>NW_028288989.1:0-373850 GCF_059628265.1 Tinamus guttatus | reverse complement strand
TCTTCCAAGGGATCCACAAAGATGTGTTCCGACCACTTACTGCATTTGGCATCACATATTGATGTGCAACATGAGGCAGTTGTGAGGTAGACTAAGGCCTCTAAGAATTAATTTCGAAGTCAAATATACATTTCGAAGTCAAATATACATTTACAGATTAAAAGTTTCCAAACTTCTTTTCACAAATCAGTATACCCCACCAATTCCCATTTTCTCTTACTAACTGGCTGCAAAGAGACTTACAATTCTGGTTTCATTACTATGCTTGACGATATCTCTCCCTGTTAAGTGCATTTCAACAAGCAACCAAGACAAGCAATGAAGACACGACTCTCATAGCCCATTAGCTGCTTCTCGCTGACTTACCATAGAGGTTTTCTTGATGATTAATATGGTGCTTGTGCATGATGCAGCTTCCTCCATTTTGAAAAATGCAGCTGTTTGCACTTGGGCAAGGAAATTGCTCACAAGCTCTAACGTCACAAGTGCAAGGGAAGTGCTGGATTGCCATTGCTCCTGCTGCAGAGTCACTGCACATCAGCCAGCAACCACTGCTCCCTCCCCCCTTCTCCCATAAATAAATAAACAAATAAATCACACAAGACCCAAAAGAGAAGATGCTATTGCATAGCTACCAATAACAAACTGAGGATCTCCAATTGTTACGTGCACTTTTGTGCTAGATTTGGTGAAAATAAAGTCAACTGAAGCTCTGCTATTTGCTTCTGTGAAGTTAGCATTTTATTTTGGTTTCAAAGCTCAGTTCAGGAGACTAAAGTCTTGCCTCAGACTTCAAAGGGCATCATTCCAGTCTCTGGATAAGCAGGCAGGTTACCCAAGTTTACAAAACTCCTAAGAGATTTCCATCACACACAGCAAAAGCATCAAAGATGAAAGGACGCACCTGCAAACAGAGCAGAATGGGTATGCCACATACATACACATGCACTGCAACCACATTATTTGCAAAGCAATGAAAACACCTTTGTTCCATCATCACCCTAATCACTCAACTCCTACAGGACTTCTGGAGAGCCATCTACACAGCCCACCTGAGACACATACCCACAGCATAGCTACAGACTGTTACATAGCAGTGAGGCCAGCCTGAAATTCAGATTACTGAGTGTTGCTATTTGTACCATGTCATCTCTCTAAACCCTAACAGCATCAAGCAGCCCTAGTGTTCGGTGCAACACAAGACTAGCGCTCAAAGAGGTTTCTACACAAAAAACTTCTAATTCAAGGTAAAGTATAAAGTCCATGTAACAAGCAAAAGCAGGAAAAGCAAAGCACCTTTAATAAGAATACACAGGAACAACAAGATGCAAGTCTAAAGGATGAAGATGTCCTGGAAGCTGTCGTTAAAAGATACTCAATCCCAGTGGTTTTCCCCAGCTGGTATTGTACAACAGTATTTTCGAAAGTTGAAATCTACAGCTACTTTTGGAAAGTCTAGAGCTAGAATTAGGAAAACAGCTCATTCAATAGCTTGTCATACATTGAGTGACCATATAAGCCCAGGTAGCTGCATTAACTTGGAGAGGGACAACGACAACATAGCTTGTCCTGGGGCAAGCCTCAAGTTCCTCTCAGGCAGCTAAGAACCAGGTAGGAAAACACACTTTTCCTCCACCCCTTAGGGAACATTTTGTATCTTTTCTAAGTATCAACATAATTACAAGTTTTCTACAATATATGTTTCCAGATACTAATCTCTGTATAGAACCAAAAAAAGGTTGAGTTTGGAAGAGCCCTTTTGAGATTCCTAATTCATGTGTCTGCTAAGTACCTTGCCCAGCTGAGTTTTGAATATTTACACAACCAGGTTAGAGTAAAGTATGAGTAGCTAGTGCAGTTTTGTTGCCACTTACAATAAAGTGGTATATTAAAAATCTGTACTACTTCAAGATTTATTAGAACTGATGCGCTGTTAATAAATGTTGAGCAGTTGTTCCTAAAACATCTGTACTCCAGTTGCATGTATACACACATAGTGTCCTAACAAAGACAAACACTGCAGAACTAAGGCTTTTTCTCACTAGCTAAAATATGGCTCATTTTTGGCTTTCAGCCTCCTTTTCGTTCCAACTTCCCTACACAGCTCATAAGTTGTTAAATACTCACTTAATCAATGCAGCTAACGGAGTCAAATAAAACATCAACCATCAGCCTCACCTTGGCCCGCAAATCAGCCTTCAGCCCCCAGAAAACCTTTCCTTGCACCTGGGCTGAAAAACCTGTAGCTTTTTTTTTTAATACAACCACAACACAGGAATCCCTCTCTGTGCTTGCTCCCTCCGCCTGCCCCACAGTGAGCCTCAGCAACCAGACCTGTGGGCAAGAAAAAAGGTGTCTTCAAAGCTGTGCTGGAAGTCCAACAGTCCAAGGATTTGCAATATCATAGATAGATAGACTGCATTTTCCTGCAAAGAACTGCCACTGTTGCCCTCCTCCTCCTCAGTGCTTCAATGTGCTGGAGCCTTGGAAAAGGTGTAAGGAGATGTAAACGGGGCAAGTGAGGGAGCAGAAAGGGTCTTGACACATCCCTAACGCCAGGGACAGCTGCTGGAATGAGGCACATTCTGCACATGCTTCAGCTTGGTGAACTCTGTAGTGTTTCTTTCTGCTTGTATCAGTCATACGGTCCCAAAATAAAAGCATGGGATGAAACAGATCAAAACTCCAATAAAATAAAATGTATAAATAATGTTTTAGTCTGTAGTTAAAATGACCATGCCTATCCACAGAAGTGTCTTTTTGTTCTTGGCAAAGACAATAGGTCACACTCTTCAAACACAAAGATCAGACTAGTCACCAAATCCCTTCCTTTGAGTGCATTTTAACTGACAACTTTGAGCTGTACAGAAAATTCCTTTTTTTTTTTTTCTTTTTTTAATCAGATAAAGACGAATGGTGCCAAAAAGGAAGAGCAAGGATATAGTGTACCACAATAAGAACACACAGACAGCTAATTTATTGCACTATTCATTTATTTCACTTTACATTTAAATCTTATTAAAGATAAGCAAATAATCCAAAAAAGTTACAAGTACTTTTTGCAGCTCTTCCAAACTCAGGCCTTTGAACTTTTGTGCTCTATTTAAAGGGACGCAAAAGTCATGTTTCTACACAACAAAAATTCCATTCTTGTTACCAATATATTTTAAAATACTATTTTTTTCCAGTTTGTATAAGCTAATTTTGCCTTCTTTTCCCTACCCACCCCATTTTACACTACTTAATCTTGGTACTTCATTGAGCAATGAATTGTAAACAAAGTAGATACTTGCACATTTCAGTTCATCTGCATTCACTTATTTCATACAATTTTGTAAACTGCTGCCCTAACACTATACTATTAAAAAAAGATAACTATTCCTCATGTAACTTGGGGCACAGCATAGCTGGAAAAGCTGCAGCAGGGTAGGAGCCGGATGTCATCTCCTCAGGGCAGAGCTCAGGTGAGTGCCCACACTAGCAAAAGGAGTGAGAAACTGCAGGCAGACACGCAAGAGGAGCCCTGCCTGATCTGGCACTCCTGCAGTGCCAAAGATTCTCCCAAGTCAGCCCAGACACAGAGCTGCACTTGCAACACAACACTGTGACTTTGCAACTGTCCATCATCAGCTCAATCTATGGATCAATACAGCTGCAAGAGGCAGATACTCCAAACAGACCAACATGCAACTAATAGTAGGTCTATAGGATTATTTCCTCAAGCACCCTGCCACATAGGTACTGATAATTGGCTTTAGGACCAAGACTATCTCTGTTATATGCTGAACTACAATCCTGTTTTAGGAAATTATTTCATATATATGAAATATGTATATTTCATATATTTCAAATATATATTTCAAATAATTTTTGTTTACTCAAAGCAAGCCGACTCCAACACAGCTTCCTCTACTATAATATCAGGCATCACAGCACACTTCCCATTCGACTTATTTCCTCTCCTCTGTCGAGAACTATTGGCAGATACTGAAGGTTCTAGAATACCTGCAAGTTTTCTGCCCTCACATGTTCTCCTCTTTCCTCAACTGGCCCGTCAGCTGGCATCCCACAACAACCAGCAGCAACACTGCAATTCCTTATCCTTCTGCTTCTACTGACGTTTTTCCCCACCACCTTTTTCTTTTTTAAGCACCATTTTTCTCCTCCTTCATCTATCTCAGTACTTGCCTTCTCCATTCCATTTTTCCTCCCTCAGTAAAAAGAGAGGCTGCACCTCACCCCTGTGGGGGCTGAGGATCAAGGGTGCCAGAATTACAGTTCACCCAAACGGGAATTTTAAAAGCACTCTAAGGACATTTCCACTGCCCACTATAAAAAGACTATTTGATGGCATGAAATTCCCATGGAACCAAGCACACCAGGCAGCAGGTCTTACTCAATACACTGTAAGGAACTATGGAATATATTTAACGGCTTCCCTAATCGAAGGGCTCAAGCTTTGCCCAGGACAGCGAGCAGCCAAGAGCGGAGCGTCACGTCCTCCAGAACTGGGCGCACAAAGCCAAAGGGCTCCTGAGCTGAAGCTGCGGTGGCAGGTAAAGTCCTCAAGTAGAGGGAGGCACACATGGGAGCGGGGTCACTTGTTCTAAAAGGAAGGGGGTTGATCCTCCTTTTCCTGAAGGAGGTGGTGAGGACATCCTATACATCCCAGAGATAAATTCTTTCCCCATGCATCATACTGTAAAAATCAAAATTCTGGCTGAAGGACACAGTAAATGGAGAGACAAGATGATGTCAATCCATTTCAGGTTTATTTAATTTGATTCCTGATAGAAAGCATGACACCCAAATAAAAGCAAGTTTCAGCAGCTTGCTTTCTAAATAACCGGATAAAGCGGTCAGGTTTGCTATTTCACTTGAAAGTCACAGCAAACTCTGTACACACTTTTTGTCACAATTAGCTTGAAAGACACTAGTACTGTACATGGACAATGCAATTTAACAGTCTCATGTTTCCTTTCAGGCTAATTGTAACTTTGAGTGGATAAAAGAATTTAAGAACTGTTGAAGACACCCCGCTTTATTATTTTTAAAGCTGCCCCACCCAAGTTCTCTCCCACACGTTCACTCACAGAGCACACGGGAACACAGTGATTTCACTGGAATGTAACCCAGCAATCTCTCCCTCCAGACCCCCACATCACATCTTACTCCTTAAAGCTGCTGAATAGAAGCCTACTAGTCAGAACATCAGGCATTACAGTAACCTGCTAAGCCTTAACAAGGACAGCCTCTAGATTAAAACTATTTTACACTACAAACATACCTAACTTTCCTACATTTTGAGATTTATGATATGATGACTACACTGCAGACAAAAAAAAAAAAAAAACCTGCAAATTTTTCCTCCCTCACTTGCTAGTAAAGGAATAGGCATTTCCAGAAATACCAGAAGTTTGAGTTGGCAATTAGCATTGGGAAATCCCAGCCTCCCTTGGCTCTACTTCTGACAAAAGCTACTTCTCGCACTGAATTGCCTAGTCAATTTTCAATTTTAAAACCAGTTGAATATTATTAGTATTTAAGGCATTTGGAAACAAAATCCAGTTCTAATCTTCACTTACCCAGTCAACAAGATGGCAATCAAGAAAAAAAAAGTTCTGTTGTCAAAATAATATGTTTATCAGCTGATCTGCAAGTATATCTAGATAAGAGTCCCAAAACTTTTTTAGTTACTGCCCACAGATCTAAGGCTGAGAATGAGAAGTCAAGGCTGGGAGGAAGAAAATACCTTTATAGAGCGGCCCTTTTCTAGAGGGATAAGAACACAGTCAAAAACAAGTCTACCTACACAGATCTTCCTGGTACCTACCATATCTTAGTATCAAAGAGCTAGATATTTAAATGTGTGTAGGTGCCTAAAAATGTAGGTGAGTATCTCGTCATATGTAAAAGGCAGACAGAACATGTTTAGACAGGTTTGGTACTTTCACACAACTGAAAATCCACCCAGCACTCATCTGCATCTTTAAGTATCTAGATGCCTTTGAAGCCAAGCCACAAAGGTATTAGTTATTGGGGAAAACATTCAAGTCTTTACATATTAGTAGTAACTATTAAAAAGCCCAATCAAGCATTAGTAGAACTTTTTTTAATTCTTTCAAATCCTACTTTTTCTAGCTAAGACAGTGAGGAGTCTTTCTAAAAGGTTTAGAGATGCTCATTCTCTATTATGGAGATAAACTGCCCATAAACAAACTGAAACCCTAAACTGATAGTTCCCAATATGATTATACCAAATTTTTCAAGTGCTGCACATAATGGCAAATAACAATTACAACGGTCATTCTGTCAGGTCACCAGGCACCAAGAGTAGGTTTTAAGTTGCACCACGAAGAGCAAGATGTAAGAAAAAGGAAGAAAAAATAAAGCTTCAAGGCAGAAAAGGAAACTGGATGCTTTCTTGAGAAGGAAGTGCAATTTCTGTAGTTCCATCTGCAAATGTTTGAAGTGTGCATATCAAACCCCAAGCTCGCAGTCACAACAATTGCCCCTTCCTGGGCATCCTGCTCAGGTTCCTAGGCTACACACATGCTCCCATGACCACACATCATGCTGCACGCTGTCACAACTAGGTATTGTCAGAGCATCTCCCTCCTCCACTTCCAACACACACGTTCACATGGCAACGGACACCCACAGGAAGGGTTCCACAATGACTAAATGTGCTGGGGGAAAAAGATGTTCTCCATTAACAGGGCTGTTGGTGCACAAGAGCCTTCTCCTTCACTCCCCCCAGGTCAGAGCCCTAAGAAGAGTCACACTCCAATCTGCCTCAGTTTTGGACAACAGCAGTTCTGCTAAATCTCAGAATTAGCAGCCTCATGTGTTCCTACATACCATGGCCACCCTTGTGCTTTCTGGCCGCTAATCTGAAGGCAGGATTCGACACCACGGTGAAGCCAAGCGAGCAGCTGCAGACAGGGAAGCCCTGCTGCTCCTCCTCCTCTCACCAGGCTTCTCCGAGCAGACGCCACAGTAAGACAGCACAGGGAGTTAACCAGCTAAAACTAACCTCACTAAATAGTTTTCTGCTGCTTTATGTCCCTGAACTGCCTCACTGTGGGCTCAGACAAATACCACCAGAGCCATAGTGTTGCACAGCTGCCCTGTCAGCAGTGGCAGGAGAAGAGCGAGCAGAGTCATTCGTTTGGATTGCTGTAGACAGAGCACCAAATCAAAACCCCACAGCAAGAATACATAAATACATACATGAATATCAGCAGTTGAGCCTACTTTGAATTCAGTTGCTCTACAAAGGCCTAGAGAGCTTTAACATATGGTTGAAGCTGCTTATCTAGTCTTCATGTAGTTTTATGCTTTGAGCCTCTGTGCTTGAGAAGTGTTTGAGTAATCCCTACTTCCCACATACACCTTGAAGACTTATTCTCACTTCTTTTTTAATGGTAAGAATGTGGCTAAAAAGAAGGACACATTCCCTCCCCCAAGACACCTTCAGTTCTGCAAAATAAGACATTTAAAGATTTTCTCCAGAAAGCAACAGAGTAAGGGTGGGCATGAAAAGAAAGATGGGGATCCTTATCCACATCTGAAAAGCAGTTAGCATGTTATATGCCACAATAAAAACACAACTAATTCCAGTTTAAGCCATCTCCTTTTCCTCATAAATTATGGCTAATGGCAGCTTTCAGAAACTAAAGAGAAAAGGATAATCTTTCTTATCTTGCACAAAATGCAGAGCAGCTCCTGTTGGCTGCTTTGAATTATGCCCTTAAGGTTCAGCTTCAACAAGAGGAAGGGAAACTGGTGTGAATTCAGACTGCTGTGCTCTTATACACCCAAACTTCAGGTATCTGAAAAAAGCCTTTGTGGTCAATTTTATCTCCAGCTTTTAGACTGCAGAACTAGCATCAAAATGGCAAATGTTTTCAACCACCTTTTGATTTTGTAATGAGGTGCGAGGGAGCTGGGAAGGATAAGCTAGGGATTAGCAATTCCAGGCAATTCATAGCTGTGGATGGACTAGTTAGAGCAAGATCTAGTTGCATCACGCGTGTCCCTCAGCCTTTGCTCTACAACAGCTGCCCAGCCAAAAGTGTGCCTGAAGCCTTGTCAACTCACAGGCACTCCTAAGCACCACGTGCGTTCGTTCACACCTTCACCAAGGGATTCTCTTTATTCTGGCAGATGCCCATAAAATATTTTACTGCTGGGGGAACCATAACAGCTCTTGCTAATACTCAAGAAGAGCAACAACACTTTCCGACTACAAAATAGGCAATTGTGGACTAAAGTGAGTAGCACACTGGGGTGAGATGCAAACAGAAGCTTGTGATTTTCGATTTTCATTGTTGCAAAGTGGCCTAAGGTACAAATCAAAATTACACAGGATTTGATGGATTTTCCACAATCGTTTTCTTCTACATCTAAGTCTGTTATTTCCAGTCCAGTTCTCCAACCCAGAAAAAGCAGGACATTTTAGAAGCCTAGGCAAACACACTAAGGCTGCACTGAAGACCTTTAAATGCTGGATAGCATGAAATACACTTTTGGTGCGAGACCTTTTTCTTATCCCTTTCTTTGGACTCCAGCAGTACAATGAACATACTGTCTCAGCCTGGTCACTAGCAAAAGCCAAACACTGCTGAAATCAGTGTGCTTCACTCACCTCTCAAAGGTTAGTTAGCTTGGTTAAAGAACAAGCCTTTTAGAAAGAGCTTTTGCTGAGCTGAAGAAATAGAGCCACTATCACCAGTGTTGCTGCTAAGACAATACAGTGTTTGCCCACACCAAGTGCTAACCTGTAGCTCAAAAAACACTAAGCAGCAATCAGCACATCTGCAAATCACATTGCAAAAGTATGTTACAAGCTGACTAAAAAGACACCTCTTTAATAGTGTACCTTGAGACTACCTTTACATCAAAACACAGTTTGCACTACTGAGCACCTTGTAAAATAATGTTCCCAAACATGAAAACTTCTGAAGAACCTCCATTTCAAGCATAATGCACCTTCACCAAACACAGCTATTCCTGGGGGAATCTGTCTGTGACAAACAACAATACATCACTTTTTTCAAAGAAGTGTGTAGATTTGTAGAAGGATGAAACATCCCATACTTCAGGGATGACAGATTTGTTACTAATTCCATCCCAAACCTGAAAAGTTAATCAAACACATCAAAGTCACCACATCAAAGCCATGTGTTTCACTGACTATCAAGTGGGCATCAGCACTAGTGCAAGGCAAGAAGCTGGAATGAGCAACTGGGGGATAAAGAAGAGGACAGGACTGCAGCATCCCAGAGCTGTATCGGCTTCAGGTGCAGTTCTGTGCTCTTTCAGCTAATCTTGTTATAAGCTTATCTAGTTATGATGCAACATGCACCACCTTTTTTCTACCAAGTGTGCAACAGAAGTGCATTCACTAACATGCTTCCAAATGCTACCATTTCCCCGCAAGATGTGACGAGCAGCAGTGTGGAATACAGTAAAAGCTGTGGCAGCCTATGGCAGTCCCTCTGGTCCAAGGGAATTATGCCCACTCCATAAACTCTATCTTGGACCTCCACTGATCCTACTTTAGCAAGAAAAGAAGATGAAGTGCAACATGGTCTCTCTCCAAATACAGTTTTAATAGTTTGCTGTCAGTTTGTCAAACTTGTGTCTTGGGCTGACTGATCAAGCCTCGCATCCACCTCTTACTTGTGGCTTGTCAGCTCCAGTACGACAGAAGTCCTACTTGCAGCACTCCTTCCTCAAGTCCTGCTAACAAAGGAACTGCCACAGCCCAGGGAGGCTCTCAGTAAGCGCTCAAACATCACACTGATAAGAACAGTGCTATGCTTGGACAGAAATACGATCAGGCACTGAAGTCTTAACACTAGCCTTAACACTGCACCTGGAACAAAATTTCAGCCTGAGCAAGAGCAAAATCTAACAGCAGATCAGCAGACCCCAGACACATATGCATGATTCAGCTATTTCTAAACGGGAGCAATGCTATTAGATTGCATAACAGAATTACACTCCAAAACAAGAACAGCCCAGTGTATGCTGCACTCAGTCATTGCTCTGGTGCTTGGAAAAAGGTTTTCTCTGTAATTCATTAACCTAAAACCTTATCAAGGTGGGAATGAAGAACTTGTTTCCAGTATGCAAACCAGCAGCCAAGCCGAGCAGAAATACTTACGTCACTCTTCCTGAACTTTGCTTTTAAGCTCTTCATGTTGATCACATTCAACCTTCTAGATCTTTGAGGAACTTTTTATCCTTCTTCAATATCTAAACAAAAGAGAAAGGAAAATAAGATTTCCGCTTGATAACATACAGTTCCCTGGGAGCCAAGCCTGACCTGAATTTACAAACCTACATGGCCCTTTGGGATTTTAGCCCTCAAGCTCTAGAAAAGATTTAGACAAACAATAAGAGAAATTTATTTTTTTCCCCTCAAAACTTAAAAGCACATTCAAGTCCAAGTATGACCTGGGAAGAACAAAGGCTTCACCAAAAACTGAGAAGTGTACCATGTTATACTAGCTGGAAGTAGATCACAGGCACATTCATATACTGGGCAGCCCCTTTCCCAAACCACAGCCCATTTCAGCAGTAGTGTGAGGGAATTAGCTTGCAAGGTGGGGTGAGTGGAAGCACAGGCAGGTTATCTCATTCAGCAACATCTGTTGTGGGTCTGCGCTGGGTAGCTGAAGAACCCACTGCTGTTTTATACATAAACACAACCACTAACCAGCAAGCTCTGGAGCATGCACATGCAGAACCAAGTACAGCTCCACACAATGGAGTAGACGGGTCATCCGAGCAAGGACAGAGGACAGTTTTCACACTTTTCCGGCTAAGAAACCATATGTGTATTTTAAGTCGTGGCTGTTCTTAATTTGGCAGTGCGCTAATCACAAACAACAGCCATGCTCCACTTTCCTTCCTCGCAAAGGGAGGAAAGGAGCAGCTGCAGACACATACCACAAACTGCAGGCAAGCTGCAAGCTTGCAGCCCGTACCTAGAGCAAAGTTTCCTCCAGAAAGTCCCCATGTACAAAGTATGACCAACCAAGCCAAACAGGACAGGGAACAGGAGAAGCATCTTTTCCTATAGCATAATAGGAAAAAATAAGAGTGTCATTCCAGTGTGTTCACTGGAAGAGCCAGCCTCCCTCCTTTGGCAGTTTTAGATGCTATACGAGTTCCTCCTACTATTCCAAGGAATAGTTTAAAGGATGTTCAACTGTATAAATATCTTCCTTCCACCATAGTAAAAAGAAAAATATTATGAGTCTAGAAAAATAAACAAGTACCTGAAATGAAGACTGGGACATAACTCAAATAAGTCAAATAAGTCATGCTAAGTCTCTAAAATTTCTTGTCACTCTTCAGAAATAGTGGGTAGATTTAGCAAAACTAGTAGATTTGACAAGCAAAGCAAAATTCAGCTGTTTCATAATAAAGTCCCAGATTATTATGAAGCAAGTTGCTGTGTTGTACATGATCATTCTACTATGAGCAAGGATTTAAAATGCTATTATGTAGTACTGCCTTGGTAGAGTATATATGAATGCTTCCAGCAACACAAAACTGAGCACCATTCAGGAACAGCAATTAGTGCTAAGTAAACATGTCATTTAAATGGTTGCCATATAACTACAGGGTTGAATTAAGGAACATACAAGTATGTTTTTCCCCCTCAGAAGAGCCCCAAACACAAAACTCCACACACCACATGCAGAAGAATAAGTTTCCCACAGAACACAGACCTGCAGCAGATTTTATGTATGGGAAAATTCTGTGGGTTGTTAAAATACCCCTGAATCCAATTGGAGGACTCCAGACCCAGACTAGTTGTCATTCTGAGGTCATTTCATTTTCCTCACTCCAGGTACACAGCCTAGGGTATTCATTCAAAGTCCTCATTTGAAGAATGGGCTTGTGGGGTTTTTACATTTAACACTAAATCATGTGGAAAAAAAAATCCATGGAAGCTTTTCATTCCCTAGTTTACATGAAAACTTTTCTAGTTTTTGCCCTAGCTGAATGATTGGAGTAACTGCAAAATAACAACCTCAAAGAATTGTGCAAGTTTTGGAACACCTGGGAGGAAGGAATAGTCATTGCTCAGAGAGAAGCAAGTCACTTTATTTGCATTACAGCTAATCACAATTTGGAGGAAGGGTGAAACTGCACAGGAGCTGTTGAATCTTCCCTGGAAGGGAGCATGAGCCTCAGCAACAGCTCCATTCTCTGCCAACTTGTTCTCTAGCACTGAGCACGGTGAGCATTGGAAAGAGCAGAAGTGTCAGGGTATGGACAAGACAAATGCTAGTCCACGTATCTGGTCCTCTTCGTACACTACAGCTGGAGACAAAAAGGGGCAAATTGTTTTTAAGACTGTTGGGAAAAAAAAGGGGGGATACTGAAAGAACCAGGAAACCTCACACAATATTCCATAGTACCAAAAAAAAACAAAAAAACAAACAAAAAAAAACACACACACAGATTTTTTTTTTTTTTTTTTTTTAAGTTAAACATATCTGACTTAAAGTTCAGCAGGTTAATTAGCCTAGACTATTATAAGAAAAAAATAGGAAAAAACACACACACAAACAAGTCCTTGCCTATAGGGTATGGCATGGAACTGGAAGTAAGATTTTTTTTTTTCCCCCAAATACAGATTGCCAAAGAATTTTCTTCTTCAGGTTGTTTTTTTTTTTTTTCCCCTGGTTCCCCCTGGCCTTCTTGGCTCCTATGAATGAAATATTTGTTACAGCTCCTGTGGAAGGTAAGTACTGCACTACACGTTTTTGTGAGAGAACACAACTCCTTGCAGATACACATGCAGAAGAGATGTAAAAGTTAAACTGCCTAGTATGAGGAATCTGTCACACAATCCAACTTAAAGCTGTTGCAAGTGCTTTTAGTGTGCTACTATAATTTCCCCCTACATGGAAAGGCAGAAGGGAGGTGTGCTGTACTTCTGTCAGACACGAGCTTATTATTTCTCCCCACAAGATACTTCACCTCTTACGTAAGTGCATTTTGTATGTTAAATTCGAAACTCAAATCTGCAGTGTAATTAAAAAAGCACGCACAAGCAGACAAAAACACCACTCCTGGGTTTAGCGTGTGGGTCACATCTGTATCTTTTCCGCAAGAGACAGCGCAACACAAACATTAAGATTACAGTTTGCCCATTGTAATGCCCACAGTCCTCCAGCAGAAGAGATAAAAACCTGTGAAGCAGCAAGGGCTGCCTCTTCTTGGCATGGTTCCTAGGGGAGGAAGTCACCTCTCCAAGGGTGTAACTATTGGAATTAATGCAAAAGGAGGTCAGCATCCTGATTCAGCTGAGCTTTACGACCAGCGTTGATTTGCCAGAACAGGGAAAAGAGGAAGCTAGTAACACAGTCCTCTTTTTACAGGATAGGAAACAACTATTAGGAATTCATTAGGGAGAATCAAAACATTTCAAAACAGCATTTCTGCAATGAATCACAGGTTCTAACAAGAAGTGGTGTCTACCCATAGTAGCATTTCTCTCCTTTCAGAACAAAGGTGTTAAAAAAAATACAGAGCATCATCATTTTGTAGCTGCAGCAAGTTAGCAGTGGAGAAGCGCTTAGCTCCAGAGCTGCTCAGCAGCTAATGCTGATGATATGATTGAACCATTACCTTCAAAATTAAATATCTAGTCCTCCATCTCATCCCTCTTCAGCTTATTATTAAGAAACAGCTTTTGGGAGTATGGACCACAGAAAATATCTTTAGGTAAGCCTATTTTGTAAGGACAAGAGGCATTGAAATGATGGTAATCTTCAGCCTCAATTTATTGAAACTGTGTTTTAATAAATGGTACAATTTTTAGGTTTAAACAGAGGCAGCAGCTTAGGGCAATCTCTCCTGTTGATTTACAGCAGTATTGTGCAAACCACACTAAACAGCCAGACTGGCATAGTTTTTTCCTTTCATTAAGTTACATTAAAATCAGAGCAATGTCTTTTAGACAACACTATAATTAAATCCTTGAGCAACCAAAGATGCAGTGAAGCAACAGTAAAACCACCTCAGGGTACATGCTGCTCGTGTTGCTGACAGTCAGCCTTCACTGAGAAGGGTATGCTGAATTTGATTAGTTTTATGTGCCAAAGGTCTTGCATCTCCTTCAGAACACACCGAGAAGCCTCTTGCTTGGACAATGCTCTTCTGCAGTAAAGCATTGTTCATAACATCAACTGATTGTCCCTTCCTCCTTGTCTGTCTGCTGTCTCCCCAAACCACCTCAAACATTTTCTTTCCTTCTTATTATCTTACAAAGAAGAGCAAGAAGCTCAGTGCAAGATCTGGCAACATTAAGGGCAGAGCGGAAGGAGCACTATTGCTGCCACACATTCACATCTCCTCTGCATGAATACACTTACTCCCATAGAGGAAAACAAGGGCTCGCAAACGTCTCTCCTCTGTCATTACTACTTCATTGTTTATTTTCTGGATGATCATTTTCCTTCCAAATAACAAGCTCTGCTTTGACTCAAGAAAGCAAACTCTTGTGGTAGCTAGCGTGGCATATGGAGCAGAGGCATCCACAGCCCTGGTACCAGTTCTGTTCACCTTCACTGCCCAACATGTCAAACACGTCACATGCTGCAGTTCCTCTGACCTCCTAAGCAACCCAGGAGCACATCCAAGCACAAGCTTCTCCTCTGCGCCACTGCTGAGGCCACTGGGCTGCCCAGAGGCATCAGCCTTTGCCCAGCGCCTGGGCTGCTGCACATGAACACAGTAAGCCCACAGCAGCCTGGAAAGCACACCCAGCATGTCACATTCGACCTCCTCACTTCTACCCAGCTGGGCATGTTTCTCCCACCACCTCCCAGGTCAAAGTGGAGAGGCCTGCAATGGAGGACCAAGAGCAAAGGAAACAAGGGAACACTCCCCCACTCCGTTAGCATAGCTCAGTTTTTCCATAATGAGCAATTCTTCCTTCTCTCATAGGGAGAACCATATGGAACAAAACTGTTTTAAACTTAATACTCTCTACAAAGATAAATAATTCTTGGCTTGGTCTCCTGTTACTTACTTATGAAAAGACACTAAAATAGGTCACTTCAAGTACTATATAAGAATGGGAGTGATTTATGCACAATTAATCTTATTTGAAACAGAATGGGACATCAGACACCACAGGTAACTACAGCCTTGGGCAACTTAGTCCAATACCTCTAGATATCCACAAATCACTAGCGAGGATGTGCTGAACTACACAAATGCTAGAATGCCACAGATAGAGCATCACTACATGTTCCTATTGCTCCTTCCTCCAGCATCAGCACTCACACTCTCATCACTTCTTCTTGATATTCAAAATTTGCAAAATGTTAACTTTTATTTCAATGGATTCAGCTACAACAAGAGTACAAGCCTCTGTGAACATCACAGATCTAACACAAACCTGTGCAATGCTGCTGATGCGGAGATAGGTACAGTGTGTTAAACGGTGTTTCCAAAACAGCTCTGGACAATTAGGAGGGAGCTTGTACCAACAAGGCCTTAGACACACTGAATTACAGGAGAAGATTAGAGGAAAAGAAGCAAAATGTGACATTGCTCTGATTTGTTTACTTGGCATATTAGCCAGTGCTCCAGGCAAAACTCAAGTGAAGTCCAAGGAAATTTGTCATTCACTCATTACACTTAAACTTTACTCTGTTCCTACTCCAGCTCTTTTGTCTGGAAGTGTCTGTCAACCACATTCAGCTCGCTGAAGAGCACAGTAAAAGAGAGAGACCATCTGCATGAACGAGGACTTGCTGCTATCTTCCTCTGCTTTCAATTTCCCATCACTAAAACAAAAAGCCTCTGCCTTGGGTGCCCCTCAATCCTTAGTCCAGACTCTTGTGCGATTGCACATAAGATACAGTGCCACTCTCAAGACTTTTCCATGCTCAGTGCTTAGGCCAATGGCACTAGGCTGGAGCTAAAGTTTTCGGCTACAAATGGAAATAGAGGCAAAGTGACGCAGAGACCCACTTGCAAGATGCCATCTTCCAAATGAGAAGCCCACATGAACAGCAGCAGCTAATATTTGTTTAGTCTTACTCCCTTCATAATATTTTGTATCAGTCACTCAATCGCTCCTCGGAACCAGCAAATGAAAGAATCTGCATAGACACAACCTTAAATCTAAGCAGACACAAATGCATGATTTTATGGATGAATAATCTGAAGTAGCCTATGGCAGAACAGTCACCTACTGGTGGGGGGAGACCAGACCCGAACAGCAATTTAATTTACATGGGACACCCATCACCGCCCAGCCCCAGTGTCATAAACTCTGCCCTTACACTGCTGAAGGCTGAAGTGTACCCATTCCTTAAAAACAAACAAAAAAAAAATAGGAACTTAGCTAGATGACTATTCATGCTATAAAGTAGCTTGATACCAACATAAGCAACTCGATTATCTCAGCGATAAGCAATTTTTACTTGTCTTTATTCAGATTTGTTGAAACTTGCATTGAATAGCAGCTGTACTGCGTGTTCCATAAACACTGAGGTAGAGACCCTCCTGCTGGAGACCCAGCATTTCAAATACCTCTCTCGGGCTTCAGAAATCTCTGAATATCTACGGCTTCATTAGAGACTTCTTGATGGGGTCTCAAGCAAGTCCCCGCAGCCAAGATTTTCAGAAAGCACCCAAGCATCAGACTCCCTAGGGAAGTTTCGGGTTGTGCCAATACATTTGGGAATCCAGACCACAGGCTGTTGTTTCCTTGGGCCCATGTGCAACAGGCAGCTGCACCTCCTCTCAGCACTGTGGAAAAGTGGAAAGTATGAGTGTGGAAAGCTCCCAAGTTACAGACCCTAGATGCAGGAGCACACAACCCCCCTTTCCATCATAGGGCTGAACAAACCTGGGCTCTTCCCTGTAACTGTCTCTTTCAGCTCTTTCAGGTCAAAGCAAGATGCCACATCCTATTTTACAGTGTTTTTAATAAGAGCAGCAGCTTCCAGGTGCAGAACTACAGGGAGACGACAGCAGCTTTAGAACTCCTTTAACGGATTACAACACACACCTAAAATGCAAGACCTGCCCTGCAGAGGGAGGATCTGAGCCCAGACCTTGCACTTGCCAGGCAAATACAAAAACCATCAGGCCAAACGATTTCCCTCCAGAGCTGGTCACGAATTGGGCACAGCAACCACCACTGGCCAACCTCACCAGCTCTCCCACTCTGTGCACTGACAGGCACAAAGACTCTTCGCTGACACTCCAGCCATCCTCTGCAGGCACTTAGTGTTAAAGCCCTGAAGTGAAAAACTGAGATTGCTTCCGTACTTCTCCAGACCCATGCTTGCTCCTGGCATTTGCACAGAGATAAGCTCCACGACAAGGAACTGCCTGAGCTGCAGCTATTTGTACTACATCTTCCACGTGCATCGGTCAGTGGCCTTCAAAGCGTGAGGAGCAGCACTCTGGGAGAGAGCAAGCGCCGCTGCACCCCACACCACTGGCGACTCTAAGGAAAGCACTTGGAAGAGCCTCCTCAGACTTGCAGGAAGGCTGAAAGCTGTGGGAAAGGCAGTTCCACAAATGCACAACCCAAAAAGACATTACAGATTGCTGTGCTCCCACCTACCACACAGTGTTAATAAAAGACACTCAGGATTTTCCGTACTGTACCATCTCACTGCCAGCAAGAAAGGCTCTAGCGCTGAGATTGATTTGTTCTAGTTCAGCTTGTTTTTCCCTCTGTAGTTATTTCGAGCATTATCCCCATGCAAAACGAATCAGCCCACGAGCAGCTCTCAGAAGGTGAGTGATTAGGGTATTGCTGCCGCAGGATTTAGACCTTGCCAGCAACATGCACAATAACTTTGTTTTCATAATCATGCCTTACCAAGATGCAGGGAGAAAGGTGGGGACCATAAAAACAAAAAGCAGGGCAGAAAAAAACACCGAAAAGCCCCGAAGAGGCAAGTGAGTAACCGCCTTGTGAAATGCTCATATTGCTCAATGAGACGAGCATCTTCTCCACCTGATCCAACCGATGTGTTGCTTCAGTGACACAGCGGGAGGAAGAAATTTTTAATTGTGTTTTTTTTTTTTTTTCCCTAGGGAATGCACTCTTGGAAGAGGGAAGAGAGCAGCACAGGGCCGGTATGTTTTGAGGGATGGGAAAGGCTGACTCCGGGCGCGTTCTGCTCCAGCGCTCCCTGCTCTGTGTGGCTCTTATGCAATTCCCGGTATTTGTAAATAACAACCCCCGAGAGCCCCCACGCGCGTGCGGGACGCGGGCGCCAGGCAGCCCCCCAGCGGGCACTTACCCCTCCCCTAACCGGGGCATCAGGAGGCCTCTCTAACGTGGGGAACGCACACTTTTTGGTATCTTAAACATCTGTTTTTTTAAAAAAACAACCCACGCTGACCCCCAGCCGGGCAGCCGCCGCCGCACGAGCCCCGGGCGGGCCGCGAGGTGCCGGGACGGGACGGACCCCAGCGGAGCGGGAGCCCCCCGGGCTGCCCCGGCCGCGGCGGCTCCCCCCGCGCAGGGGGAGCTCCGAAACACCCGCGCTCCGGTTAAACGCGACGCGATCCCTAACGCGGCCCGGTTAAAAAGAAAGAAAGAAAGAAAGAAAAATGCCCACGAGGAAACGTCGCCCGCTCTGTCCCGTCCTGCCCTGCCCTGCGCGCACCCCCACGCGGGTCTCTCCGCCAAGGGCGCGGGGGGAAGTTTCCTCCTGTTGCGCGAGGGCAGGTAGTCCCCCGCACAAAGCCCCCGCTCAGAGCGCTCCCGGCCGCACTCACCGCAAGGAGCCGCCGCCGGGAGCGGGCGCCGCGCACGGAGCCGTTGCAGCCGTTTGGGCCGTTGGGGCCGTTGCGGAGGGCGGCGCCGCGCGCGCCCCGGGACGCTGGGGCCGCTCCGCGCGCGCCACGTTCGACCCGCGCGGGCAGGGCGGGGGGAGTGGAAGGGGGGGGCGTGACATCACTGCACGGCCACGTGACCGCGGGGCTCCGGCCCCCCGCAGGGGAGGGGGAGCGGGCGGGACTCCCCCCCCTCACGCCCCGCCCCTCCCCGCGGGGGGCTTCGCGCGGTCACGTGGCGGCGCGCGGGACCCCCCCCTCCCCCGAGGGGGGCGTGTGGGAAGGGGCGGGGCGGCGGCGCGCTCGGTGTCCCCGCGTCACCCCGGGCGCGGGGCGAGGGGGCAGCCGCCCACGGGGGACGCGGGGCGCCCGTGGGAGGCGGCCGGTGCTTCTCCGCAGCCGCGGGGACCCGCGCAGCCTCCGGCCGCTCTGCCCCTGCGCGCCGGGCGCTTTTGGTTTGATAGCGCCTTGAAGCGCCGCTCCGGTGTTCGGTTGCACGGGGGTTGTAGAGACGCAAAGCCCCTCTCCGTGTGGGTCAAAGCCGCCGCGCCAGCGCTGAACCAAAGCGAGCTATTCCCGGAGGGACAAACCGCTCTCGCGCCGCCGTGCAGAGGAGACCCCCGTGGAAAACCCTCCACGCTTGGTTTACAAACCCCTGTCAGGTTCATCAGCCCCTGACAACTCTGCCACCCCGGGGTCCCCACGCCACGGGAAAGGTCCGCGTCACGGGAAAGGTGCATCGGCCCAGTCCTGCTCGGCACTGCCACGTGCCCCTCTGGATGAAGTCCCATTTAATCACTCTGATCAGCCCTAAATCTTCGTGGCCCACAGAGTATCCACACCCTCCAAAGAGAAGTGGAAGTGACCACTTCAGAACTTCAGGACGTGATTGCAGTAGTAACAAGGGTTATTGTTAAATGAATACTTGAACACCACCAGAAGCGTTTTTCCCTCTGCTCATGTGCAGCTAGCGTAGCTATAAAGTATGCTGCATATATGAGATTATTTCTAATTCCTTTTTTTTTTTTTAATACATGTGTACAATATGTTTTAAAAGCCTTCTGACTTGTTCCAATGCCAGCAAAATTCCATGTAAACACATGTTACCAACATAAAACTTATTAAATAATTTTCATGTTGGTAACACGTGTTTATCAACAATGTCTGGTGTCTGGAATAGTGCATTATCTTCCAAGAGTGAGGCAGGGTAACGGGTCTCTGGGCTTTGTAGCAGCAGTTATCTCGAATTTATTAAACTATCCTCATCAAGAGTGGTTGTTGAGGTAAGAGGGACAGCGTTCGACCTGCAAGAAGTTGCTTTCCGAAGCAACTTCTCAAAAGCTAGATATTAGCACACTGGCTGTGCAACGCGCACTTCCCATCCCTGTAATTCCTTTGCGCGAGAGGCACGCAAAGAGGATGGCAGAGCGAGAGAATCATCTTTGCTCAGCTTCTCATGGAAAACTCTGTGGGAGATGTTGCAGCCAGTTATAATTCAGAGCAGCTGTGCACTGCAATGAGGATGAAATGAATCCACCCAAGCCTTGCTAGCTACTTCTCCAGAAGGGA
Organism: Tinamus guttatus; assembly: GCF_059628265.1. Classification (NCBI taxonomy): domain Eukaryota; kingdom Metazoa; phylum Chordata; class Aves; order Tinamiformes; family Tinamidae; genus Tinamus; species Tinamus guttatus. The sequence goes on along the minus strand of NW_028288989.1, from coordinate 353,429 downwards.
GAGGCCTGAAAGTGGCTTAGAGATGTCTCAGAGATATCCTTATCACTGTTTCCCTTGTGTTCATATTATCTGCCAACTAGCTTGCCTTGTTTATCTATATATATAATTTTGTTGTTGTTGTTCCACTTCTGGCTATTGCCTACTGCAGAACACAAAGTGCAGGTCACAGATTCACTTAAAAATTATTTACAAAGAAAATCAGATTCCCAAACTGCTTCCTCTCTTCCCTCTCAGCCTCCTTATAACTTGTTTCATAAGTCGTGCCATACTCTCTTTGCCCTTGTGGGACTTGTTCTGGTTATTATTTCCAATCTGAATACCATTTGTTTTGCTAATGCTGGTTGTTTTTCACTGAAGGATCATTTAAAGAAAGTTTGATTTTAGATTTTGAGACAGCTTTGTTCTTGCAAGTGTTCCTTGCTGGAGTAAAATACTTTAGTAAAATATTTTACTGTCATAAAATACTGTTTTTACCCTTTGTGGCAGATATTCTCCTCCCTCTTTCCCCCATCCCCTAAAAAATACAAAAGATGTAAGAAAGTCACAACTAGAGCTGCTCAGACAGAGTTCTTGAACTGAGGCAAAAAACATAGCCATGGGTTTCCTTTGAGGTGATCCTTCAGAGCTGGGGATAACATCCTCACATGGTTGCAAGGAACTTTCCAGATCGGTATCCCCTCTTCCTCCATCAATCTCCCTTCTTTCTCATGTTCTTTACATCTCTGCAATCCTCTCCACCTTTCTGCATTGAGTGGCACTCTACAAAACAGTCGCAGGCTTCATTTCTAAGAAAGATCCTGAAAAATGTAGTATTTCTGTTTCTGAGATTCCTCCTGCACTGCCCAACCCTGCTTTGCCATGGCAGCAAGAGGCACTGCAAGGTTGCACTGCCATCAGTTGCACCCTGTAAATTTCGTATGCCCTTCCTCTGCTGCAGGAGCAGAAATCAGTACAGGAGGAGGACACCAAACTGTCTGGATCCCTTAAATCCTTCAGGGATTTCACAGCAATGATCTGCTAGACCTTGTTTTAGAGAGTAGCTTTCCTGCTGGATTGTATCTTGGGTGAGTTCCTCTTAGGAAAGAGAACAGTCCTCCAGAAATGTAGTTTACCCTTCCGGCCCTATAAAAGGAAGGACATTATCTGCCTCTAGATAGATTTTTTTTTTTCAGTATGGTCTGCAGCCATTGGAATAATCAAAAGGAATTTATGCAATTCTTTAGCTACAAAGAATAAAAACCCTCTTCTTTTTTTTTTCTTTTACTTTCTCACATTATTATGGAAATCAATCCTTGCATTAGTGTCTTCAGTATGAATATGCTTTTATAGACTTAACTAGGGAAAAATAATTTCTTGGCCTTTTCACTAGCATCAGTGTAATATAAGCTTATTTTATGCATCTGCCCTGCAGGGACCACAGCTCAGATCTGCAAGGCAGTGGCCTTGATGATCTAATGCAGCTTTCCCACAGAGACTCGTTCTCAAAATTATTCCATAACATATTTAATTCTTAAATCATTTTCAAAGCACAAGTCCATGGAAACAACAAAAAAGGAATTACACACTCATTTTACAAACAGACTATGCCTAAAATGGCAGTGCATCTGTGTGAATAATTAAAGAAGGAGTAAGCGCTACATTTTGTTTTACAGAAAACCTCCGCAGTCAGTAAGGCCACTGTTCAAGTAAGCACCAAGACCTTTGGAGTTAAAGTTTTGTTAAAAATCTACCCCAGATCAACGGGGCATATTTCAGCTCTGTACACCATGAGTAGCATCCCTCTGTTTTGCTTTTGTAGTGGCGTGCCTCATTCCCACTTACAGTCATTCCTGCTCAGGACCATGGCAGTGCCTTGGGTTTCACGTTGCTCAGAATCCTCCTCCACGAGCACCAGAAAGACTTTCTCTGCTGTGAAATGAACTCCATCTGCTTGGCCAACAGATACCCAGGCAGCAAGCAGGGGACCAGGATCACCTGCAAGGAAATCGCTCTCTTCACATCCTCAGAGGCTGTCCTGCAAGTCTGGGGGTTGAAACTCCATAGCATCATCTGGGAACGTCGGCGCAAGCTCCCAGGCCTGCAGAGGCTGGGCAGAGCACACCTTGCAGAGACCATTATGCAAACATAAAAGGCTTTTTGAAGGCCCACTGCTCTAAGTCCTGAAAGGCCAGTTGCCCAAGAATAACCAAAAAGAAGATTATACTAATCTAAGGATTGCTAAAGAGCTAAATCCATCGTATTTGTGTATGCTGGAGAGCACCTTGATTATGTTGTAATAGTACAAAAGTCAAAGCAGTTCCCACAGTTGGTGGCATTTGCATGGCATGTTTACTACTCTCCACGCAGAGAGCTGCTTTGTCTCTGCTCTTGCGCTAAGGTTCTTTATTCCATTCATGTTTTGTAAATCGATTTCCTCCTCTATTTCAAACCAAAGAAATCCACATTCCTGCATATTTTATATGACTATTTCTATTACAGAGAAAGCAAGCACCTTGCAGATAGCATTTCAAACCACTTTCTTTCTTTCTTTTTCTTTTTTTTTATCTTTGCTCATTGCAACATTTCTTAATGTACATTTGCAATCTTCAGCTTCGGTTATCTCCCATGCTATGTTCCCATGACACAATTTCTGCTTCTGATATTTTTGAGGAGCTGCAAAATCCTATATGCATTATATATTTTTGTTGTCACTCAGCTGTTGAAAAAGTGAGTTTTTTACTTTCTCGAGGAGAGTTCAAATTTTACTATGTCAGCAGTCTGTTTTTTAGAAATGATAGACCTTCATACCATTTATTTTATGGTTCTTCATTTCTACTGAGACTTCAGGATCTTTCTTTTATATGATCAGATCAAAACCGAAAAAAAAAAAGAATAATAATTAAAGATTTATTTTCTCTGTATCACAATAATCAAACTAAAAATTTGTCTGAATTTTATTCATATTTGCACTCAAAGCCCCTTATCTTTGCTGGAGTCAGTGTAAATGAGTATCAGGCATTCTTTTTCACTTCTCAGAGATGGCTAGAGACATCCAGGATCATTAGCCAAAAAAAAAAAAAAAAATCAAAGAGTTGGAAAGTGGGACAAGATCCAAGGTTAAGACTTTGCGACCTTGGAGACTTCTGCACTTTGCACAAGGACAGATAAAAATCTTATGTAATCCTGCTCCAGCAGAGAGTCTTTGCATAAAGATCTCTACAAATGAAGCACTTAAAACCAGCAGATATGTAGGAAACAACATGTAGGGAGAATAAATCCTTAGTATCTTGTACTTTGGTATATTGCTTAGAGATTGTGCCACGCCAAAACACCACAGATGACTACAACTGAATGTAGAATATAAATATGAATCCAAGGTCTAAGTTTCACGAGGTGATCGAGATCTGGGTTTGGCGTCTCGAAGGTAAAAACACCAAAGCCACATTCTGCAGAGACATGAACCAGTATAAATTCACTGCACGGGGTCAAAGTCCAAACTGGGAACCTGGAGATAAACCTTCTTCATCTTCATATACATCCTTCATTGGTAGATTGAGAACTGACTGGATGGCAGAACTTAGAGGGCTGTGATCTGTGGCACAGAGTTGGAGGCCTGTAGTTAACGGTGTGCCCCAGGGTCAGTCCTTGGTCCAGTCCTGTTCAATTTATTCATCAATGACCTGGATGAAGGCACAGAGTGCTCCCTCAGCAAGTTTGCTGATGATACCAAACTGGGAGGAGTAGCTGATACCCCAGAGGGCTGCACTGCCATCCAGAGGGACCTGGACAGACTGGACAACTGGTCAGTGAAAAACCTCATGAAATTCAACAGGCCAAGTGCAAGGTCCTGCACCTGGGGAAGAATAACCCCAGACACCAGTACAGGCTGTGGGCCAACCTTCTGGAGGGCAGCTCTGCAGAGAAAGACCTGGACATCGTGCTGAACAACAAGTTGTCCATGAGGTAGCAGTGTGCCCTCATGGCCAAGAAGGCCAATGGGATCCTGGGGTGCATTAAGAAGAGCATCTCCAGCAGGTCGAGGGAGGTGATCCTGCCCCTCTACTCAGCCCTGGTGAGGCCACATCTGGAGTATTGTGTCCAGTTCTGGGCCCCACAGTACAAGAGGGATGTGGAGCTGCTGGAGAGAGTCCAGCGCAGGGCCACAAGGATGATCAGGGGCCTGGAACATCTGCCCTATGAGGAGAGGCTGAGGGAGCTGGGCCTGTTCAGCCTGAAGAGGAGAAGGCTGAGCAGGGACCTGATCACTCCCTCAAGGGAGGCAGTGTGGAGGATGGTGCTGGCCTCTTTTCAGTGGTGGCCACTAACAGAACAAGAAGAAATGGCCACAAACTGAAACATCAAATGTTCCACAGGAACTTAAGGAAAAAATTCTTAACAGTGAGGGTGACAGAGCACTGGAACAGGCTGCCCAGAGAGGTTGTGGAGTCTCCTTCTCTGGAGATCTTCAAAACCTGCTTGGACGCAGTCCTGTGCCACGTGCTCTAGGTGACCCTGCGTGTGCAGGGGGGTTGGACTAGATGACCTCTAGAGGTCCCTTCCAACCTTAAGCATTCTATGATTCATCTGCCCAAGACATAAGGCTCTCTGCTTGCTTGCCTAGGTTTCTATCCCTGCCCAACGTGTGTAGATACCGTATATCATATTCAGCTGACTTCTCTGGCCTTTAGGGATGAAATAGTTTTTCTGCCCTAGTATGACTCACAGGATCACATCATCCTGTGCGAGGGTGATGTCGAAACGTCATAGCGGTCTCCAGCCGGATGATCATCTGCCCTCCCTTCTTCTTCCCACACATTGATACTCACATGACCAAGGCTAGGACAAATCTCACCCTCTTTTCCCAGTCCCAGAAACACATGCACCAGGATGCTCTCACCACAAACCTGTCTTCTGCTTTCCCCTTACAAGCATACTATGAGTGTTTATTTCCTAGAACCACTATGAGTGGTTCCTCTCCCTCTCCTTGCCTTCCAGATGGAGATTTGGAGCATATATAGAGATATGTCGACTATCAGCAACACCATCCTGCAGCATAGAAGTTCTCTCGCAGGGAGGAGAGGGAGAACTTGTCGCCCACATGAACCACTTTCATTATCTTGCTCGAAGAGTTGGCACTTGGGAGTGAATGCACTTGAAGCTGCAAGCTCAGAGCATTTCCAGGGAGCACTAGCCAGCTAAGGGGAAGGTGGAACTCAAGGGGTACCCAGCAATGTACTCCTCGTCCACATCAGTGTAAACACCATGTGGTTGTGGCATCTATTTGATGCCAAAATAGTTGTGCTCATACACATCTGAGCAACCTGCGATGGTGAGAAAAGTCTTAGCCTTTGCTATTCTAGACTTTTGGAACAAGCCTCCTATATGTCTTTTTATCTCATTTCACCTCAGACAAATTTCAGCTCACCTGGAAACCTATCACCTGAAGTAACATTCCATTGCTTTCAAATTCAGCCTTCCTGGTGTTTATTGTTGATGCTACATGAGTTTTGCTTTGCTCCTCTGAATGCTGTTAAGTCGGGTTTGCATGGGAAGTAGTCTGCAAAATGAAATTATGATCACGTTCACAGTGATTGAATCTGAAAAATATTACTCTTCAAAGGTAGCACTTATATGATAACTGTTGAAAAAAAAAAAGCCTCCCATACCCATTTCATCATTTGACATGTCTGTGCTTTGAGAGATGTGTTCACAGCTGCTAACATCAGAAGCAATCCAGTGCGTTGTATTAATAGAGTGGACTGCACACTGCTATGCAAAGAGTTAAGGCTGAAGAAAGAAAAGTTCATTTGCTGTGAAAGTCTTTATTAATATGATTCATGGAACCAGAAATTCCCTTGGGCATGGGAATCTTGCTTTTGAATTTCTTTTTTGTTTTCATTTCTGACAGAGCTTTCATGCAACTCCTGAACTTCCATTGACCTCTGGCTTTGGCTGTGTCAGCACTGTCCTCTCCTATGGCTCTGCTGATGTTTCCATGAACCTCACCTTCCCACTTGCCATCCTGAGTACCCTTTTCCCTTAGTAACGAATGCATATTATAGAAGTGAACGGGCACAGTGGGAGACACCTTCCAAGCCAGGGCAATAACGGCCTATGTCCACATTAGCAAGCCATTCATTATGTTCATTAGGAGAAGATCAGCGCAGTTGGAGCAGAGGCTCCATATTTACACTACAAGCAGTAGGGAGATTTTCCTTTGGACAACACTTGATCTGGTCTCCTGGGCAAGGCATCCCCAATGTAGGTGCTTTGAAGACACTCAAAGTACAAATCATTGGTTTGGATGCATGGACTCCCATGAGAAATTGGAGCATATTTAAAGGGCATCTGGAATGGAGCTTCTTCTGAATAGACTCTAATTCTGCACCAAAACTGCTCTGCAGCAAGTGGGTATGATTGGGAATTGCACGTTCAAACCACACTAAAACAAAAGCAGCCAGAGCTGCATGACTTACGTTAGCTTGGTTTAAGAATGGGAGCCAGGACAAGCCCTTATTTTGCTACACAGTAGAAAAAGCCCTGCCCGAATTCCCTTTCTGCCCATGAAGAGGTTGATTTGCATGATACATATCAAAGCATGAAGACTGTATCAAATTAAACTCAATCCTTGCCATGCCAATAGACCTTTACATCTCTGTTCAATTTGTGATGGAGTGAGGTTGCCATCAGTATTTAGCAGAATTTAATCTACAAAAATGGTACGTACTGCCTTATACAAGTGATATATAAAGAACCATTGGTTTAAATTGGAATGGATTCATGCTTCTCCAGCCCAGATGGTGCAGCAAAGAATGTTATGTTCCTTATGTTCCAAACGACACACTGAGATAATAAGATAAGTAATTTTGAAAAAAAGAGTAAAACATGTTGGAAATAATACCCAAAATTGATGAGAGACATTTTTCTTTTGTTTATTTTATTTTTGTTTTGTTTTTGCACTTTTTCCCTTTTTCCTCATCTGGACAGTTAAAACTGTCTATTTCCGTTCAGAAATCATCAATTTCTATTCATTCTTAGGATAAGAATGTTAGCACAAAGTTCTCTTTAGTGGGTTGCATGCTATACATGGGAAATATATTTTTTAATGTCAAATTTTGTATTTCATGAGAATGTTTATGAATCAGGAACTCACTGAAAACTACTCTACCAGTCTTAAATTAGTGTCAGTTTAATCTAATACAATAGCAGTGCTCTCATTTACATTTATAATGTTGACTTATACTATTTATTGCAAGTGAAGTACTTTTAAAGTGGATGTAAATTACACTTTCACTCCTTGACTTGCCTTAGTGTAAATAAGAACCTATCCTGACTCTTCAGTCTTTCCCTCAGCTAATATTATGTAAGCAGCCGGTCTGGAGCCAGATCTGCTTTCATTTACACTCTTACAACTCTTAGGGACTTTAGGGCAGTATGGAGCTTGGATACTTATTTTTATGTCACCATTAAAACTAATTATGAGAGAGTTAACAAAAGCTGAGTAAACACTGGGTTGCAAGATCATGGCTGTATCCTTTACCAGCATTCCTACCATACCACTAGAGATGGCAGATTGGGCTGCTTGTTTTCATTGGTCATGAGTATTTTTTAATTCTCCTTACTTACTAACCACAGGATACAGGCTTGGAATTTACAGCTGCAAAAGCAAATAAAAAGCAAAATAAAATAAAAATAAGAGAAAACCGTATTAATCCAAAATCAGAGTGTCCCAATAATGCAGAGCTATTTCTCTGATCGTGTTTTTGTGTGTGCTGTTTTGGGTTAAGCTGCATCACAAGCTCAAAAGTGGTTAAGCGAACAGCTAAGAAAGATACATCGCTGCTCAAAAATGTTAGAATTCTTGTTAGCAAAGGAATATTATGCTTATAAATTGTACTGTCGAAAAGAATCCCTTTTACCGCATATCCCATCAACTAATAATTGTTGGAGCATTTAGTCTGGAGCTGCAGGAGAGGTTTATTGCTACTTCCTGGTCCTTGAAATTCTCAAAGGGCAAGCATTCATTTATGGAATTAAAATGAAAAAACACAGATGGCCCGTGTTGATAACCAAACTAAAAGCAGTTAGGAGCCAATCCTGGAAACATTTACTTACTGAAATAGCTTCTTCTCACGCAAATACTTCTATTAAAATAAAAGGGATTAACAGACAGGAGAAAAGACCAGAGTTAATAAATATCAGGCAAATAGCTAAAACTTCTTACTCTATGTATATGATGTTCACTTATAAGACCTGAAAATGCAGTTATATGCTTCAATCATTTTTCCTTCAGGAAAATGTATTAATCTAAGATTTTCCTTTCTCTGCTACAAAAGTGATCTGATGATTTGTAAGAGAGAGCACTGACCTCTCATCAAAACTCCAGATAGTGTCAGGTTGGGGCTTCACAGATCTGCTAAGCAATAAGAACAATTTCTGTTTAATGTTAATGAGTAGGAGCTTACCTTAAGATTTTATTGCTTTGAGATCAGATTCATAAAAGCAAGAATACATGATGAACATGAAACACTTTATCAAATTTTGGAACAGTGTCTATAAAATTAGAAATTCAACGTACTGGAATTTTTCACAGGCCATCCTATTGGGGCTATAAATCAAGTGCACAGGGAATGTTTTCTGATGCTAAGAGTAGCCATTAAACATGCCTTATGCTGACACTTTCCTGGCCTGGAAGATAATCCAGGTTTTGTACCTATGCATGAGAAGAAAAGCTCTGCATTCGAAACCTTACATGTTCCATGCTTAAATTTTCAGGTGCCTGTGCATAGATCAGTTCTCTTAATTTTTTTTCCATTAATAATGACAACAATTAATGAAATCAGTCTCTTCTGTCACTGTCTCCCTTCTCCCTCCCCCATGCCTTGTGTCCTTCAGTTTCATCCCATTTGCTCTCCCTTTGGATTTTTTCCTTTACACTCCCCTTCACCTCCTTGCTCTCCTCCATGACTTACACTCTTTTTTCTCTGCATGGGTCTTGCCCCTCTTTTTGCCTCTATTTGTCTCTTTCTTATGACATTTTAAGACATGCCTCTCTCCTCCCCCTTTCTCCCTCCATCCAGATTGCAGTCATTTCCTCCCCATAGTGGCAGATCCCTTCCAGGTAGTATCTCAGGAAGGGAGTAGTATCTGCCCCCCTCCTAGGGGTAGTATCTCAGCTACAAGACTCTTTATTTTTATTTTTATTTTTATTTTTATTTTTATTTTTATTTTTATTTTTATTTTTATTTTTATTTTTATTTTTATTTTTATTTTTATTTTTATTTTTATTTTTTTAAGACTGTTGTCCATAATCAATCCTTCCATAGCCTGTGATTTAGTTAATATATCTAGATTTATATGCCTATCTGGCCCCCTTCTACACAGGGAATGAGACAATCTTATGCTATAGAAGAGAAAAACAGAAGAAAGAAAGTGTCCTTCCATCAAAGAATCTGGCTGCCTATGCAACCTACCAGATAATGCACTGCCTTCCCAGGGCCTAGATCTCCTCACAGCCCTGCTGTTGGTTACCTAGGGAAGCAGAGTGGCACTTGAGCATGCCCCAAAAGCCAAAAGACTGTGAAAAAGGAATTAAAGCTACTGGTAAGCTCCTTCAGTTTATTAGGCCAAGACAGGCATGATTTTCAGGGCTGAACACTGGGCTTGCCCAGCCACCTCATCAGCTTTGAGCTTGCCTCAAGTAGATTGGCATTTTTAGCTATTTTTGCGTTTGGAATCAAAGTCAAATTTATACTAAATCATTTTTATATCACTCTGATGATGAAAAGGCTACAAGTGCCTACAGCTTGAGTGGCTACAAGTTTCATTAACACCTCTGACCTATCTGATGTAGCGCATCAGCACAGGCTTGGGAAAGAATTTTCAGGAGTGGATGCCTTGCTAGGAGAAGACCTTTACCTATTGCAAGTTGCTGGACTCAAAAAAGAAGATTAACTGAGTGGAACTGTGTGACACTTTTCGCCTATGAGACTGAATGCTCATAGTGGTCGCTTAAAATCTTTAAAATCCATCTGTTTTACTTTTTTTTTTCCTGTAGATCTTTATCTTTTCTGAGTTGCAAATGCCTGTAAAAGACATTGCATTTTGCAGCAGTAGGAGTATTGGGGTATAGTAATTTGCTTTGCACGCTTTGACCTTTGAACAGAATTAATGTGGAAAATCATGAATAGAACTTTTTAATAGAAGGAAAAATTGTATGAAGGAATCTCTGGCTGAACGTAATAGCCTTGTTTGCATTTATACTCTCTGAAGTTTCTGGAGCAGATTTTGTATAGAAATTCCATGTTCATGCCTGAGTCACTGATAAAATCACCACTGTTTATGTACTCTGAATAACTTGGTTCTGTGGGGTACGAGACCTTCTCCTTTCCATTCTGCTGAGATCAGCCCCTACCCTCCACCCTGCTCCTTCTGTCCTGGGCAGTACTGATCTGGGAGATAGGAATACTCGATAACTGCATAATTATGGCTTGAAGGCTCTGTAAATGTTTTAAAAGCTGTAATAAAAATGTGTGACTGAGCAGTTACAACAGATCAGTTTGGAAAACCTTTCTCGTTACTATAAAGACATCATTCAAATCGATGTGCTGGGGGAAGTTTTGTCAACAGAAAGAAATTCCACAGAAACAAGGGGTCTCCATCAGGATTTCCTAAAATTTTGGTCCTGGAGAGAGAATCAGAAATGGTAGTATATTAGCTAGGTACAGCATGAGAAAATTCTCCGGTCCGTGTTTATAACAGGACAGTCTCAAACCAAGGGTCCCTCTATGGCTCTTACAAGGTTCTGCAGCTTTCAAGTGGCCAGGGAGGTGCAGGGGAGGTGAGGAAGGCATGTTTGGAAACCCTTAAACTAATGATAACCCTGATGTGGGTCAGTTATAAAAACACAGGGTCATCCTCCAGCAAAACCCCCACGCTAGAGTGAAAGAGCATTCTGTCTCTGAGAAGCAGAGAGGGTTTCACCGAGGTGATTTCTATATGAACTACACGTACAAACATGCAGAGCACGGCCTTGCAAGCAGCTGCATCAGCTCAGTTGAGGAAGCTGCAAGCTGTGGAGCAAGTGCCCAGATCCCAAAGTGGAGAGTGTGATGGGGACTTGTTAGGTGGCTTTTCCACATGGAAAGATGTGTAAGACTACCCTAAAAATGCCAGTGAGCTCTGTCGGTGTTTCTGACTCAATATTATTGAGCTGATGTTTGGTTTGTGAGCACAGTGCAATCAAGCTGAACTTTAAATGAACAATTGAAGCAAAAAATGTGGGGCAGATGGAGAGCGAAAGGGGAGAAGGTTGAAAATTAATGGTTTGTGCTAATATATTTTAACCTCCTAAACATTTAAGTGGTACAGGAAAAGCAGAATGTATACAGCAAATATTTTCCATCCATGTATACACCTAAACAGGAATTTAATGTCCTCTTTGTGTGCTTAACTGCATCCAGCAATCATTGACAATATACAGTGGGTGGAGGAGTTTGTTTTCTGGGTGTGAAAGAACAAATAAACACAGGTTCAACATTTAATATTTTTCTTTTTTGTCCTGCTTTCCTAATGTGTCCTTTCCAATTCTTTTTTTCCTCCTTCTTCTCTCTAATTGAATTTCTTGGCTTTTCTTAGTGATTTTATCCTTTCTCTGTATGTTTTTTCTTAAATGCACTTCCCAATTTCTTCCCCCTCTGATTTCTGTCATTCCCTAATACTAGAAATATATTTTAAAAATAATAATATTACTATAGAAAAGATTTAGTCAGATCCACATAACATATATTTCCAATTTTCTTATATATTCCTATATTTCTTGCACATCCTCCACTCTTCTTCCATTCTCTTAGCCCGTCAGTGCCTTGTTCCAGCCAGGTGTAGAGAGCAACCTCACTTGCTGCACGTGTACCAGCCATGGTGCAATACAGTATGTGTCTGAGAAAGCCCATACTGCCATCAAGGTTCCCTTGGGCAGAACTAGAGCAGGACTGTTGAAAGCATCCTTTAAATAAATAAATAAATAAATAAATAAATAAATAAATAAATAAATAAATAAATAAATAAATAAAGGTTTTCTGCTGTGACTGTGTTTTACTTGACCACCCAAGTCAAATGCTTCTGCGGTAGGTCTGGCCTTAAAGGATATTGCCATCAACTCTTGTGCAGGGGTTGCCTCTTCCCTTGGGGTGTTTCTACAGACGTGAGGGTCCCGCTGCAGTAGCTTCCAGGGGAATGACCCAAAGCTGCTGGTGCAGCTCTCTGCCCTTCCTGAGCCGAGAAGCAGGGAGGCATCGTGGACCAGGGCTCAGCTCTGCCCTTGGCCTTTTACTTCACTTGTACAAATGTACCTGGTTGCAAGGGCTCTGAGAGCTGCTTCCAAGGTGCAGGTCGGTGCTTGGGGCTGTTTCTCAGGACTGTTGTTGCCCTGTATCTGGTGTAAGCAGAGTGCAAGTGGAGTGCTTAAGATCTTCCCCCAAATTAGAGGTCCGATGAGGGACCTCTCCGTCTTCCAGCTGGAAATCTGCAGCTGATGCAACCTCACTCATTACAGAGTTTCACAGCACGTGGTTTCTACCCTTTTTTCATTTGCCCTTTACTTAAGCATAATCCTGCAAAAGTATATTTAACCAGGTCAAAAGATTTTAGTGCTGTTTTAGCAATAAGTGTTTCTCAGTGTTTGACAATTGCATGAGAAAACAGCCTTGGCCACAGCTCTCTACTGTAACCTCCCAGAGTCCCAAATGGCAATTAGGCTGTGAGCTGCCAATGATCTATTACCTGCAGCGAGGATCAAGACAAAGTGGATGCAGACACGTTATGTGTGAAGAATTTACAAACAGAAGGAAGAGAAAATGGATTTTAAAGATGAGATAATGCAGACTAGACATGGCATTCCTACTGAATGCAAGGCCGTGAAAAGGGAATGTATTATGCAACAAAGGCAGAAAAAATAAGGGAACATCCTTCTGTATTTGGGAGGTAGTGTTAGCACCTCACTGGCACCATGTGTGAGGATGGACTGACAGGCAACACTCTAGAGCCCTGCAAGAGGTTGAAGATAAATTAGTATATTCTAGAGTATATTAGCTTTTAAAAGTCCTTCCTTCATATTCTGTAAAAGCATTTCAGAAAAGCTCTCTGCTTAAAGTAATCACAAGCTCCATAAACAGAAATCCCTGACACATCAAAATCACCCTGTCTGTGATACTCCTCCTCCCACCACAGAGAGCACAGTAAATCCTAATTTAGTTCCAGAAGCCTGATGTCAAGAACCTCTTTTAGAGTCTGGAAGATCTACAGCGTCTTCATATAATGGGAAATGTAAAATTCAGTGGCACCAGGAGTTTGCACTCCCTACCCAATCATGGGGAAGGTGGGTGGAAAAAGGAGTTTCCTGCCTCTGGTTTCTAGCAAAGTCTCATAGTTATTTGTCTAGTTATGTGATGGAGTTGCTGGCCTTCAGCTGAAGGAGCAACAAAACTGCACACAATATACAGCTACAGAATTTGTACTTTGTCAATACCCTTTTCCTTTCCCTCCAGCCCCTCAGATAGACATCCAGAGGCTCCACTTTTTGTCATGCCTACCCTAAAGGTGCTCAGTAACATTACGTCGACTCAGCTGAGTCTGGCCATCAACCACAGCAGCACTGATCGAGGAGGAGGCTGCCAGAGCAGAATGATAACTGTTTGCAGCCCATCACCCTCTGCTGGAAAATGCACATGTTCTTTGAGTTCTGCCTGCCCGAGCCCTGCTGCTGGGGGTATTTACAAGCTTGATCTTGATTAATAGGAGGAGGAATGGAAGGAAGCCACATGAGACGCAGCATCTTGTGATCACTTGCAATCCCAAGCACTTATCTCGTGAAAATCATACAGCTTCCTCTTCACCTTTGCTCTGGATGGTAAAGCACAACCCATAAATGTCCTGCTGGAATACTCCCAAATTCTTAAGGCAATAGCAAGTTTGCCTCAAACAATACCGAGTTAATCTGTCCCAAATAAAACAGAAATGAAAATGGCAGAACTCTGCTGCATTTTGAAAGGGAGCTTTAGCTGCCAGCCATCTAATTATGTTTACACGCTTCTCTGCCCTAAATGCAAGTCATGGTACACTGGTGAAATAGGAAACTTTTGCATTCCAGAGGGTACAGACATTGCAGAAACAACCGTGGAAAGTTCGCACGGCAGGTCAGCGCGCCCCACGTCGCTCCAGGAGCCGCCGCGCGTCTGAGAACTGGGAAACTCGGTGTCCGTGTGCGATCCCGGCAGGAGCGCAGGCGTGCCAGGAAGTGTGCCAAAAAGCTTGAGGGCTGTGTGGGTGTGCAAGCGAGGGGGTGTTTAAAACCATTAGCTGCCTAACGTGAATGTACGCACTATTAACTGAGAACATTACAGTCAGATAATCCCTGCTTAAGCTGATTTTTGGTTGTTAGATATCCTTTATTAGAGTTACAGAACAATTCTCTGCTTGTCCCTTGACACAGCAGTGTTCTCTGCAGATACTAAAAAATGATAGAAATCAGTCTAAATTCCTAGTGTTATGAATATAAGTTCTTCACAGCAAGAAAAAATTCCTTTGCTTTCCAGACATGACCGCAAGCCCATTTAGCCTTCAGGAGACTATTATTCTGAGTAAATTTATCAAGCAGAGGGTATAAATTAGAGAGGAGCAAGAATCAGGAAGTTGGATCCTCACCAACACCCTGACCTCGGGCACATTTTAATTTCTTTCCAAATCCGTCAGCTGGGTCACTTTTCTATAGAATAGGCCAAACCCAAACCCTTGATCTGGACATTCTGAAATTTTGCAACAGGATTCAGTTTCAGATCTGAGCAACATAGTCTGAGCTCACATAATGCTGAAGCCAAGTCTGTCACTGCAAAATAATGACTTTAAGTGACTTCATTTTGGGGTGTTGGATCACATTTTTTTGGATGTGGGTCCTTGAAACATTTTGAACACACACTTATTTTAGAGAGCTATGCCTCACCTCATTTACCACTATTTAAAAGTCATGTCCTCCACAGAATTTTTAATAGAGCTCAGGACCTACGTGGAATTTATTGTTTAAAGATAAATCATGGATATAATAATAAAAGGACAGCTTATTTCTATACATGTATATATACCTACATATTTTAACTCATCTGGCACAGGTTTAAGTATTTGGAAATCTAATTCAAAGTGTACAACTCTATGCTTTGACTTTTCACACTGTAGTAGACATGTAGCCTGCATTATTCACTCAGAGATGGACCTGCTGAAGTCAACAGTATGCATTGAAGTTCATAACTTCAATACCTACTAAGTAAATTCTAGATGCACGTAGCTCTCCCCAAATTTTGGCACCACTGGTGAATATATCCTGAGCTTTTCGCTCTGTAATACAAAGGGTGGTCTGGAAAAGACAAGCCATCTATCGTTTCAAGTGAAACATTACTTTAAGCTCTCAGAGACGTGGCAAGCAGGGTAAGGCAAAGGCAATGCTGCTGTTTGCAAAGCTTATTGGCCTCGTGGCAGTAGAAGGATTAAATGTGACCAAGGGCAAATTTTGTCGTTATTTCCCTTTTCTGTATTACAAATCTGAGGGCAAAACAATTGCAGAAATCGCAACAGAATTCAAAGCAAAGCTAAGTCCATCTTAAAGTTAAAGTAGTCTTAAGATTTACTTAGCATTAATAATGTTGTCCACAAGTTAAAAAAGTGAATTGTTCAAGCTAAAAATGACAAGTGACTTATTGTCCATAAAACCATCTCTCATCACAGCAGAGTATACTTGCTTCTTGCCATCCTTAAAACAGCACTGCACCAGGGTTTTTGCTGTAGCACTCTTGCTATTTACTGGCCTTTCTCTGTTAATGGCTGTACTTCTTACATGAACACAAAACATACGTTTTTCATTTCCTTAGAATAGTGAGAAATCTTTTTACAGAAACTGCTGCCTAAGCAAATTACAAGCCTGTAATATTTCCATTAAGAGATATTTCTTTCCCAGTGTCGAGTGCTTTTGGTGGTGTATTATGAAGTACAAAAACATGTAGTGAAAATCGTTCCTGTGACCACAGAAGCATTTTAGATTTTTCTGGTGAGGCCCATATCCAGGTCATTTAAATATATATTTGATTTATGCTTCCTTTTCCCTTTCATAAATTATAGGGCTGTGGAAGAGATACAGATTTATTTCTAAAAAATTGTGTCTAAATGGGAACAGAACTTTTACAGGACTTAAATTACACTTTGCCCTGCTGGGGATAAATAGACACATCCGGATGGTTACTGCAGAAGTCTATAACTAGCTGAACATCTTTAAGTGGATCATTACTGGCCAAAACAGGTTAAAGCTGCCGCTGGTTTCTCAGGAGCTGTGAGTCAAAGCCAGGGGAAGGGAAGAGAGAGGCAAACCCTTATTCGCCAGCGTGATTTATGTCACTTTTGCTCTGCATGAGGAACTTTTTTTGGAAAAGAAAGAGCTTTGCTAGACTCAATGGTGAATGAGAAAAGTGTCAAAGTTTAAAGCTGTCTGTACTAAAGCATTTATTATTGACTCACGTGTATGTCCTGAGAGCCTGATTTACCTATATAGATTTTTAAGTTGTTGGCTTTTTTTATGCACAAACTCCAGATCTATGTCAAACCGAACAGGATGTTTACTACTGAAGTTTTCCATAGCAGCAGGTGGAAGCATTTCATGGATTTGCAGATGCTGCAGCCGTACGCCTATGTCCAAGTAATTTTGATAGCAACCTGGTCATGTGCTTGTGCAGTGATAAGGGCTGCTCTCTGGCACACAGGGCCTCCATCTGGATCTGCATGCATAAACACACACAAATACACACACACCGTTCTCTAATTTGCTGGCAATGAAGTCTATCTCCTTTTTCACTCACCTTGAAGGAATCAAGTGAGGATCCTTGGTGTTTTATGAAGCTAAGCAGATGTCATAGCACAGGCACCCCAGAGAGGGATAGTACACAGCATTTTATTTGCATTAGTTATCTCTGAAGAAAAAAAAAACTCCCAAATCCATCAACCCCTTTTTGGCCACCTCTAGTTGCAGAGAAATCTTAAAATAGAAACACAGTAAGAGTTTACTCAGGAAGAAATAAGATCTGGCTTTGCATTACGCGGTTGGAAACAAGGTTTTGATGAGTAAACAAAGGAACAAATCTCCATTTTTGCTGCTTCACAGTCCTGTCCCCTGCTAGCAACTCCCCTGGCCTGCCCTGCAGTGCAGCAGCTACTATGTGTGCTGGAATCCCCCGTGTATGCAGCTGGTTGGCTCCATAAGACCCAGCTCCCCTCTGTACTCCGCGTTGAAGCTTCCCCGCTGTACTGGCCCTTCATGCCCATGGAAAGCTCCATGGGTTAGCCAAGACTTTGGTATTGAAGTCCTGTAGGGACCTCGACTCCCTTCTTGCCTGGCCTTCCCAATTAGAAAGCCCACCGCATCACATTTTTCTCCAACTCCTCCTTCTCTGGGCCGCATAACACTGCTGTGACATGTGGTGTTCATCCTGCTGTGTACTCTCTGTGGAACACGTCTGTGGGGTTCAGTTTCTGGCATGTCACTGGTGATCTCACACAAGCAAACTCTGAGGCAGGTGAGCCCGCTGGGCGTGCTGCCTAAGCAGCCTCTGTCCCAGCTTGCCGGGAGATGCAGAACTTCCTTATGTCACTGCAGACCAGGTCACTAGGAAGGGCTCGGATTCAGGCTGGTAGAGTTCATTACCCCATTAGCACTGCATTTGAAAGAAGAAAATAAGGTCTAAGGCAAGAGCCATCTGACTAGGCTGAGGTGGAGGCATCTTTGCATAGAAGCTAAGGATGGGCTGGTGGGCAAAGGTCAGAGGAAGGTGTGTAACTTGCTAAGGGTGGAGCTGGGAAATTTAAGTTCTCAGACCTTAATTAGGTTTGATACTAGTTGTGAAGAGAAAGGGAAAAGTTGGATCAACGGAAGCTTGTTGGGCTGAGTTGGGACAAACAATCAAGGTTAGGGCTGATGCTAGCAGGGACGGGTAGGGCAGCTCTGCACTGATCATGCTGCAGGGCTGGGATTATTGCTCAGCTCAGGGCTGGTGTTAGGGAGGGCTGAGTTTTCAGGAGCTGATGAGTTGGGCTGTGGTTCAGTTTGGAGTTGTCTCTTCCCACATGGCCTGTGAACCCATTTGCTTAACCTCTTACTTGCCAAGCAGCTGGATGGAGAGTGAGATTTCCTATGTCTCTTGGTCCCTGGCTGCTGGTGATTGCGTTTTTATACAACTCTTAAGTCAAAGCAAAATAGAGGATTTGAAGGATAAGGGAGAATGTCAGGGGCAGCAGGGATGAAGAGGTGTGAGCAGTCTTGGGCATCCATAAAAGATGTGAGTTGGACACCAGCAGCTCAACACATTTGCCTGTATCTTCCCAACCTGGTACTTGAAAATGCTTGAATAATGCTGTGACAATAACGAACCTTTAATTTTGTAAGCTGCGTAAATGTAATGGTGGTGCACAAGTTAATCATCTATGCCTCAAAAGCAGAATCCATATCTTCATCTAAGATTTGTCTCTTCCAGAACTGTCTGAAATCCCATTCATTTAGCTTCTGCTCTTTCCGTGCCATGGACACTCCCTTGCCAAACACCTTGAAATGTTTTTCTCCCTTTGTTTCACTGCCCCATCCACTCCTGCCACTCCTCATACTTAATTTCCACTCAGACTTCTCACTCTTGTTCTATGATGTCTTACCTCTCTTTGCTCTGTTCTTTGTGCTCTCCACGATATCATGCAGATCTTGCCTCTTCACATTGTTACTTGTTCTATCTTTTCCCCACTTACATGTGGATCAACAGATCATTACAGGTCATTTCTGAACCAAACTTTGTAGGTGCTTCTCCCCAGAAGCATAACCAACAGCATAACCCCTGCAGAACCAGCTCCTAACCTCAGTCAGGCCTGTGTCGTCCTTCTGCCTCCCGTTGCTCATGCTAATGCAACAGTTCATGGTGTTACATGCTGGAACATATCAACTCCTCAAGGTTAAAAGTGCATCGAAGAAGGAGGAAATGGCATTTTTCATTGCAATTCACTTCGGAGCTCCTCAGTCAGCTACAGAGCAGCAGGAGGGGCAGTGCTGGGACACAAGCAAGTGCTGGAATTGCTAGGAAATCACAGCCTTAGCTTGGCTTCCTTCAGTCAAGAGTATTACTCTGGGCATCTGCCTGTGTGGTATACAGTGAGTAGACACAGTTTTGCATTACCTGCACTCAGGGCTGACTGGAAGTTGCCTAAGTGGATTTGTTTGGCCCAGAGTCCAAAATAAAAAAGATGTCATCTAAGGTCATCTAAGAATATTCCATGCCCATTATAAAATGCTGCAGGTTAGTCTAGAAACATTATACAAATGCATTGATTTCTCTAAAATTCACTTGTATTTTTTCATAAGGTTTCTCAGCTATGTCTATGCTTGATATGCTGAATATTCTCATTCAAATAGGCAGGTTTTCTGAAAATGCAGTATTTTTTATCCTTTTTCTACATTATATCTACTGTCCCCTGGTCTAATGGCTGTAAAATTAAATATAACTCTCAAAAATATAAATTCATGGGCATTATTGGTGAAAAAAAATCTGAAGACTGAAAGGTTGCATTGCTATGAAAACTGGAATTCTTTGGCATGCCAACAGAGTTGCCAGCTGGCTATAATAGATGAAAAATGAGCAGAGCATCTGCAAGATATTTACAGTACGGGTAGAAGGAGAAGGAGAGCAGCCTTCAGAGTTTATCAGTGGTATGCAGAGGTCAAAATGTTTATCAAACCAACTTGATGTGAAAAATCCTAATGAGAAAGAGGTTCTGAATAGTCTGAGGAAGTTCTCACATGATGAGTTGCATCCTCTTAAATGCGCTTCTGTTCCCTCGGGAACTGGACAGCCAGGAAGGGAATGGTCAGGCAGAGGGAAGGGGGGAGGAGGCTCCTAGAAGCCAATGGATGCTGGTGCTGGAGAACTTATGGCAGCGGTGAGGAACAGCTGACCTGCATGCAGCCAAGTCCTCACCTTGGGCAGGCCGTCCTGCCTTGCTGACCATCCACATATTACCTCTGCATGGAATAGTTTTCATTGCTGCTATCCAGAATACGGAAGAAATTTCTTCTGGACAGTAATGTACATATATAAATAAATAGAAAATGTGCAAGAAGGAGATGCTGGGTCCCAACTGCGAAGCATCGAGTCTAAGCTGAGCCTTGTTAACTCCTATCCTACTTCAAGTCCAAAGGTGCTAGTAGAGCTCTACTACCAGCCTGAGGATAGAGGCTGGGGTGGTGAAACTGAGCCAGTTTGGGAAGGGATTGTAGGACTGGTGAGGATGGGGGTGGGAGAGAGGCTGGAAGGCACAGGAAGGTGGACAAGATGGAGGGATAGAAAGGGAATGGAAAAGGTTTGACAAGGCTGGAGAGGGCCGATGGCAAGATGGTGGAAGCTGCTGCAAGAAGCCAGAAGGGAGGCTGGGGGAGGAAGGAAAAGTCCTTTTGGTTATGCTCATTTGCCTGATTTCTCACTTTCGCAAAATCTCAGACTCCTCTCCCCCATCTTTGATGGTGCCTGCTGTCCTTTGCCATCCTGCCCTCACTGCAGCTCCTGGTCTCACATGGCAGCCCTGCTGCTCCATGGTGCGTGCTGTCCTTCTCACTGCCTGTACTGTCCTCTGCAGCCCCTGCCTGCCCCTCCACAGCCTGCTTAGGTTTTCCTGGAAAACTACGTTGCTCATTCCTGGCTCATCTCCTCAGCCTGGGGCTACTCAAGTTAATGGGGAATTTCCAGGAATGGGGAAGTTTTCCAGCTTTTGCCGTCCCTGATAAAGTAGAAGGGGTTTTCCAACATGCAGATCTAACAGTGACTCAGAAGAAAGGCTAAAAGGAAGCATGGTTTAGTCTAACTCTCCTCTAAGAGGGAAAATGAGAGATTCAGGCCTCACAACTTTAGATCCCTAGTTTTAGACAAAATCATTTTCTTAATGTTTGGCATGAAAAAGAGTTTTGTCTTCCCATCTCCCTGATGTCATTTTACAGACATGAAAGTGGGTCAGTTTTGGGTCTCAGCTCTCCTCTCAGTGAAAAGAGGGTGTTCAGCTCCTGATGGCTTCTTCTTCTCCGGGATGGATAGAATTAGGGCTCTCTAGCAGTGGACAAGCTGTCAGGCAGTGAGAACATATGTCCGAAGTCGCCTACCACAGCCATTCCTGGGAGGTTACTCACTGACTTCCCAGAACATGGGATCAAGTCCCAGGGGGACAACTTTGCTCTCCAATTTGCGGGAGGTGTTGGGGTGACTCCTCTAAAGCACAACACAAGCACAGAACTAGTTCAGACGGGAACTTTTGGGGGTTTCCCCCCTATGTACTGCCTGAGGATGTTTCTTAGCCACTGGCAGTGGTTGCTCTGAGGAAGGCGAGTAAAAGCACCCACTAGACCTTAGCCATGAGCAAAGTCAGGGTGACTTTGAAGAAGTAGCGCAAATTCTTGTTCTTCCTAGTGTTGTGCCTATGCTGCTTGCAACAGCAGTGTAATTTAGAGCTGGTTTCTGGCTGCTCTCAATTAAGTTAATCCTGAGAGACGAAAACCACAGTAGGAATAGACTGTGTACAGTCTGGCTTCACTCCTCTCCCCGCTCTGTTTTCCTTGACAAATTGCCCTAGTCTGAGGCTGACCTGTGCTATGGGGAACTGAAGCTCCAGTACCGTAGATCAGACTCCCCTGACCTCTCTGCCTCCAGCTGTTTGAAAATGCCTGTATAAAAACCTGTAGCAAAGTGGTTTAGTTAAATCTGCACATACAAGGGGTCTGTAAGAATTAGTAGGCCACATAACTAATGCAAAATTTACTTTAGATTATTTACAGAATCTTGCTGGAAATTTTGATCCTGCAAAACTCAATCCAAATGAAAGTAGTGAGGCAGTCAAAGCTAGCAGCTGCTCTGTATGTGGAAATATTGGGTAAGCTAATGGCAGGGAGGAGCACAGAGGGATTCTTCCCTGCTTCTCAAGCGTCCCACGCTAAGCTTTCTTGGTGTTTACAAGTCCACATATTGCCCTCCTAATATATAAGATAAATACACCCTGAGATGTGTATTTTGAAAGAGGAATTATGGAGCGCTTTGGAGGGGCAGCTGTAACTGGGCTATGCAAGACATTACCAAGCCTTGAGGACTGGTATGCAGGAAGTTTGCAGACCCCTTTCTGCACTGCTGGAGGAGGAGGTTCAGATGGGGAATTTAGACGAGAAAACAATGACAAATGACCGGTCTGTGGGGATGGAATTAGGATGATGGGGAAAGGAGAGGAGAGAGAAGATAATAGGAAAGGAATACTGTTCTTGGAAGAGGTTTGTTAAAAGGAAGAAGATCATGTAACAGCTGTGGGAAGGAAGCCTTGTGATTCACCTAGTGCCATGATACCAAATGACTTGGTTTCCATTGCCCTCATCCACACAAACACCATGGCCATTAGAAACAGCCTCTCCTATGCACTGTGAGGCAGGCGGGAGCCCCGCTCACCTTCCTGCTTCCTCTGAGATAATAGGGTTCCTCTGCACATATTGTTGCTTCAAAGCACAAATCCCATCTGGAAGGGATCTGATAGCTTGTTGTCTGGCAGGAGTCATTTCCTTTAGGTAAAATGCCTTTTTTTTTTTTTTAACACTTGCAGCAAAAAACGTTTCCAAAGCAACATTGTGCACCAAAGTATTAGCACACAGGGTTTTTCTGTTGCTTCACCGCAGGGGTCTCGACAGGAGTCATATGGAGAGGTGGTTTGGTCGAGAACCTCATAGAAGCGAGCGTGGTGCTTTGTGAGCAGCTCCCCAAGGCTCCCACGGCCCCCACACATGGCAGCAAGGTCTGCGCCATGCCCTTGTCACTGCCATGTGAGAAAAACCCTGCTGAGCACTGAGGAAGGCGCATGTGGCGTCCAAGAGCTCTTACCTGGCTGCTTTCATCACTCCACTGTTTTTATGGGTTCTCTGTTCTTGTTTCATGAGGGTTTTTTTCTGTAAATTTTTTGCTCAGAGGGCCCCAGGCCTCAGGGAGGATGAATACAGAAAAACCTGCTGTGGACAAGGCTACTTCAGCTTGCTGTGGACTGTCCTGAAGCACCTCCCAGGCTGCCTTTATTAGTCTTTCATCTCACCACAAAGTGTGGCCTAAATCTATCTCAAAGGTCGATGTATCCCAGTCTGCTTTTCCATCCAGGCAAGCACAGAGAGATTTCTTTGTCCAAGGGAGAATATCAGTTTTAACTCCTTGTTGCAGAAATTGAGCAGAGTTCAACGACTTGCTTCCATACGTACCATTCTACCAAGTGGTCCAAGCCTCCTCAGTCAGAGATCTCAGGCATGGCAGGATGCTCTTCTTTTAACTCTTCCTTTCTTCAGAGGTGGTGAAGACCTTCCTCATCACAGGATACAACATCTTAAATCATTGCATCTGCTCCAGAAGTAATTGCGCCCTGGGAAATAGTAGAGATTTTAACCATATGGATCTTCCCAGTCTCTGTGTCTCTGTGCTGAAGGATCCTTACTTTGGTTTGTGCTCCAGGCATTCAAAAGCAGCAGCTCACCATCATTTCTTAGGTAATAAAGGAAGTCTGTAGCCACACCATGTCCTTTGCAGCATTAATCACAGGCCTTTTGCTTACACTGGAACATTTCAGCTTCCGTTACAGGCTCCACAGATTTACTGCTACTGTCTGTTGGCTTTATGCCTCTGCACCTTGGCATAGCAATCTCATTTAATGTTATATGGAAAATGCAACCAAAGCAAATACAAACGCTGCAGGAAATGTGCCTGGCAATGAAGGTACCATTCTGCTCTCTGACTCAGTCGGGAAGCCGTGCTCTTCTCCTACATCCTATCACCCCTTTCTTTACAGGGCCACGACACTTTGCTCACACAACTTTCCTGTTTCATATCTCCAGCAAAACTGATTCAGGTGTTTCACTCTGAGCTAAGCAGTTATCCATTGTTTATAATGCTGTAAAACACTGTGAAGCCTTAAAAAGATATGCAACTACTGTGGCACATCCTACTCCTCTATCAGGAGGCCAGAGCCTTCCTGAACTGTACACTGTTTCTTTACAGTTGCAGTGGGAAGAAAGTCAGGAAAGGGGGAGAGGAGAGGAGAAGGGGAAATGGAAAAAATGGCCCTTGGGTGCAGATTCTGCTGTGAAGCTCTACAGATGAAAGTTCACTTTTAGGCATCTTACCATTTTCCAACATTTCAGTTCGGTTCCCTGTTCAGAAGGTGTTTTAAGCTGCATTTCTCTTTAACCTAGAGAGCAAGCAGGTGCAGCAGGTCTGCCAGCATGACCAAAGGGCTCTAACTCTGCAGACTGGAACTATGGATTTGTGCTGCTTCTGCCTGCTACCTTACCTGGAGCGTGCCCTGCTGTGGCCGAGATCCTTTGCTAAACCTGCTTTGGCCACAGCCCTTCTCCCTCATCTTCTTGATCAGCGTGTTTGTTGAAAGAAATGTTTCCACAAAATTATTAGAAGATAAAGAAACTTCTCTTAACAAAATTGGGCCAGGAAACCTAAAGACTTATGTGATTACAATGTGGAATACCACTCATTTAATTTTAGCCTTCTAAAAGCCGTGGCCTGTAACCTCTGCTATTTGTCTGGTGTCTCTCTGTAGTCGGTGGAAAGAGATAAGGCTGTCTGGGGATGACTCATTCCATCTATTTTAGGGTGGGGTGAATCACCCCTTTGCAGCTGCCTGTTTCTATCTGTTGGTTCTGCAGGGAATCAAAACAACTTCCTTAGATCAGAGATACCTGATCTGAAGTAGCTGGAAATAGGACTGGAACCACCCCCCTTCTTGATAATTCAGAGAAACAGTCAATGAAGAACCCTTTCTCCTGCCTGTGCTCCAAAAAGTTGTCTTATAACTAGGTAACTGTTAACTGCAAAACTGTTGCTGGTCACACAAGACTCGGAAACAGTCATTATGCAGAGAGATGGAGCTGACCTGAACAGCCTGAGGTGGGGAAACTGCTCCTTGGGTGTAGTCACGTCCACGGAAAGCAGTGCACAATAATGAAAACAAGCGAGGCATCTTCATCTTATTTCCTCGTGGTGCTATGAAGGACACAGCAGTGCATTTTACCTGTTGCATTTTCCTGGATACATTTTCCTTGGATACCAGAGGATTTTTTTTCTCTGTTCAGTAAGATCACCGTGCAGGCAGCAGTAGCAGCTACATCAGCCTGCAGGAGCTTATGGACAGACACGACGAGCAAGCAGTGCCAGGGACAGGCAGAAGCACTGCCTAAAGCTCATGTCCTCAGGGTCTCAGCCCTGAGTTACTGGCTGATTGCAATAGGAACAGGAAGAACAGAATCTATGATATAGTATATAGAGTAAGTATACGTGCAATTAAGCATCACAGTGCCTTTCCTATGATTTTGACCTAAAGCTGCCTCCGTTCTCCCATTTCCTTTTAAACATGACAACTCACTTTGACCTCATCTACACTCACTGCACACCAGTATATAGACTTAAATTGCAGTCTGGGTGTGATGGGAATCAAGCCCAACTCCTCATACCGTTGCTGGCATCTGCTGAGCTGGACTGTGGGGTGAAGCACCTAGTATGGCCCCAGAGGCCCAGCTTTCACTGAAGCTGGTTGACTGCATAGTCAGGGATAAGGGCACTGAATGTACCTTAGGGGACCAGGGGATGACCCAGGTGGACACATGGCCGGGGTTGGCTCTGTGGGAATTTCATGTGAAAGCAAAATGGGGTGAGGTGCAACAAAAGGAAAAAAAAAATAGAGAAAAATAATGTGGAGGCAGGGAGAGGCAAGTGTTTGTTTTTTTTTTAACGGGCATATAACATCACTCTGTGATACTTATCTTCATGTCTGTGTAGATTCTTGCTTGTTGCTCTTACTGTTGTATGTGACTTTCCTCATCCAGTAAAATTGCTTAAGGAGAGTGTAAATTATAATTAAAAAGTACCATGCTAGCTTGTCCTATGGGTTGGTTTTATTGCTCAGAAGTGCCTGGTCCCAGGCCAAGGTCTTTTCCGCAGGATGCCAATGTGCTACGTGGCTAACAGCTTCTGTTTCAGAGTTTTCCATACAGGCTTTTAAATCCCAGGCAGTTGCCAAGCCGCCTGCCAGGCCAGTTAAGAGATTGCTCAGGAAAGCAGCCTGGAGTTGGCTTAAATAATATTTTCCTACAGTTGCATAAGGAGGAGGGAGTAGAACATCAGTTAGAAGGAAAACTTAAGCCCTGTCTGTAAAAGGCAAAGTGAATTACCCTCCCTCACCTGCTATATCCGACCGTCCATCCTTTCACTGCCAGTTCCGTTTCTGACTGTCCCTTAGTCTTCAGCTTTTATGCTAGCACTGTTGTGGAAACTTCTTGTTAGAACTCATAAATTGGCCTGTTTAATATTTCTTTATCAATCCACATCTTCTTTGGCGTTCTTTCCAGTGTGTCTAAACTAGCAACATCTTCTGCCCTATTTCTGCACTATTTTGAGTCCCTCCTCAAATCCCTTCCCCAGGTTGCAACTGTGTAGTCCTAAGCAGAACCACTAGCTGTGGTTCGCATATTGGCAAAACCCTGTAAATGCAAAGTCTCTCTGGCCATTTGTTCTAGTGTTGTCTTTAAAAGAGGGATTACGTGAACCCTGAGATACCTGGGCATGTTCCAACTGGAAAATCGTGCTAAAAAGAACTTCCTTTAGTAGTTACTGCAGGAAATGTTATTCTTTCCTCTCTGTCCTACCAAAAAGGGGTGTGATCTTGTTGCTGTCATCCCATCCCGGACTGAATTTCAATATGAGGAGGCATACATGATAGAAATGGTTTCATTTCTATCTTTGAGAGATTTATATGAAAGTGTCTTCAAATAATTAATAGGACTAATTAATCAGTCTAGGGAAAAGTAGTTATTAGATTTTGGCACATGAATCTTAGGTATCAGTCTCCAAAAATTGCTCCCATGAGTCACCTTGGAGAATCCTGGTGCCTTGGTATGATGAAATAGTGTATCTGAAATAAATAGAGTTGTCATGGAAACAAAATCAGTCCTGCAAAGGATATTGAAGGGGCAGCTAGTCCCTTACCCTGTTACAAGAAAGGATCAGATATATTCTAACTGTTTCTGACAGAAGTTTCTCTAACCTGTTCTTAGGAACCTCTACAGCTTTCCAAGGCAACCTGCCCCATTGCTTCTTTTCTGCTTGTTTGTTTTTGATAGTTAATCATGCCTAGATATCTGGTCACTCTTATTGGTGCCCTTATTTCACTTGGTCTATATTTTTTCTAAAGAACACTTTCACAAAACATACTTGGAAAAATATGAAAAAATATGTATGCTCAAATGCTTCTTTGAGCTAAATTATTACTTTCTTTGCCTTATTTATTACCTTTTTGTCTTATTCATTAGATTTTTTTTGCATCAGTCTGGCATTGCTGGCGCATGGCAGATTTGTAACCCTAACTCCTGAATAACATACTCATGCTCCGAAAGAGAGTGAATGAGCATGGATATATCTCATAGTCTTATGCTGTGTGCATTACAAGAGAGGACTTCCTTTTCCACCGCACAACTTTGAGGGCCCTATGTAGCAGACAAATGTGGATAGTGGGAATTATGGGGAGGGACAAATACCTCAGCTCACTGGTGAACTCTGAGTTTGGTCCTTGAAGCCCTGTATGTGTATGGAAGGACGGGTCCTCAGCACTTTTTGCTCTGCCCAGTCAGAAGGTTTTTTTTTCTTGTCTCTGAGAAGCCAGGGGTATGTCCAGGCTCAGGGGAGCCTTTAATGGGGCTATCAGTCTGGTTTACATCCAAGGCTGTCAGTAAGGTTGTGTTACCAAACAACTCAGAGCCCTCAGACTGCTCTGCTCTCCACTGGGAGTGATTGTGCCTGGGAATGGCTGTTTAAATCACTTCATTTTTTAAATTATTCTTTTATAAACAAATAATTTGATAAAACTGATCAAAATGCTTTATTTGAACTGCTTTACCATTGAAAAATGTGGGGTTTCACTGCACAAAATTTTGAAAAATATATGATTTATTGATTTTTCTTTAGTCTGTGTTCTGCAGTGATTTAGTTTGGACATTCATTGTGTTGTCTTGAAGGAACAGGGTTGCATTTCCTTATAACTCTCTTTATAGCTTCTCTTCATGCACGCTTCTCAGCTGAACTCCCATGTTCCTGTACTTCCATGATACATTTCCTGTAATATACCTGTCTCCCTTTACTATGATGAATGATGGTGGTACACTGTGAAAGGGAGGTGCAATTTGACAGACTATTAGGTAGGAAACACCTGAATTCCAACTCTCATGTCAGGCAGTTCTCCCAGATAGGTCTCAGTGCCTCAAACACAGTGTGTCCTTACAGCACGTCCTTATCCCCTCTCCCACCTCAGTAGCTTCCTTCTCCCATAGCTGCCTTTTGGGCTCTCTTTCATGTTCACCAATGTGCTTGCAGCATCAGCATTGTTTTTTTCCTCTATCAGCAACATTCAGGCAGATAGTGAAACCACTGTAATTAATTGGCAATACTCTCAGGTAGGAAATAAATGTCTTCGGCCTGCTTCCTCTGCAGCTTTCTGTTCCTCAGCTCATTACCTTGCGAGCAGGCTGCTCAGTGAGCCCAAATGTTCCCTCAGCAATTACCAGGGCAGAAAGAAGAGAGAGCAGGGAGGGCAAGAGGCAAACTCTCTGCCAGCCTTCGTTAGCAATGTGTGAAGAGCTAAGGCTCCTTGGCCTTTGCACAGCAATGAGGAGTGGGTAACTGGTGGCTGAGGACTGAGATTTCGTGATACATCTGTCTGTGAGAACAGCAAGGCCCAGAGCCAGGGCTCGCACAGACTTGCCGTGCTGTTTAATCATGAGCTCACTGCTCACTCCTCACCCTTTCCCAGGCAACACCAGGTTCAGTGGGTAGTGCAAACCAGGGACTGTTTTCCTTAACCTAGGGATGGGGGCACTCTATTTTTTGAGGGAGAATAACTGTGTATATGAACTTTTGTGTGCTAGCAGCTTTCAGGACCTATATTGCCTACTTGAGCAAAGTGAGGAATCAAAGTGGCATTCAGAAGAGTCAGCAGCCCATCCCTGAGCTGCTGGGGGCCACAGAGCCTCTGAGAGCCACCACCATGTCCTCTTCCCATGCATCTCACCACATGTGCTCCATAGAAGGACTAGCTTGTCTGTGACCAGGCA
This sequence comes from Tinamus guttatus, assembly GCF_059628265.1. Taxonomy (NCBI): domain Eukaryota; kingdom Metazoa; phylum Chordata; class Aves; order Tinamiformes; family Tinamidae; genus Tinamus; species Tinamus guttatus. The sequence goes on along the minus strand of NW_028288989.1, from coordinate 324,217 downwards.
CTGTGTCCCTGAGATGCCTGGGTGTGTGTTCATCACATCAGTCATGGGACCAGGTTTGACACCAACATCCAGGCAGGCTGTTGGAAGATGAGGGACTCGTGCCTGTGGGTCATGTGGCTGCACAAGTAGGGGACTGAGGAAAGGCCATAGCAGAATGGGAGCTGCCAATGTGGTTCATACAGTGTCTGAGGAGAGATGGTGGAAGACTCCATTGGATGAGTTTTTCTAGGATCTACCTCTGGAGTGTCCAAAGATGGACACTCTGACTGCTTCTATCAGCATCTGTTGCCCTGCACTTCCCTTGGGGCTCCTTCCCTGTTCAACAACAGTGTCTGTTGCCTGTTTGCAGATACTTGTGCTGGTCTCATGGAAACAGCTCAGTTTCTCCAGAGGGTGGGAAGGAGAACTGGTTCTCCCACACCAACAGGTTCCCATGATATCCCTTCCAAATTTTGCTAAGCAAAATTATAGCAGCAAAAATGTTTACCTCATTTGTAAAGAAAAAATAATTAGAAAGGCAAACCTGATCTGTTTTCCTTTCCCTGAGAAAGACTGAATTTTGTGTAGTAGTTACAAATACCAAAATTGTATCTGCAATTGTTACAACCCTGTGGCTGCAAATGTCAAAATGTAAGGGTGACAATATAGTGTGTACTACATTAGAGGCCAGATTTTTAAAACTAAGAATATGATTCAGCTATTTGAATATCTGTATCTCTCCAAGTGATATAAAGAAAAAATAATAATCACCTTGGTTCCTAGGGTGCTAGAGCCAAGATTTCTGAAACTGGCTGCCTAAAGCGGTGGCCCCAAGTCCACTATTTAGCCATCTGAACAAGTCATCTAATTTTCAGACATTCAGAGTGCTTTACAACTCTCGTGTGGCTTTGCGAACAGAAAATCTTGGCCTCAGAGTCTGGCTGTTAAATTAAGCAGCGCCAAGTCTGGCCATGATCATTAGAGCTGAGAAAACCCCCAGTTGAGTTTTGCCGCCTTCCAGGCTGAGCTGGCCCCTGTCCTGAGCAGACGTGTTCCAGGATGCATTTTCATGCAGATTTGCACGAATTAAAACAGCCCTTTGAAAATGTGACTGTGTATGAAGATGCTGAGCGATAGGACTCATGGACACCCCATACGGAGGCAAAGGAGCTCTGAAATCAGTGTGGGCAGCAGCAGCAGAAGTCGTGAAACGAGTTGCAGTGGGAAGAGCTGCTAGGACACGCCAGTCTGTGGCACTTGAAGTGTTCCAAGAAATGGAGTTAAGCTGGCTAGAGTTTCAAAAGACATAGTCCTGTTTCAACATACATTTCAACTTTATATATTAAACTTCAATATTTTAAATAATCAAATAATTTTAACTTGTGTGCTATATAATACACTGCAAAATAAAACGCCTCCATTTCACCAAAATGAAATCTTCACAGGTTTGAGACAAGGTTCCTGTTCTAACAAATACAGAAGCTGTTCCACCTTCAAATTAATCATATTCAGATCTCATCAAAACTTTCATAGAACAGAAGTTTCTCCCTTCAGCCGTCTCGCTGCTGCTGTTGTGTCTGCCCATACCAAAAGGATCAGAAAGGGGCAGTAAGACAGTGTCACATTTATGGAACATGTGATAGAGGGTTGAAAAAGCTAGTATGTGGGATCATGATGTCATTGTATGAATTATAGAAAATGACAAGAGTTAACAGTAACATTGATGTCCTTGTTTTGGGGAGTATTTGCCTTGCAAACTGGTGGTATAAATATTTAAGTACAAGTCATGGTCATTCAAGCCTTTACACTGCAAAACAAGTTTTATGTTAACCAGGAATAAAGACTCTGAAACTTAGGTTTTTGCTTATGCAGATTGGTCCTACTTGTGTATATAAACTTGAATATCTGAGTCACTAAATAACACACGTGGAACAGCACTGGCTTTTACAATGATTCTATTCCTTTTGTGCTTTGTTTTTTGAAGAAACTATATGACATCAAGATTAGTTCAAAATAATCCAGAATTCCCTACCTCCCAGGTCTGGCTCATTTTGGACACGGCCAGTGAGTTCACATGATTTGGCTCATGTTGCCTTTCTTGCTCAGTCTTAGTTCTTCATGACAATGTGTTTTTGTTGGTTCAGTGTGTGCATGAAAAGACAGTCGATCTTTCCTTGCACATCACAGCACCCATGAGTGCAGTACAGCCAGCACAATTCAGCTTCCTGGCCATGGAGCATCTGCCTTTGGAAATGAAACTTGGAATGTCCATTGAGTTCCAGATAAGCAGCAAGTGAGGCAGCTCACAAATTATGAATTTCAGCCTGGTACATGAAAGGGAAGCCAAAGTGGTTTATTTATATACCGGTTATGGTTTGTGTCAGGAGTTCAGGAGTGTTTGAGCAGCCTTGTAGCTCTGCCCGCAGCTGGAGAGGGAACTTCCAGAGAGCAGGGCTGATGGTAGGGCAGGAGATCCCAGAGTCACTTGTGATAAACCCCAGTGTCTGAGTCAGAGCCCTCACCCCGCTGAAGTCACTGTAGATAAACGTGTGTCTTTGGTAATCAGACACATAACAAAATGAGGGTGTGAGTTCCCCGGGCTGCAGCTTCACTTCCTTGGCCGGGTGCAGTGAACTACATGGGGGAACCACAAGCACTGGTGTTTTGAAGCAGCGTAAAAAGCTTTGCCTCTGGACCTGTGTGGCATTTGGTATGTGCTACTGCCCATTCCTTGCAGAGAGTTTTTTATTAGATAAAAAATACTATTTTAATCAAAACATAGTCATGACAATGTTTGATATTAAAATACTGTAAGTGTAGCACTCCCTTGTGAGTGGATTCTTTGGAAGTTCAAGGGAAAATCTTACTTCTGACTACAGCTACCTAGTGGAAGGATAAGACTGAGCCAATCAACTCTTATCAAATGTAGATAGTGGCAAGACAAGAGGCATGTACACAAGCTGGAACATGATAAGATTGATTAGATTTAAGGAAAAATGCTTTTATCATGGGAGTCCTAGGGATGAAGGTATCTCCTTACCTGGAGTTCTTTAAAACATGGCTGGAAAAGTACTTGATCTACCCCAATCTGCTCTGAGCAAGACATTGAACTGGGACATGGATCCCTGCCAGACTGAATTTTACTGTGATTCTTTGACTGCAGAGTAGTGTCATGACAGTGACAATACAGAAAAGAAAAAAGCAGTGTAGTTCTAATTGCAGAAGCATATTCTATATGGCAATATAATTTAATATTTATGGGAAAACTGTTCTTAGGAAACTCACAGGAAATATTAGCGGCTTCAAGTACCAGCGTCATCATCATATGGTAAACAGAAAATGCTTTACTCACATTTCTAGACGAGCACATTTAACCAGACGAGCTTTGCAGGCATCTAGGCTATCCCAGACCTGTGATTGCCATCTAGTGGGCTCTGGTTTTCATGCAAACTTCAGAGAAACCGGACGTCTTGGAGCAGGTGGCTGGAGGTGTCCGTGCTCTGTGTACTTTTCTGTCTTTGCTGGAGAATGCAGTGAGTTCTGCTGCCCTGGCTCCTCTCGCGGTTCTGGGTGTCCCGCCTTGCCCTGGGGCCACACGTGTCTGCAGAGCGGTGCTGTTGGTGCTGCTGGCCCGCTCTGCAGCCCCATGGCCTGAGACCAGCTGAGCGCGACACGCGGGTGAGGAGCTGTGGTGCTGGGCACGGCACAGAGCAAGGTACGGGCCTGCCGGGGGGACCCCATGCTCACTCGCTGTGCTCTGGCACCCTCTCATCTCAGGACACAAGGCAGCTTATTTATCCCTGACTGCATGACACTATCCCGAGAGAGCAGATTTGAGAGGTCTCTTATTCAAGGAATATAATCCTGGGCATTTTCTGAGCTGGGCATAAAGCACGGCCAGTGCCTATAGCAGGAAAGCAAGATACAGCCTCCTGGGGCACAAGACTATAGTTAAAACTCCCACTTTCCTGGAGACTGCAGTTCCTGCAAGGATGGTCCCCCCAGGGAATGTACAGACCTCTTCTCTGGCAGGAACGGGACGGTGTGAGCTCTGACATGGCCTGAGAGGCTGTGTCTCTTCCACCGTGGTGTTGTACACTTGTACTGCACCAGCCAGTTGAACACTTGGAGGCAACTCATGTATTTAACCACAGCGGAGAGAGAAGCAGGATGCCAGCAGCGCTGCAGAAGCAGGAGAGGGGCAGAAGAGATCTCAATGTCAGGGACCACGCACCTCTCACTGCCTGTTTGTTTGACCAGGGTAACCTTATCATAAGGCATGAGGCAAACTCCGGCAAAGCATCCCCAAACTGTGACGTGCCATGGGCATGTCCCCTTCCCAGGCATCACTAGAGGGAGACGGAGCACTGTGCTGTGGTACTGCCCAGAAGTGTGTCCTACTTTCCCCCTCGCCAAACCTTTTCTTTCTGTTGGAAATTACTGTTGGAAACACTGCACTGAGGATTAGGACACTCACAGGACCCTCAGGCTCCTCCAGCAAGGGGTGCAAAGCCATCCACACCACAGCCATGAGCCACTGCAAGGGCAGATAGCACCAACACAAACATCTCCTGGCCCTGAACCAGCTGAGAAGCAGTGAATGTGCTTGGGTCTCTATTAGATGTGTAACAAGACATGAGAAGGAAAGTTGGCTGCAGAGGGCCTGCGGGTCCCACCGAGCAGCAGCACAGGTGACAGCGGGAGACCTACAGCAAGGGCAGCGCACACAAGGAGCTGGGAATGGCTGAGAAGATGAGACCTGCAAAAGGCAACTTTCGTATAAAAACAGCCAGAGAGACTGCTCTGCACAGACACTGCAGCTAGACTGGCACTTGTGTTAAAACCGCGCGTGACTAAGAGCTGAGTGAAGGCCCAGAAAGGGCTGTGGGCAGCGGCCACCGTCCATGCCTGGTCACTTCAGACTGACAGGGCTCATCAGCTCCCTGGAAGTTAGCCCTCACCGAGCACAACTTTGTCTAAAAGTTAAGTGTCTAGACAAAGCTGTCTCATCTCCCAGCATGAAAACCTCTCCCAAAGAGCAACCCATCTCCTCTGGAGACTGAGAAAAATGTCGTGATTCATTCTCCTGGTTTACTTTCCCTACTGAGTGCAGGAGTGGAGACACCTCGCCAGGAAGAGCTGCTTGGCTGTTGGCTTGCGCTGGATGGACTGGCTGCAACTTGTGATCCTCAGTGTATGTTCGGCAAATCCAGTCCATACCACACTGCTCCTCCATCAAGCATAAGCAAACATCTCCCCCAGAAGATCTGCCACAGTTTGTTCTCATAGCTGCTATAAATTTTTTCTAACTTGAGTTCACCTGGTTTCAGGTTGTAGCCACAAATTCTTGTTTATGTGCTTTTTCTGTTGGGAAGTGATAATAGACACTATTAACAAATCTCTCACTTTAGCAAAACAATGAAGGAAGAAGTTCTTGAAAGACATTTTGGATAATTTCATGACTTACTTTCTCCTGTTTTTTTGAAACCCTTAAAACACACTCGCAGCAGAATAGCTTACGTGCTTCCACAGCAAGAATCTATACGGCTACATACAACATCAAATTATCCCTGGCATTTGCATTTCTTCCTTGGGTACAAATTCAGTTTTGTCACATCACACTGGGAGCTTATGTGGACCTTTGAATCTCCAAGACACATGTATGGTATTATTGCCAGGTGTTCCCAAGATAGACTTCATAGCATGTAGCTAATCTTTCTTATCTATAGCTTTGTAATTTTGTTTTGGTTGCATGAGAAATATGTTTTTACACTGTGCCTCCATATTTAATATTATAGTATTGGAAATGTGATTTTTTTTTCTACTTGATGAAATAAATGCTTTGGGGAAAGGTTATTTTGGGGTCCTTTCTTTTTTTTTTGCTTTCTACTTCTTTATTTCTGTACTATTTTAACCACCTTCTCCTGCCTTTCCTCTGGACAGATTTTCAGATATAGATGAATCTGAGTTTCTCAAACATTTGTTTCCTTGTCTTTGACACATCAGCTGTATTACCAATTCAAATGTAAGAAGAGGCAAGCATGAAACATTGCACTGTTTGCATTCTGAAATATATATGTCACATTATACTGGAAGATTATAACAAACAGGATGAAATCCAGCCATCCTGCTGTTCCCGGCAGTTATTTTTCCCCGGTTCATTATACTTCTAAATTTCTCTCACTGCTGGTGTAATGCTATCCTAGGTATAAAAGTGCTACAAATACTATTTGAGAAGGATTGGCCTCTGTTCTTGCATTTCCTTTACATTTTTTTTCTGGGAGGAAATGAGAAGTGCCAGGGCCCAGTGCTGGAAATGGGAGATTGTTGGGGATTGTGGATGGAGTTAAAGGGCTGACTTTAACGGGGGGCAAATCATGTCTCCTGTCTTTATTTGATTTATCCACTTGTCATACAGCAACAGGCCCATATCTCATCAAATGCTCTATCTTATTAAACACATGGAGACCTATGGACAGAAAGCAATGTTATAAACAGTGCCTCATGATTAGAAAGAAACAGTTTGCATAAATACCAGCTATGATTGTGTGCCTAAAAGAGGGGTGAGCAGAAAGCATGTGTTTCTCCTCATATTGCCATAGCAGACCACGCTGCCATCCCTGCTGAGCAGAGCCCTTCACCTCTCCCGACGTGCTTGAGTCAGGGTCAGGAGCCCCAGTGCATGTTTTCCAAATTGCTGCTGGCAGTCTGGTGAATCCTGCAGAACATGCTGCAATCCCCCTGCTGCCTGTGCTCGGAAGAAAATGAAGATAAGAAAATTCACGGAATGTAGCATTTCATTCAGTCGCTGGAAGTCTCCTGAGAAATAGCCCAGTTGTTAGTATGGCCTTTGGGTTACGGGTCCTGCACCTTCCTGTGGGGACTTGCTGTTGCCCTCACTGATGCCACCGCTCACCTCTGCTGCAGGCTGCCTTGCTCCCTGCTCCCTGCTCTCCTCCGTACTGGGGACCACTTGTGCCCCTCCAGCTGTTTTCCTGTGACTCCAGTTCTCCCCTTCCCACCTCTTACCAGCAGCATGTTGTGTCCTGCGGCATTTTCACTCTGCTGTGTGCCCTGGGGCCATCTTCTGCCCTTTCCTCACCTTTAACTCCCTGTCTGTTGAGACAGGGCAGATATTTGCCATAGGATCCTGTCTAGTTCATGATTTAAACCTCTCTGAAATTCAGAGTTGCTCATATGCTGGGATTCAACAGCCATATCCTGGGATCTAGCAGCTAAAGATATAGCGCATTCGTGGAACTGTAATTTAAACTCCATTTTCAGACATGTCTAAATTCAGACAGTTTTCAGATTTTTTTCTTATTATTTTTGCTCAAAGACTGCTTTAAATAAGACCTTTGGAGACCAGCTATGTGAGAGTGGTGTTGTGTCAGGACCCTGTGTGCACAAGGACATAAATAGGACTAATAGGACTAAATGCTAATTGCAGGTAATAACACAACAGAGGAGGAGCTGGGAAGAAGAAATAAATACCTATTTCCAGGTAGGAATCTCCATAGTGACTAAAGGGTCTGGCCCCAAATACCCCAGGTCAACGCACACGATGGGGTACCAACTCCCATGACCAGTGAAGCAGTGCTCTGCCATTGCCTGTCTGTGTGTGCCATGGTGTAACTTCATCCCATGAAAAACAGCCTGAAAAACACAAGAAAAAGTAGAGAGCATGACTTGAAATAGTTATATTTCTCACCTATCCTGCCTCTTTTGGCAATTTCTGCCTGAGTGTCCCAAAATACTTCTCAAAGGCTGTGAAGCTTGGGTGCACTCATTGCAGTTTATGAGAACTGCAGGTAGGTCTCCTCAGATTACACTAGGCCCCAGAGTGCAGTTACGCCAGCTACACCATGTTAATCACCAGATTATTCCATAGTTTTAAAACCCATAGGATAAGATACAGGCACTGAGTATTAACTAGAGCTATTGTGTGAAAAGTGATGGTTTTTGCTAGCAGTTAATTTGTTTGAAGGACATCACTTGCCCTGTATTTGCATAGGTCAGCTCCAGCACATGTGCAAACATCCAGGCTTGGCTCTATCTGTCCTCATTAGGGAGGCCTTACGATTTATCATCCTTGCATTTAGTGGATCTCTGTGAAGAAACTTTAAAATATCAAGATTCCAAGGCACAAAAGCTCTTTTATAGCCTTCATTCAAATTAAAGCTTGTGTTGCATTCTTGCCATTTTGAAATGATCCTTGTCTTGAGAGTGGTATCTTATGATGCATGAGCTCTCTGCAGGAAAGTATTTACAAAGTAAAGTAACTCATTTCTGATAATACAAAAGCTGTATGTTTTATCTGCATATCTATGATTGAGGGAATCATTTGTTCTTAGATCTTTTACCCCAGCAGGAGAGAAATACTGTAGAGTATTATTTAACATGAATGTGCATGAACAGCACATGATTTTACAATATTTTAGTAAAACTAATCTGTGACAAATACCAATCGGAATATTCCGGATAGGGCTTTTAAAGGATGGCTCCAAATTCCAGATTGCTACCAAATTTCAGAGGCAGCTCTAATCTCTGCAGCTCCTCTCATGCATTTCCCATCTCATCCGAAACATATGTATTTATGCACAGTCTGGCAAATCTCCAAAGAATCTGTTACAATTTATCAAGTAAATACCACATATTTGGGAACTGTCTGCATACTTATCTACACAATAGACCTCTCTGCTACATGAACTCTCACATATTCCCTTGAGAGAGCTCTTTCCCCAGATCGCCCCAGCCTCTTCTTGTATTTCCTTGTTTATTCTAATGCACGCTGGAATGTCTGGCCATTTGCCTCGACATTCTGACACCGCCTTTTGGGAACAGTGTGTCACACTGTCCGCTGAGCCTTTGGCCTCTGGTGGTGTGCATGTGCATGTGCTTTGCTTGAGGAAAACCTCTCTGCTTTGCAAAGAAAAGCCTATTTATTTTTCTAGACCCTTTAAGGTACATGAATAAGTGCTGCTGAGATCAATCGATTTCCTGTTGAATCTGCAGAGTGGCCACTTTTATCTGAACAAGGAAAACCTTGCCTCTGCCACAGTTCTCTTCATAACAGACCTATAATCCTTACAAAAAATAATTTAATACCCCATACTAATTATTCCACTGAGCAGATGCTCTGGGAGCCTGGAGTAGGTTTCACTAATCCAAGCCATGTGAAGTCAGCCCCGTAGCCTTCTCCCCACATGTTCTCTTCCCATGCGAATGCACTCCTAGCGTTCCTCTCCTTTCTCCAGAAGGTTTTAAAAATGCACAGTGAAATAGGTCTGGTTTTCCTTTCACTGTAGCTGTTGAGAATTACAGTGTTGGTGGTTGGTGGAGGAAGGTCTCACCATGGTCAGTTTGAGGGAGCAGGACAGACTTAGCCACCGTGCTTCCTCGCAGTGCCCAAGCTGTAGGCAGAGAAATGTTTTTGTTCTTGTTTTTTTCCACCAACCAGTTTTCAAGTCTTTCCAAAATTGTAGGAACTGTCAAGATTACTCTGTCATAACCATTTGATGATTTTCTGCTTGCTGTGGCTGTGTTTGAAAGCTGCCGGGAAGGCTCCTCTATGTCTGTGTCACAGGAGGAGAAGAGCGGTTCTTGTTAACAACTAATCTTGCCCTCCGGAGTGCAGATAGAAGAATGCTGCAGCACAATGAGTACACAAAATCGCAGTGACAAACAATACAGCAGATAAGACACTGGAGACAGCTCCTCTTGCAGGCAGTTTCCAGCTCTCCTTTCCTTCCTATCCTACTTCAGGCACTGCAGGACCATCAGCTGGAGTGCTATTCTCTTTACACTTGCATAAGGATCTTTGATATTGGTATCAAGCTGTAGGTCTCAGCATCCTAGGACATTGAACTTAAGTGTAATAAACTCACTAGTCTGTGACTTGGATTGCACATTACAAAAGAAAACTTAGATATGCAACTCAAGGACTTTTTTTTTCCTGTAAGTGTGCACTTTTATTCTTTTGCAAGATTATTTTTCTATTTCTTTGAAGATCATAAAATGTATATTAGCCCTGGACACACAAAGTGAGGAGTACACACTGAAATTTAGGTGCATGGGCTACCATGGCAAGTGCATCTCTTAAAACGTCTAGGCAACAGGAACAGTCACTGGTGGTCCAGATGCTTCAAGGAGTTAGCTAGAGTCTGAAATTATGATATCCAGGCAGGAGAACTGTAGCTGCCTTCGCTGGCAGGAGGAACGAGGTTGGCTTGGGTTCACCTGCAGCCCTAGTCTCTGTGGGATTCCTCAGACCATGGGCATGATCTCGCTTGCTGGTAGTCACACCACAGCGCTGCGTGGAGGTAAGTCGTGCTGAGTGATTGGAGAGTGAGGAGCACTGGCTCATACTGAGGAGGAAAGCAGACTTGGACAGATACGGATAACACTGATAAGAGTGTCCTGCCAGTTCAAGCAATTGCACAACTCTCCATCTATCTTTGTGTGACTGTACTTAGAGGGTAGTTATGAAAAAGGCATTTCTTGTTTGGGATCTTACCAACATTTCACACAGGGCTGGGGAGAGTAAGAGGTAATTGGTGGAGAGAAAGCTGGCATGAGTATCACCAATAAAGCTTTGAAAAGTGCCCAAGGGAAGAAACCACAGAGATAAGATTGGAAACTTCCCTCGAACTCCTTCCCCAGCCATCACCCTCAGCCCAGGAGACTGGGCCCTGCCGACTGGACAGTGGCAGCTCCTGAAGGAAGACGAGGCTCCCAAAGGGTGCCAAGCTTGCTAGGCAGTCGTGGCTGTGCTGAGGCTGCAGATGTACCAAATCCTTGGAAGTTTCTATGTTCAGAGTGAAAAATGCTCAAGTTCATCAGGTACCACAGTTAGTTAAAATAATATGTTTGAGTTAAACATATCATGGGGTACCTGAGGCTCAAAGCTGAAGGTAGTCTGTGTGGCAGGAGGGTTGCAGCCTGTTGTTTTGCAAATTTCTACCTTCCATGTAGAGAACTTCACTGGTGAAGGCATTCAGGGTGCTCTCCCAGCAGTGATGGGACCTCCACTTTATTCAACACACAGGACTTCACCCTTTGTGGACTTGCTGCTGAGAAATTATTCTGGTTTCTTCACCACCCTGTTGCACCAGGGAGTCCTGCAGAGAACTTCTGTGCTTAGCACAGACTCTAATCTGACTTGTTTTGTGGGTCAGGCTCATTCAAGTTTGTCCTTCAGGGGCTATTCCCAGGTGTGGCAGATCATCTTCAGCCATAGCCTCCCATACTGTGGAATTGATGCTAGATCGCTGGAGATTGGAGAGTGTCTTTGAAATTTTTTGCTGTCTTCCTTTGAGCTGTTCTAATTTCTCATTAGAAACATTACTGTTTCCAATACATGTAGCTTTTGTCTACCCTCTGAGAGTCTTCTATAAAAAGTAAATAACCTTTTGATCAGGTTGAAAACCATTCTAGACATCTCTACAAAACAAGGCAAGCTTTCGGCCAGCAACCTTCCTGAACGTCTTTACTGTCTTGACTTTGTCTATGGCATATCTATTGCAGCACAGTGACCTCTTAACTTTGCATCACTTCTTCCTGCAGCAGCATTTGCAAACTTGAGCAAGGATGGCCAGGACACACGTCTAATTGTGTGCTATGGTGGCCAGGATTCATGAAGGGAATCCCTTACCTGCGCCTTGGTTTTCCACAGCACATAAATCATGGTTGTCTGATCACGGAAAGAGAGTGCGACCAGAGGGCGCGAGAAATGCCTCAACTTTCAGTGCCAAGTTTAACACAGGTGGCTAGAAAAAGTATCCACGTTCAACTTCTCTTACTGCCCTGGCCATCCTGTGCTCATCAAAGTAATGGCCGGAAACTGAAACATCAAAAATTCCATAGGAACTTAAGGAAAAATTTCTTAACAGTGAGGGTGACAGAGCACTGGAACAGGCTGCCCAGAGAGGTTGTGGAGTCTCCTTCTCTGGAGATCTTCAAAACCCGCTTGGACGCAGTCCTGTGCCACGTGCTCTAGGTGTCCCTGCGTGTGCAGGGGGGTTGGACTAGATGATCTCTAGAGGTCCCTTCCAACCCTAAGCATTCTATGATTCTATGATTTTGAAAGATTATTGCCATTTTCAGACAGCCCTTCTGTGTGCTGTCTGCAGGGGCAGAGCTCTTCACACATTTTTGACAAATATTTTTCTATCAAAGTTTGTATCTGACATCTCTTGTGAAACAGTTCTGCTTTTTGACAAAATCTCAGCCCTGAAGATTCAAATTAAATAACCCAGTGTAGTTTTGAAAAATGGCTGAAGACAATAATTTTTAGTTTTGAGTTTCATTTCACAGGGCTCCACTTCTCCCTCTTTTCCCACTCTTGCTGTGGGATGAGGAGTGTGTGGTGATTCCAAAAAAGCAAAAAGCAAACCACTTTTTTTCCTTACATTTCAAAACTTAAAGTGAAAGCTGGGACTTGATGTGAAACAAATGTTAGCTTTAGTTTGATAATTTATGTAAAGAAACCAAGAGCTTGAGTGTGGGGAGAGAGAATGGGAAGGGAAGAAGTCACATTTTCCATCAGTCACTCTCAAGGTATCTCAACCATAACTCCAGTGTCCAATTTTCCACATGCAACTTTGAAGTAAAGGAGAACAGCAGCTGCCATCTCCTCTAATTTGTTTTTCCCACCTCATTTTCAAAACTTTTCTGAAGAAAATTACTGACGCTGAGCCAGTGGAGGGGAATAGGCGGGGGCTGCCGATGGGGGATACAGTTCACTGCAGCGCCCCCCGCATCTGCAGCGGGACCTGGGGCCTCATTCGTCTGCGTCACCGAGCACTAGATCTGTTTGCCCGGGGAATGCACTAGGGATACATCGCTTTTCCCCTATGTAATATATGGATAACAATATCATTATCCTACAACTGACAGAAAAGCCCATTTCTTGCCACTCAGATAACATGCAAAACTGAAGATTATAATTACCAAATGTTTTTATTAACAATTTAGACTATGAGAACCTGTTTATGGGGGGCAGAAAGTCCTCTCTCGTGGGTCTGGTTAATGTGAGAGCACCCGCATTGCCACCTCTCCTTGGCTCCTGAGTCATCAGAAGGGTCTGGAACTCCCTGAGGAATTTCTCACTCCCTAGAGAGAGGCACAGACCTAGGCTGACAGCAGCATTCATCTGCAAGGCCAGGTACATGGACCCTCACCTCTGAGGAAGAGCTGCAAAGTGATGAATGGCCCCAACATAGCAGCCCAGGAGCCTCCTGCTCACATTCCAGTCACAGTTTGCCCAGGTCTGCTGCTTTTCCTGGACACTGTTTCACACATTGGCTTGTGCTGCACCAAGGAAAGCAAAGAGAAATTTTCCACCGTTGCTATCAGGGTTGAGCTGCAGCAACATGAGAGGCCTTCTGCAAAACAGCCCTCAGCTGGTAATAGGGTTTTCAGCAGGGTCATGGAGTCCTTCTGGAAAAAAAGTGTCAGGAAAACAGATGGGAGAAGTGTCTGAACTGACCAAATAATGATGAATGGTGCTATTTGGACAGGATGCATCTTGAGAAATATGCTCAAATTGACATATAGGGACCAGATTAAGCCTAGAACATATTTTCCATTCTCAGTGGCTACAGTTTGAGGAAGATCATTCCAGCGCTGCAGGACTGCTGGAGCAAGGTGGAATCAGCAGCACTTTTACTTGCTCTCTTGAAAAAAACTCAGTGATTGGGTCTTGTTTCAGTAAAATGAAAAACCAGTTGTGGCCCTACAAGCCCAAAGGATGAAGGAAATTATTCCAGTCTAAACTCACCTTGAAAATAAATATTTTCCTCCTCATTTAATTTCTGTTGCATATGTTTCATTTCCTGTAGTCATCTTCTGGGCAGAGAAAAAGCTATTCTGATCTGAAGTGCAAAGAGCAACAGATGGTGCTGTTTCTGTTCAAGTGAGAGCTACAGGAACGAGTCTTTGCAGCAGTGTTAGAGCTTGACGACTCCAACTTCTTCCCCTCATTTCAGCTCACTTTTTTGTGACAGGCTCCATCAACGCATAGTAAGTCAAGCACTGAGAAACACATGAGCTTTAAATTAAAAAATAAAATAAAACATTTCTGGGTTTGCGGCCTTTTTTTTCTTTTGGTGGTTGCTCAGGGATGGCACTGCTCACATGATGCGTATGGGAGACTAAAAATCACAGTGAGCATCACAAAAAAAAAGGAACAAAATAACTTGGTTACTTGAGCGCGTATCCAGAGTAATTACAGGGATTAGTCTGAAATGGTTTGGCATAAAGGGGAATATTATGTCTGGGTAATTTAGATAAGAAAGGGCTCAGCAATTCCTGCTTTGGATTTCTCAGAGAATGTTTTTTTTTTTACACCTCATTTTTTTTCTGAGAACTAAAAATACAGCAAATCCAAGTGCGAGTTAAATCTCCCATGCAAAGGAGAGTTACAGGGTATTCATTTACCTTTCTGATAGACTCATACAGCCTTCTGCTGGATTTGGGGTTGTCTAGACTAGTTATTTCTCCATTCCACCCTCCCATGTTTTCCAAACTTAATTTCCCTCTTGGAAGCGGTTGTTTTTCAGCTCTCCCCAGTGCAGAGCATCTTAAGAAGCAGCCTCTTGTAGCACAGTCTGACAGTTCACTACCTTGGGGCCATCATGTGGCTGCACTTTCCGGGTCCAACTGTGCACCCAAAGGTCAGCGCTGCACAAATGCCAGTGTGGCTCCCTACGGGGCATGCGGGGCTGTTCACAACCTCATACCTCTCTCAGCTGCATTCAGCATGTCCCAGAGCCTGGCGCAGGCTGCTGTGAATCAGATCTCGGTTTGAATAATAAACCTGTAAATGGAAATCTTCAAATCTGTTTTTTTTTTCATCACAAAGTTATAAATGAGTTTGGTGCAAATATTTTGGTGCATACTCTGAGTTTAGAAGATCTGTGATCTGCCATTAAACCATAAGCTTTGGTCTTATAATAGCAGATAGAGTCAAGTGACTTTTGCACAGTGACTTTTCCACAGCTATTTCACACGTGGAGCAGGGCTCAGACCCATGCATACACCCACAGTGGTCTGTGATTGCTCAAATGCCGCAATGGTCGCAGCACTGAGCAACAGAGGCAGCTACAGGAAACCTACATCCTTTGTGAATGTAAATTCTCCTCCACTCTAGAGTATGAAGAGACAAAGTTTCTGAACTCAAATCCATGAGAATTCACAGAATGAACCGTAAGAAAACTTTACCTACAGCTTTCAGCATGGATTTCTGAAGTACGCTACAAGAGCTACAGATGAATGGATGGGCGGGTGGATGGATGGTTGAATAGACGTGCCATAAGAACTGCTATTCCTGCAGTTATAGGATGCTGGATACGGAGATCCTATGATGACTTAAATATATGGAGATCTCATGTAAGGTTGAGCTAAATGCTGTTTGTCCTTCAGGGTAGCAATGAGGGTTATTTAGAAGGTAAGTGTGTGACTTCCCTGGTCTCATTCATTTGAACAGTTGCCACCTGAGGATTGGAGGGTATTCCCGAAGTGTGACATAGTTAATACAGAGGGAGACATTCTGTTCATGTGGAATCAAAATGAGTTTTGTCCCTGATGTCAATACATTTGATCCTCCCCGAGTATTATTGTTAGTAGTATTATTACCACTGCCATGAATGGGCTTCAGAGTTCTAGCTTTTGCTATGGCCAGCTTCTTCTTTCAAGTTAGCAAAGAAGGATAATCAGAAAGATCAGGTGATTCTGCCTTTCTCCCTTTCCATATGGTTTCTGTGTTGGCGGGTGTGGGACAGCTGTGAAACCCCTACCTGGCAAAGGCTAAGAGTCTAGCAAAGAATGAAGAGCAAGTGTCTGCAGTCAGCTAGATTTAAACTTTAGCGGTATTTGATGTTCCTTCTCCAAGTCCAGCCATGTGAACTGCCCTGGAGCAGTAAATCTGCATTTCTGAACAGCACAAGCAGTTCTGTCTCGCTGGGCTGCGCTGACACCTCTAACTGCTGTCTCAGCTGTGCATCTTTACCCTGATTGCAAAACCTCCTGGCACACTTCTGCTCATGGGGATTGATTTTTCCTAGTCTCAAGGAAAATATGATCGCCTGGTGCCTTGGACACAGGTAAAGGGTGTAATGCAACACCTTCAGGCAGGCAGGAGGTAAACAGGGTTAAAAACTTAACAGCAAAACCCTCCAGCCAGCTGTAGCACAGGGTAATGATACCATCCGGAAGAGCTTCAGAAGTTACTTGAAAGGATTAGACTTTGTTTTCAGAGCCACCATGAGAGGCACAGTTCTCCTCTGAAAAAGATGGTGTAGAAAGAACATCTGTGGCTGGTCTCCTTGAACAATTTTATGAAGTAAAATCAAGTTGCCAAAAGCAGCTAGAAGTGGTGGTAAAAACGTGGCCTGGCCGGAACATTCCCAGCATCGCTCAGTGCCAGATCCCCAGAGGAGCAGGCAGAGCCTCCCCAGGGGAAGGGGGAGGTGGAGGGAGTTTGCTCAGTTTGGCTTCTCCTCCACCCAGACCCCACTCTAGAGGTAAGTCTCATCTGCAGAAGTGAAAAAACAGAAGTTGGGAGCAGCTTGGAAGGGCTTGAATGATGGCCATAGAGCTGCTCCCGCTTTGCAGCTGCGTTTGCCCCAGCTGCTCTTAGTGATAGTGCAGTTCTTCCTACAATCAGCCTTAGAGCTCAGCCTAAAGCTGGAGGTGTAAGCTGGGCTTGCTCCCTAGTGGCATCAGGAGCCAGCCCTGCAGCTGATCCTCCCTTCTTTTTTCATAAAAATGCTCAGGCTTCTTTCCCACCAGGAATTCTGTAGTACTGATGATGGTAACAGAATGAAGGAAATGGACCAAAACTTGTCAAGCAAAATTATCCTAGTGCTGAAGATCTCTTGGCTGTACTTTAGTGTCCCATCTGTTCTTCTTATGAGCAAACAAGCAACCTGAAACCAGATCAGTAATCTTAGCTTTAGTGGCTTCTGTGCTCTGAGGTTTCTAAGGCATTTCTAAAGAAGTGTTAGAAAAATCTCTTGTTTGTCTCCAAAACTTGTGTTGGCTAAATGAATCTGAGCTCTGTAAGAACAAGCTATGCTTGCTATAAGCCCATGCAGAATTCTGCACTTGTTAATCTTAAGTTTCCAAAAGTGCCAAGGGGAAAGACTGTGTTAAAAATGGTATTAAACCCATTTTTCCCCTAAATAGAAACAATAATACTCTTGCTTTTAATAAATCAGCAGAAAAATCGATTTTATTTATACAATCTAGGGAATTGTCTCAGGAAACAATTCTTATCTCTGTCAATTCTTCCCTGATAAAAGGTCGTAGTAAGAAATGTCTTCCTTCCAGTGATATATGAAAATGAATAGCAACATATCTTTCTATGATATAGTTTTAACAAAGTAAATAGACTTAGTAGTGCCGTGGGTGGCCATGACAAATTAATTAGAGACTGACAGGAGAAGTGATTTTTAAACTAAACATCCTGGCATGAACTGATAGCTGAAGATGTCAGTTTGCACGTCCACGCACCTGCTAAACAAGTCTAATGTATTTTATTTATCATCTGGAGTAGGTCTTCTGAGTGAAAACTTCAGGGCATGTACCTGAATGCTGCACCTTCAACAGCATCAGTGGGGACAGCCCTGAGGGCCTCCCTTCAACCTGCCAATGGCTGTGTTGGGCCTGTGGCACTTGCACTGCACTTGGGGGAATGAGTCACGTTATATGAAGTCCCTCAGATCACTTCTGGGATTTTTTTTAGGTTACACACACAAAAACGGGCTTTGGGGCTGTGCTATTTGATACAAAAAAAAAAAAAAAAGAAAAAGAAAACTGCAGGGTGAGGATGCGAGGAGAGCAGACTTGCTGATCCTGCTGTTCTTGATGGTAGAGGAAGGAGAGACTAGTGCATCTGCTGACGTGTCTAATGTCACCGTAGATTTGAAAAAAAAAACCAACCCTTATTGAAAGTAACACATGAGAGAGAGGGAGAAGTGTAGCAAAGTGTCAGAGACTGTTGGATTTTAGGGAGTTCGTGCCCCCCGCCGTGTACCTGAGAAAACACAGAGAGAGAGACAGGACTTCTGCTCTGCACAGGAATTACTGCATGATCCTACAATCCTGCAGACATCTCTGATGGAACCCAAGGCTGTCAAGGGCTGGGCTGCTGCCAGAATGGCCTTTCTAGACCTATTTTGAATTACCCAGAACATCACCTTCACTAAGAATGTGATGGGATACCAGTGCAGTGCCGCTAGCAGAAAGAATTTGGGGAAATCCTGTAGGACTTGCAGGACCAAGGACCTAAAACCTTAGACAGCATCGTTTCTTCACTTGTTTTTTTACACTGCTTGCTGAACTGCAGCCTGTATTTGATTTATGCCCTGGTGGAGGAACATTTTATTCATCTTGTAAATGTGCTTGGTTGTGCTCAGGAAAATCAACACTTGAGATGCACACTGCTCCCTCCCACACACTGCTGGCTGCCTCAGCGTGCATGACCTTGGCTCACTAGCAGGATCAAGGGCTTCTGAAGAGAGGCAGATGCCCTTCCCATCACCTGGAGAACCGCAAAATGTTTTATAACCCTGAGAAGATATCACAGCTCTCAGGACCACCTTCAGAGCAGTACCTTTACCTACCACTGCTGCCTCCTGATGAGACTAAACAGATACATTTGGCAGGTTACAGACTCTCTGTCTTGACACAGAGCCAGAAAGGGGTTGCTTAGGTCCTTATTTCTGACTGCTTGCCAAAATGTGGGTCCCCAGTTACAAATACCCTGGACTATATGTACAGTGTTTGCATCTGCAGGGAGTTTGCAGAGGACATGCAAACTGCTTCTTGCTCTTCCAGAGCACCTAAAGAAGTCAACGTGGGGCCTCTGGAAGTCTCAGACATGGAGGCAGAGTGTAGTAAAGAGCCCAGGAGCTGAGAGATCTCCATCCTTGTCTTTGATACAGTGAAAACATCAGAGAAAAAGGACAGTGCTCCAGCACTGACGTGTCTTGACATGAAACTTAGGTCTCTCTTGCCAGAGATAGAGACTCTTGAATATTTTGGCCTCTTATTGCCACTTCTCATCTCACTGCTGAGAAACTCAAAATGAATGGCCCAGATGTGGTTGGTAATGGTCTAGAAATGGTCTGTAAATATATGAAACCATTCTGAAGAAGGCTTTTCTATTGCTGCCATTAAAATCCCACCATGATGATGTAATTTCCTTTTTAAGCTATCTTTTAAACTATTTTTTTCCCCTCTGTGAAAGTGAATATCTAGAAACCAAATTAGGAAGACGAACAGCCTTGCAGGATACTCATTCTTTTCTGTTATAAATGGCGCTAGCTGGCTGGGCTTTTGCCCAGCAAGGGTTGCCAGCTCTGTAAGAGAGGTTACTCTTCTCTCCAACACATGTGGCTCTTTCCCAGATATTATTACAGCATATACTTTTAAAATTATTTTTAGCTCAAATAGGCAGGCAATGAATGAAAGTGAACAAATTCTACCTAATGCTGTGCCAGATATCACTCTTAATCCTTCTCAGTGCCATTTTCTGCCTCTTCTGGGGTAAACAGATGTCTGTGGGTGGTGGATTTATCAGAAATCTTTTACAAGGGGAAGAAGTGAAGGAACTATCTAGGCCTCCGGCACAGCACAGCTGGTGGGTTTATATGCTAAACTGGCATCTGGCCTGGTTTGTGTTAATAGGCCTTTTTGCCTCTTTGTAGGACTGGCTTCTTGCTCCCACACACTGGCTTGCTCGGAGCATGTTGTGATGGTAGGAATGCAGGTGGCTGAGCAAAGTCACTCGGTGATCACCCCCGCTCTTTCCCTGGTGTTATTTAATTTTTTTTTTTTTTTTTTTTGGTGAGCTCTGGATCCCAGCTTTGGTGACACAATTTTGTCACTTTGGTTGGAACCTCAAAGCAGTGCATATGCGGGTGAGCATGAAGATCTGTCTCCTGATGGTCTCTGCTGAGCTCAGCAGGATGCTGTAAACCGGAGTTGTCGTGTGGGACCCATCTGTAACCTGTAAATCCAGGGCCCTCCTCCCGTTTTCCTAACAACAGCTGTGCTCATGATCTACGGCATCCCCGTACATGAAGCAAGGACTAATCTAATGTGAACTGTCATGAACTTTCCCAGTGACCAAATCTTGCTGGGTTATGGATCATAGTTTGCTTTCATCCAATGCCCAAGTAGGACGGGGAGGATTCTTGGCATATCCCTCAGTATAAGCCTTGTTTTTTCACTCAGTGTCACATTTTCCAAAACACATCATGCCTTTGAATATGTCTTATGAATATGCAAAACTGTGTTAGAACAACACAATAGTGATGCGCTACATCTGGGCCCCTAAAAATGATTTAAGTAAGAGCAAGTCACTATTACTATCATTGTTACAGCCTTGAGTCAGAAGTGTTAGGGTTCATTCTTTACCTCCTCTGGGTGCTGGAACATGCTGAGAAATTTTTGTTCTTATGCTTTTCATTGTGCATCCGAAAGAAGAGTGTTGGGCAAAGATGGATCCAAATCTATGTCTCAGTTTCTCATCCCAAAATAGCCACCCCTATCTGACCTACCCACATATCCTGCGTGTGCAGAACTTGAGCCGGGGATGCAGCTGAGCAGGAACTCTCACAAGATGTTCTTTATTGCTTGTTGGGTGGTTAATATAATGAGCAGTTGTTTCTGTGGTGTTTCAGCCGTTACACTTCTGGTCCTGGCCAGACTAGAGAATTGCAGAGAAGAGCATATTTGAAGTAATGAATTTGGAACATTTGGAAACTTGAGAAAAAAATGAATTAAGAGGTAGTCAAAGATGCAGGTTAGATATTGCTTAAACCAAACCAGGCTATTCACCCTGACAAAACTATTGACCAAGGCTATTTTTATTATGTCCATTCCTTCCCCGCCCTGGTTTCTTGGAAGTCCCTCTGCTCTGGCTCTTCGAAGAGAGACGGATAATTGATGTATTGCAGACTGGAAAAAGCTTATCACCCGACATTATTTGTTCCACACCAGGATCCTATCACTACTGTGAAATCTGTTTTTGCAAGTTTAAAAGCGACTCGGATGAGCCACCTGGCAATCCTGTCTGGGATTGCCGACAGCCCGATCCAGACGGTTCGTCACGGACCCTTGAGGCCGGCGCCGAGGGAGCCACGGCACATCCCCAGCTGCCGGGCTGGAGTGCGGGAAGCCTCCTGGCGCCTCCGTGCTCTCCCCGGCTGGCCCAGGCACGTCATCCCGGGAAAGCCACAGTGCTCTCCCGCACATGGAAACCTGCCAGGCAGGAGCGGTGATGCAGAGACAGAGCCTGTGAGATCTTCTGGGGCAGAGCCCTTGGGAAGCGCCATGGCTGCATGGATCTGTGCTCCCCTTGAGGACCGTCTCCAGAGATGCCCTGCTCCTGCAGGTTAACACTTGCAAATTTTTCACACGTCAGAGCTTCTGGCTGTTTGCAAGAGCAAACCTTTCTGAAACTACCTTGGGGTTGGTTTATCCTTCCCTCTGAGTATATGTTATGCTGTCATGTGCATTTTGAAAAGCTGTTGCACATGTTTCCAGAGACCGCTTTTCCCCCTAAACCACTTTTTTTTTTTTTCCTCTGGTCAAAGCTGCTACTTCTGGACAGATGGTCTTGAATGTGAGTGGTGAAAACGTACCTGAGTGGTGGCCCTGTCACATAGGAGGAGATGAATTCGCTGCTGGCATTTCAAGGAAAACTAACTAAATAAATAAAACATGTGAAAGGGCTGTCTGTGTTCCTCCCCACAGCCTCACCAAGGGCTGCTGGAGTAGTGAGCCAAGGGGAGGCACATGCTGGGGATTTTGTGCCTCTGCAAAGAGGAATCATCCTGCTCCCTGGATTGCTGTGGGACTGGCCAAGGTGTCAGCGGGAGCCCGGGGCCTGACAGGAGCTAGACCAGGGAGAGCGTCCAGGAAAGCAAGAGCCCAAGAAGCTGCAGTGGGGCCAGGAAATGGGCACGTGTGGGTGCATCGGGGTGGCAGGGCCACTGAGGCTGCTGGCGCTGGCATGAGACAGGGCCACGTCTCTGCATCGAGCGCTGCCCTTGCTCCTCTTCAGCATGACTCTGTGGAGAGCGCTCGTGAAGAAGCAGGTGCAGATTGTCTCTGTGTGTAGTACGAAGGGGTTATCACTGTAAACAGTTATTTCTACCGGAAGGAATGGTAAATGTTTGATTACAGATTCATCCCTTGCCTGAGTCAGAGCAGGCTTTCTTTCTTATTTATTTGTTTTTAATCATTTTACTTTGTTGCCTCTTGAAATGGTGGCCTGCAGTTTTACATAATAACCTCACTAATAACCCACTTTCCCAATGTCTATATGAACAAGATAATAAGGCTCACCTTTCTCACCAAACAGGGATTTTGCTCGCACAGAAGGTGGAAAGCAGCTTTTATCTGGCAGTTATTGCTTTTTAGCTGGTATCTCATTATCTGACATAAACAGATCCATGCGCTTCACTCAGTCTTAAATGTTTTCCAGATAGAAGTTTACGGCTGCCAAAGCACCATGTCAACAGGTAATTGGTGTTTTCCGGGTGGCAAAGGCTACGGGGGGCTTGATGAGGTCAGCTGTGAGGTAGAGATGGTGCCAGGTTTTATTCTTCTTCACCAGTCACAGTTCCACAGCTAAAAGCAGAAACCTGTCAGGTCAGTCCGTCCTTACCTCCAGGTCACCAGGAGCTGTTCTTCTAAGCGTGGAACATTCTCGGTATTTTAGTACAGTACAAAACGAATTCAAAATCCTGCCATTTTAATGTCACATCACTTTATATTCAGTTCAGGCCATTTCCATAAGCATATTTAATCATTTGGAGCTCAGGAATGGAGAAACAATTCCTCCATTGCTTTTTTTTTTCTGATTCCAAAATTTCAGAATGTAAACAGAGACTTTGTGGGCCACCTATTTCTTAACAGAGGCAGAGAAGGGAATGATGGGCAGTGAAGATTTATGCAAATGGGATTCTATTCAAAAAAACTGGTAATAAAAGAGCAAAGGATAAGTTATATTATTAATTTGGACCAAGAAATGTATATAGCATCAAACCACCAGAACAATGATGGGTAGGAACCAGGTGGACTTTATTAGAGAGTGAGGAAAGGAATGTTTCTTCTTTCTAATCGCTGCCAAGAAACATGCTTGTTTCAGCTTTTGCATGAAATGATAGATGGGGGCTTTGAAGCCAGAATCTCTTTGGCTTTATTGCTCCTCCCTTTGGGACATGGGTGCTGTGAGTAGTCATTACTCACGTTGGAAACATTTGCCACAGGAAGCTCCTGGAACAGAGTTTGGAAAGCCATGAAAGCGCTAATGGCATCTGAAAACATCAGTGCTGTCCCAGCACTTGCTGAATCAAATTATAAAGTGCCAGGACAAATTAATGTTTGCCTCTGAGTCATTCCCATTTTTACAGAGTCCAGAGTTTTCAAAACTTACCAGGAAAATCCTCTCTCCACGAAAAAGAAACACCATTTCAATGGTAGCAGTTTGCAAAATCTGGAACTGTGTTTAGAGAAGACCTGCTTCACTCTCCAGTAAATTCCTTTCCATCAATCCTTGCCCAGTGAAATGACTGGAATATCTGCACTTGCATTTTTTTCTAATCACTATTTTCAGCAGTCATAAAGCATAAGCTAACGATCCTCTTCTGCAAGACTATTGTGAGCTAATTAATATTTATAGGCTGAAGCCAGGCTCAAAAGCTAATCTAGGATCAGTGTTTTAATGATCCTGAACATCTGGCTTGAGAATTCAAGATCTCACTGAAAATGAATGAAGATTCCTGATGTTCAAAAAAGAATAACAAAAAGTGGGGTGGGGTGAGAAATATGACAAAAGCATAAAGCAGTAAAGCAGGGAGATGCAGCTCTATCTTCCGAGCTGGTGGGCAGAAACAGAGCAAACTGTGTCCTGCCTCCGTTCCAGGATTGTGCCTGGGATAACAGGCAGTGCAGCAACCAGTGGGTTTCGCACACAAGGGGAGAAGCGGAGCTGGCAGCAGCCGAGCGCCGGCTCCTGCTTGCGCCGCCCTGTCCCTGTCTGTGCACGCGGTGGCCATCGGGCTGGAAGAGGTGGCTGCCTTCCCTGTGCCCCTGTTCAGTGGGAATTAACAGGTCCGCGCTGACCACTCCGCTGGCGCCTGTGCCCTGGGCAGACGTGCTCAGGCTGAGCATTTCTGACACCTTCCCCTGACATCCCTGGCCAGCGTCTGCTGCTCCTCGATGTGACTTGCCCCAGTGTCTCCCGTGGAAAGGACTGGGATGTAAAGCAGACAGCGCTTCCTCCCCAGTGTTCAGCTAGCATACATTAGTCATCTGTTCCCGCATCTGCAAGGGCTTGAATAGCCTTCAAACCTCTAATATCCCTTCTGTGGCTCATCTTAAATGCAAAGCAAGGCAGAGAGACAGCCAGAGCCCCTTTGCAGATCCCTGCTGCTTGAGCCTTTTTCTCCTTCCCTGGGGTCAAAAAGAGGGTTTTCTGTGACTTCCTGAGGATTAGCACAAGGTTTTATTTCTCCCAACATGCGCAGAGTCCCCAGGCAGGGGAGCAAGGAGGCGTCTGCGCTGGTCATGCTCTGCCGTGGAGCCTTCTGCTGCGCTCAGGGCTTTTTACACTGCCAAATAACTCAGCGCCTTGTTTTGCTCATGGCTTTTGGCCTCCTGGTTGGTCACATCTTGTTTTTTTCACAGGGTATGTTTTGAAGTGAACTGTTTTTTCCTCCCAAAATGAAGCCTAGGTGAGATTTGTGGATCCTTATCTTCAGAGATTCCCTTCTGGATGGATCCGTGTTCTCCCAGCACACCAGGCCCCTGGTGCTCCCTCGTCCCTATGATCCTGGAACTACTAATCTATGGGACTCTCTGGGACACTCTGGGACACTCATCTATGTTCTGAAGAAAAGAAAAACACTGTAGCTGCAGCACAAACCTCACATTTCCTCAGACACACTGAACAGAAAAACAAAAAACACAGCAAATAATAAAAGAAGAAGGAGAGTAATTTAGGAGCCCCATCCAAATGCAATGCAGAGTGCTCACCCTCGATAGCATGAGTTTGTGTCAGTCCATCCCATTGCAGGGCTGGAAATCATCCCTGGGGGTTGATGCTATTGTAACCTGTAGGTAAGTGTTTGGCACAGGCTAGCGAGCTACTTGCTCTCGGCAGGCTGGTGGGGTGTGCAAGGCTATGGGCAAGCGATTGCAGAACGGTAGTCTGCAGTTGTGGCATTCTGGAGGATATTAGTGGGTGGTTCAAAAAATATTATAAGGATATTATTATACCTATATAATTTGATTCTTTTAGGATAAAATAAGCCCCAGTAATTTATATTTACTTGGCAGCAAGGAAATAAAAGTTGGTTTGGCAATTGCATTTAACAAAACACTGGAAACTCAAGGGAAAAAAGTATCGCCTGTCCAAGTTGAACTAATGCTGAGAAACTGAGCTCTGTGAATCTGAATTCAACTCATTTTTTCAGAGCTGCTTACCCTGTCTCCTTCCACTGCTGGCCAACTGACAGAAATTCAATATTTTTCTTTTACTGAATGAAAAGCATAGTCAGAAACAGCGATTGGGTCAGAATCATATGCAAAAGCTCCTCTTGTGCTTTTGTTTCCTAATTGCTCTTGGAAGAATTTTCGGACTGGGCTGACGCAGTTGTGTGTGTGAATTTCCTGGCAAATAAGGAAGGTGACTGTGTCCAAAAGACATTTTAGAGTGTGAATTCACAGCTTTTCCATGTCTAATCAAGGAACGTAAACCATTAGCCACATGTTCTCCATTTCCATCACATTTTTTCACACTTAAACAAAAACATGCCAAAGAAAAGGTGCTACATTTTTAATGCCCCCAAATAGGAACCACGGGAGTCCGTTAAATGCTGTGGCCATTTCCAGCATACAAATCAATTTTCCTTGTGGTGGTGAAGTGGTGAATAATGCCTGGTTTGTTTAAAGAAGCATGACTGATTTTGGATGAAGGATCCTGTCAGTTTGGCATTTTTCGTTTTATTTATTGCACACAACCGTATAAAACCTGGTACTGGTCTCAGTGCCAGGCTTACTAGTGGAAAAGCTGAAAGGACCACATAGCTCCTGGTGCAGCAGAGAGGTTCTCCTTCTGCAAGACATTTGCTGGACTCCTGAGAAATCATTTTGAATAGCATGGCAGAGAAGGATTTCATCAGTTGGCATCTGCTGGCTTTATTTTTTCTTCCATTTTGCCTGTGTCAAGACGAATACATGGAGGTGAGCAGAAGATCTTATAAACCAGTGGCCAAAGTATTGCAAAGTCATCACCAGACTGGCCATAAAGGTTCCAGAAGCAGGGAAATATTGAAACAGCGGAGTCAACTTATAGAGTGGACTGTTGCTAATAGCACTTCTACAGACCAAAAAGTCCTGAGACCAGAGGTAGATGATGTAGAACTGACTACCTCAGATAGAGTCCAGGTACTCTGAATTAATCTTCTAAAGATAATTTTAAAGTTAATGAGATATTTCTTTTTTTTTCTCTCTCTCTCTCTCTAAGATTATCACTGATATATTTATGAAATGAATTTTACTAAAGCTGTTTATTGGTCTGTGTCCTGCTGGGTTGTTTTATAGGATCTTTTAATGAACTAGTAGAACCAGCAGTGTCTCAGGACGCTGTTACCAACATGCACAGCAGCCTTTTGTTTTGCCGAAATTATTGTGATATAGAGTCCCTTAATTATTTCTGAGTATTTTTTAAAAATATATTACAATTTTATATTTTATTAAATCATTTGGATGTGAAGGAAGTTATGGAATTTGCAGAGGTATTTGAAAGGATTCAAATAACAAAGAATAAGCTTACTTGAAAACTATGTGTAGGAAACATATTGAGTTTGAGAAAGACAATGAATTTTTCAGTATTTGCAATTGTTATTCTAAGGAATAGCTTGAAAATACAGGCACAAATATTGCTTTTGAGAGACAAGTAGATTTAATAATGATATATATCAAATTGACTTTCAGTTTCAGCAGAAAAACATGTGGAATGAAATGTTTTTTAAATCTGCTATAGTGCCTACTTTTTAAATTGGAGGTCTTTTTATGCCGTTCACATGGCAATTTATATATTATAGTCATTAGCTGACAGCAAAGGGGAAATTGCATGATTTTTGTATAAAATACCACAATCATAATTTAGAGGTGAATCTTTTAAGAACAGAAGATAGACCTTTTTCTAATTTTAGGCAAAACAAAATTCTATTCAAGTAAAGTTTTTGTTGATTGGTATATTTTTTAAAAGCAGCAATGTGAGTGTTTCATTCCTATTTCTGATATAAATGATGAGGCTCTCTCAAGTTTGTCTTTTATCATTTGCATTTTACAACTTCTTTAGAGCTAATCATGATATTCCAAATTATGAATCAGGGACATGCAGATGAACACTGAATAATCACCCACTTTATGATAAACATTTTATTTTAGTACTATGCTAGGCTAAAGCAACTGAAACACTTCCCAGTATAAGAACAGGTTTAATCCACCACTACATTCCCTGTAATCAAATTTTAAAGTGAATTACATTTCAGATTTCTTGTGCAGGAGTTACATATAGATACAAACAGTGTGAATATATATGTATAAACATATAGCCTGGTGAGCCAGCTAGTGTATGTTTGTGTGTGTGCTCCTCTTTATTGCACAGAGACTTGTGCAGCTGCATCCGTGAAAATTAAAGTTAAAAAAGTTTTAAAAGACTTTAACATAATTTCAGATAACGCAGGATTTAATATAAAATGTTGATTTTGTTAAGGGTCAAATTGCCCTTCAAAATGTCACTGCAGTCTCTGGGGAGCCTGGGTCTTTCATCAGACAATTCAGTGTTTGGAGCTGCCTGGTGGGCAAGGAGCTGTGACACTAACACTGAGTCCTGCCAGCCCAAGTGCAGCTGATAGCAGGTCATTTGCTTGGCAGTCTCGTCCCTAGGAAGCAAACTTTGCTGGGGAAATTATGCCATTTTTGGCTTACTTAAATGAAATGGAGCATTAGCAGATGCACAACAGGGATAATCCATCACAGAGTGGCTGATGCAATAGGTATTTTCCATCCCGAAACTCCCTGGGTTTCCAGGCAGACGGGGAGCAAAGGTGGCAAGGACATGTTTTTACTTATATCAAACCTCTCCCTTCTCCCTGAGCTATCTGAAAGGTGTTTGGCAAATGCAACAGCTGTAAACACCCAGACTGTGTATGGAAAAGTTTAATCCCTAATATCCCTAGCTTCTTGATTATCTTAGCTCTGGCTGGAGAATTTTGCCCTTTTGCTGAAGTGTTTTAAACATCACATTCACTATTGTGCCAAAGCCACAAGAGCATTTTTCTTTGCTGCACTGGGTAAAAGACCAGTTTCCATCCTGCTGGTAACTTCTGAAAAATATAATGGACATTTCTCAAGAACAAGAACTCGCAGCAAAAGGAGGAAAGCCAGACGTGCTCCTCTTTCTTATGTTCTTACACCCTCCAAGTACCCCTCAGCCTATTGGCCTTTTGCCCTGCATTTTGGTGGTTTGTTTATTCCTTTGCAAGAGAAGGGTCATAGAGACCACAGAGACATCTTGATTTTCTTGCAGCACAGGAGCCAAGGGCAGTGGATGCACAGTGCTCTCTTTTCTATATTGTGTTAGGCAGTTTAAACAGAAACCCAGAAAATTAACCAGGAAGTGGAAAGAGGTCTGGTTCTCCAATTCTGATTGCATCACAAGTTTAAATTAAAGGAATTTTATAGGCCATCTGCTCCCTAGAACTGCCTCCTACCTGCTAAATCAAAGGAAGTTCAGCAAATATCCGCAGTGCCCTCATTTCTAGTTTTTTATCTGTATTAGGATGTGGCAGATGCCTTTCACAAGCTGCTAAATCATATTCCTGTTCTGGAGAGCAATGCCAAAGATTCCTTGCGCAATAAAATTTATGTGCCGCTTGCTGCATAGGACCCCCTTGGCAAGTAGGCTGCAATTAATTTTTATTTCCCATTTGAGTGTAATTTTATGTTAGGCACAGATTTTTACTTTAAATGTACTTTTCACAAAGTCCTCTGTTTTTAGAGATTAGAAAATTATTCTGAATATCCATTGTTCTTGGCAAGTGATCGTGAACATTTTTTCCTCCGAGTAAAAGGATTAGTAAAGATAATAAGTCAATATTAGCTCACAACTTGCATAAGTAGCTATTTTGAAGGCAGTGGAACTGTTCTAATACAACCAAGCTGGCAGGACTTGCCTGCTTTCACATGTAATAACCTGTTGAGCTGTCAGAGAGATAATGTCAAATTAGTCACGTTCAGTACCAGCATCTATTTAACAACAATTTTGCTGGCACGCTAAAAATGTTGTTTGGGATGGCAGAGTGTTGGTTAAGGAAACAAGTGCTACCTCTGCAAAGAGAGCCTTGCACACTTGAATAAGATTTATTTTTGACACAGAAAATCCACTTTGCTGGACTCATGCATTTCCTTACCTGTAACCCACAGTTGCAAGCATTTGGATATTTCTAGCCTTGCACTATTTATTTGCTCTGGACAGATGCTTCTGTCTGAAAAGCAAAGGAGATTTCCAGCTCAGCACCACATTGAACATTAGCATTCCAGGAGGTACAAAAAGTTTGTGTAATTCCAGTCCTGGAGCATTTGGCTCTCCTTCAAAGATGGAAAACTAGTATAAAGCAGGGCTACTTCTTATCTCACATTGGGAAAGCTTTGACCAGTACATCTGGAGATTGTCAGTTTTATTCTAACAGCTGGGAGAGATGAGACAGCAAAAATGATACAGATGGGTCCTCCAGGAACAGACAGTCCAGCAGACAGAAGTCATTTTTTCTCTCGTACAGTATACCTCTCATCTGGAATTAAGGTAGAAAGCAACGACCCATAATCCAAAGTCCTCCTGACCACTGGCAGTCGTTAATGTTTTTGTGCCTCTTTGAATATGAAATTCGCTTTCTGAGCTCTCTGTCCAGCCTTTTCCCCCAGCAGCTGTCACTGCTTCCAGCTGAACGGTGTCCGATATGTCCTATCCATCGCAGCCGTTGCATAAAAGACGTCCTTCTACAGCCATAAACACAAATTCTGGAGCCTCTTGAAATTAATGACTTTCTGGGGGTGTGCTTGGAATCATTCAAAAGATGGGCAGCAAGCCTCAGCGTTGCAGATTAGGTCAGGTGGTGGCCTCAAGGGTAGGAATACAGTGCAGCTATATGTTCATTTAGCTGTGCCCAGAGGACCAGGGGCTCATTTACTGCAGTTAAACCAGTAGCTGTGTATTAGGAAGGGGTGAGAAAGAACAACAGTGGAAAGAAAGGGAAGGAAGACAAATAGCAGAATGATTAGGAAAAAGTAGCAATCTGATTTCCCTACAGAATTTAAGCACTGCAGATTTGTACCTCAGGATAATAGAAAAGAATTGCAGGGGAAGAACAACAAAGAAGGGAAAATGAAAAGGAGGTAGAAAAATAAAATAAGAGCCATGACCTCTACCTCAGCTGACCCAATGAAAGCTTTGTACCCGCTGTTAAATCAAAATGACAGCCTAGTTATAAAATCTGACCAGAACTGAATGAGAATCCATTAGCCTAAATACAGTAATTTGGGAAAGAAAAGCAATGAAAACTGATAATAGCAAACTATAATCAGACTATTATTACAGTAGTGAAGCTGTGCATAATCAACTCATTTGTTTATTTGTGCTGCTATACATTTCATCATATAAACAGTTTTTCATAGTTACATATCCACAAGTATGAATAATCAAATGTCCTTAACCCCATGTGTCATGGTCAGTTTGAGTCTTCTCATGTGCCTTGGCGCTTTGGCAGGTTATCTTAACTTTAGTAGTTTGCAAATGTGCTGTCTTGGGGTCATTTGCAGGTATTTGCTGTATGGACAATTTTGTACATCTCTTCCTGTCAATCTGATCCAGTTTTCTCCACGTTCAGCAGAAGACAGCTCACTGCTGAAGGCCACAGGAAGGTCCTTTTTTCCTGACACTCATTGCACTTAGGCTTGCTTGTCAGCAAAGGGTCTTACATGAAATTCGGGATCAGGGAAAAGCAAGATAGAAACCTAACTGACATATCCACTTAACCTTCACTAGTCAGTATTATTTCATTTCCATATCCCCCATTTTTTAACATGCCAACTTATTTCTTCTTTTTGTGTTTATCTAACTCTCAGAACACTTGAAGAGCTTTTTCCTTAAATCTTCCAAAAATAACATTTTTGGAGGAAGGGTTCCAGATAAGAAGGGTTTTGAAAACTTATGCAAATATATATACTGATACTATATAAAGAAGATCCTGTAACTGACACATGTATGATTAATGCATTCCATGAATTAGTTATTTATAACCTATTTTTGTGCACTTAGCCCCCACAAACAGGACCACAGAATCCCGACTGCAGTACCTGCTGCCGCGGCGATTTTGGAGTTCGACTCTACCAAGGGCCCCCAGGACCTCCCGGCCCCCCTGGGATGCCAGGTAAAGAGGTTCAGTTGATTCCTGATCAGTCTGCTTGCAGGCAATAAACTCTGTGAGAATGGTCTGAACATCACAAGATGAGGAGAAATTTGGAAATGGGTTTTTCGGTTATTTCAGGGAAGATAGGGGTCTAATACCAGTTAAACTCTAAAGTCTATGCCAGTGGAAAATGACTTGTTAATAAAATCCAGCTTTAACAGAATCATGCTGAAAGTAGTCTCTTTGCATTTGGCCAAATTGTTCTCTCTTCTTAAAGCTGCATGAAGTGTCCATTACAGTTGGGAGAACTTGTTCTCTGGGGTTGATTATTGCTTTCATCATTGAATATTCAGCAATGCCAAATTGTGCTGCTTTTAGGAGCTTTCCTGTCTAGCCAAATTTTTACAGACACACACATGCTCTCTTCTCTCATCTTGTTGTCTTCCATAATATAAAATAACTGATTTATTAAAAATGCACACAGAATAACAGGACACCTAAGAAAAGGGTATAATTTGATCAAGTAATTGCCACGTAAAGAAACAAATCTGCAGAAAGGGAAAAGATGGTATGTTGGTGTAAGTAGTATGGTGGTTACTTTCATGAAATGATCATTTCTAAAGCAGATGTGTAAAGTAAATGAACACATCATTGACAGATTTGCCTCATCTTCCCGATCTTTCCTCTTCTGTTGTGTCAATAAAATATATTTCTTTATCATTCTGTCTCACAGATTTACTGTCAGCTACCAGAGATAACAGATAACCATTCACAAAAAAAGACGCAGTCTTTCCTTAAGGTGATTTTATATGCTATGAGATAAATATTTTCCACTAACAGGCACATCTGACACTTTTCTAAATGAAGCATTTAAAGAATTAGCTTCGGATTGCAGAACACTGAAATAAATTGCTACTCAGAAATGTTTTGATGTTAAGCATAATGAAGTATTAAGCATATTTGACATTAGACTGCCATGAGCTAGAATTTATTATTTCATGCATCACTCCTTTATAAGAATAGCATGACCATTATAGATGCAGGAGAAATGTAACAGTGAGACCTCTTGTGCTGAAACGCTGCCTTATGTATTAATCGATTTGGCTGCTTAGAAGTGGGACAAAGTGTTGCTTATGCCCATACTTTGGCGGCTGCAGTTGGGATACTGCAGTGGTTGTATCCGGACACAACTTTGCCTGTCCCTACATGAGGGAATGTAACTCAGTCACACTCTCATGCTGTCAAAAGACACCACAAATGCTATTCTACAGCATCATTCTCCAGCCAGGAATTTCTCTGTCTCCTTCATCTGCTGCATTTTTTATCACAATGTGCCAAAGGGAAATAACAACAGCTGTGGTTCACTGATTGATTCAAATATTGCTTGCAGGCGTCTGTTACAAACAGAGAAGTGGTTCTTTATTTGTATGAAGGATCATACTTTTAATTTGTAAAGTCTACTGATTTCTCTACTTAAATAAAACTTATTTACAGCTATCATTTAGCTTCGTTATTGGATATCATGTTTTTTCTCAATACAAAAAAAATGAGAAATTACTCACTAGATTTGACCTCAAACAACACTATTCTTGCAAATTCATGATTACAGTACCTAACTGCTTTGCATCAATGAAGAAGCAGAGCTGCACAGAACCTCATTTCAATTCAAGTAGAGTTAGATCAACGACTGCATTAACTAATTCCCTTAGTAATTAGTTTAAGATTGAGATCTTGCTTCAGGTAAGCATAATAATCATTCAGTTATTCTAGCCAGTTTTGAAATTTTGTCAGTCACAGATGTTTGCTCAGTAATTTCCTCAGTAAACACCAGGAAGTAAGTAATAGCGTAGATGCAGAAATACCTTTTTACAATGAGCCCTTTTATATAAAACCACTTCAGAAAAGCTTCATTATAAGATTTTTGTCTTTCTGTAAGTCTAGGGATGACCTATCAACCCTTCTAAGGAAACCTACACCCTGAGAATTTAGACCCTAAAACATATTTTAACTAGTTTAAGGTTACTGCCTTTCTCCATTTGCAAGACACATTTTGAAGATAGCAAAATGTTTCTCCAAATTATCCTATGAGAACAACAGGAGAAAAGATTTTATGGAGAAGTAAAAGCAGAAGCACCTACACGGGCTACCTGGACGTCCCACCAGGCAGCAGCCTTTGCTTTCCCTGAGCCTTGTATCTGCTGAAGTTTCTTCCTGCACAACTGCCTACAGGGACTTGAGCAACACCAGTGCCAAAGAAGGGTTAACTCTTACACACAGTTGCATCTCATTTTGGAAACCTGCTCATCAAAATCTTAATCCTCTATTAAGGAAATCATGGAAACAACGGGAATAATGGAGCAACAGGCCAGGAGGGAGCCAAGGGTGAGAAAGGAGACAAAGGAGATATGGGACCAAGAGGAGAGCGCGGCCATCACGGACCCAAAGGGGAGAAGGGCTACCCTGGGATCCCCCCGGAGCTGCAGGTACAAGATCTCTCGTGCTGCCTGCAGCAGTGCTCCGGTTATGGAGTTTTCTCCTCTGAAAAGCTGTTCCTGATTACCGTAGGATACACTGCGGGATGCTTGGGAAGCAAATCCATCTGTAACTGTATACACTACAGGGTGACATACACAGCACTTGCCAGGACTGAGTAATGTGCTCTGCCAGATCTTCCTGCAAAAGAAAGACACCAGGGCTTAGCCCTTCTTCAGAGTAAGAATCCAGATGCAAAATAAGCAGGAAGAAGCGTATACCATTCCCTTTTAGGGCAGAAAGCCAGTAACTGGATCGTTAAAGGAGAGTAAACGGGACCATAATTTTCCCATTAAGCTGTATCACATACATACCTCTGTGCTTCCTAGGGCACGTGAGAAGAGCAAGGGCCCACACTTCTGAGGTCTGCCAGGCCTTGGGAGCTTCGCAGCACCATTCGTATCCAAATCCTCACATACTAGGTCAAAACCCTTGAGTGAAGTCCAGAGTCGTCAGGTTTTGAAAAACGTCCTCAGTAGCTACCTCTGTTTTTAAATGTACCTCTAAAATGTTGCTCGGAACTATATGGATTATCTCCATGCAGCTGGCATGAGGGAGAAGCAGGTACGTTCTGCCGTGATGGAGCTCTCCCAAAGCCAGGTGAACATGATAACGTGGGTTCAGGCCTGAGCTGTCGCCTTTGCTAAGGTCTTGGGTATATTTGTTCAGGCTCACCACTGTGTTAACATAATTACATAGCTTTCGGATTAGACCTTGCTCATCTCTTCAGAAAAGGCATGAAAACTAACAGCAAAGTCACCAATAAACCAACATGTGTGTAATGTCGGAAAATTGCTTTTTCTTTGGCATTTCTTGGCATTGTGTATATTTGAATACTCAGCGCTAGGTTGCATGGAGACGGGGTAACTGTACAGAATAAAATTCAGTCTGAAATTAGTTTCCAAAAGTAGTAGACTTCTGTGATAAAGCAGAATTATTTTAGCATTCTTAAAGAATTAACTAGGATTAGTGTTTTAGCTGAATATCTTGAAAAACGTATTTGTTGTAATTACATTCATCATAGACACTTCAGCAATTTCAAAATGAGTTATCTAGTGTTTTTCTTAACAGTAAGTTAGCAGGATTGATTTATTTAAATATCGAAAAATGAAAGATGATGACAAGGCTCATATTACAGTACTTGCTTTAAAGTAAAATTCTTTGGCTATATTTAACAGATGTGCTTTAAAATTCTTTACACAGTAAAGCATAAAATTTCTTGTCAACATCATGCTTTAGAATTCTAGGGAAGGGATAGGGAGAGGAAGAAACACCTTTAAATACAATACCATTAAGTACAGGATTATTTTGAAAGACATCTGTATCCATATTGATCTGCTACTTCAAAATAGGACAGAGAAAAAAGACACCTTTTCCAACTCTTCTGGTGAGTGCAAGCAAAGGAGTGTGGGGTCAAAGAGAAAGCAAAATGGAATCCAGACAAAAAGCAATAAATTCCATAAAGCTGCCATTGCAGCTGCTTTGCTTTAACACATGATGAACTTTGATGTGACCCTGGCTGAGATGCAAGAAGTTAGGAGTTTGCTGTTACGGTAAATGCATCCATGCAGGATAAGGAAAATAAGCCCAGTCTTCAGTGTACATCTGGTGCTCCTCAGATTTCTTAGCAGATGGCTTATGATTTCCAGTGTTGGATCTGACTGAGCATTTGATTTTGCCTGTTTCAGTTTCATTCTTATTTGGATCTGAAATCAAAAGAAGGGAAGGGGCTGATTTTTTTTTTTTCTTTTTATTTCCTATGTAGTTGAAATCTCATGGAAAATGACACTTTTGTGAGAGGCAGTAACAACTGCAACTGAGCATTTTCCATTTAAAAAGCAGCAAGACAGAAATAAAACATCTGTCAACTCCCCTCATGACCTTCTGGCCTCCAGATGCAGTGTCTCTGCTCCTGTCACTCTGCTATCAGTCCGCTGGGCGACCATGGCCTCACAGACCAGATAACACCTTTCCCTGCCTAGGCGGTTGGTTTTCACAGCTTCCTACAAAACATTTTCCACAAACTATACCTCTCACTACAAGAAGATGAATAGGGAGTTCTAGTACAATTTTCACTTTTTTAGTTTCCCCTTTTGATCCTCACCACCATATATCTTGACTGAGAAATACAGAGCACATGGTAAGAGAAATAGTAGTGATTGGTGAATCCCCATCACTTTACTTCTAGGACATCTTTAATAAAAATGACTCATGCATCTCTGAAGGTAGTCATCAAAACTACTAATGTGTATGGATTTTACCATGCATGATTTATTTCACACTTTCAGTTAAAAGCAATATCCAGCTTAAATGTACGGGGCAACATATAAAAGCTAATTAAATTATTTTTATGCAAAACACCGTATATTTCAATACCACTTTTCTACTGCATCATTCTAGAGAGAATTTAAGATAAATAAAATCCAAAACTAAGGTTCTTACCTGTGAACACTTGCCCATACACTTACTTTAACAGTCATGAATAGTGCAATTGAACCTAAGGAAGCTAGTGTTCTTCCAGTTTCACTCAATGGGAATTTTGTTACTAGAGTTTAATGACCTTGGATCATGCCCTAGAAGAACATCTCTGTCAGGAAAATAAACAGACCATGAATAAGAGATGAAATTCTGTAGCCGATTCCTCCATATTTGCACATTTCATGAATAACTGACTAAGTATAAACTGCATTTGCATAGGTTGCATTCATGGCTTCCATGGCTACTCACTTCAGTAACCAGAACAGTGGCATCATCTTCAGCAGTGTCGAAACCAACGTCGGGAATTTCTTTGATGTCATGACTGGTCGATTTGGAGCTCCAGTGAATGGTGAGTGTTTGCAAAACAAAATAACACAATTCTGAGAGCTATCGAGAGGAGCAGAGCCAAAGGCAATGAGAAAATACTACTGCCTTTTCACAAGAGGCTGATGAGGCTCATGGGAATAGTCCATATAGCTCTTGCCTTCAGGAAAAATCAGACTGGAGAAGCAGCAAGCCAGGAGGAGGTTCCCCTGTGGGATCCTCCTCTCCTGTAGGAGAGAGCAGGGCCTCCCGCATTGAGACCTTAAGCACTCCTGTTGTCATGATGAGAGCACCATGGTCACACGCACCAGGGGCAGTTTCACAGTCATCTCCTCCTGCCTCCTGTCACTCCGGCTGTCCCTGCTTTCCTCTGCACCGTGAGCTGGGCCAGATGTGGCTTGAAATGAGGCATTACAGGGTTTCCTGATCCATTTTTCATCCGTGTTGATCCCCCAGCTCACCAGGCTGTGGTGTAGGAGGAGCAATGGGGGATGGATGGTGATATGCCAAGAACAGGTCTAGGCAAAGCCTGAAGTCACCCTCCTTCGCTTGGTCCTTTTCATCCTCCCATTAATTTATGTCCTGCTGTGAAAAGTGACATTAGTGCAAATGAAAGTCAGGCCTCCAAGCTTGCTGTGGCAGTTGTCTTACGGACAGTTAGGACTATGTGTGATTTTTCTTACAGATGCCTCCCTTTGTGGTTAATGTATATGTGGGCGTTAAACTTTCACCCATAATGACTCAATGTCTTTGATACAAGATCTAAGCTCACAGCACTCAGAGCACTGCAGGGTCAGTGATCCAGACCTCCCTGCTGAGGATCCAGAGGCTTTTCCTCCCTCCTGGGAGAGTCTCACAGACCTCGTGACGCATAACGTGGTTGTACTGACGGCATTGCTAGTGCCTTCCAAAGGTCAGAGAAGGGATGGAAGGGCAGAGAGCAGAGGCAGTCTGCACACGCAGGGCACGGTGTGGCGGGCTGCAAGGCTCATGCCCTGTCCGATCCGGGATGGCGTCCAGGGCTGAGCTGGGGCTGCCGTGGAGACTGCCCTTTTGGGAATGTTTGGGAGCAGGAAGGCAAACAGGGAGAGGCGAGAGAGGGGTGACCAGGCTGAATCTCTGGGAAACTTCCATTTCGGAGAGAAGGAAGGGTGCTGCCACGTCTTTGGAATGGCATGTGGCTGAACCCTTGCCATATGTAGAATAAAAACGAGTCAGGTTTTGACACACTGTAATAGGAAGTGAAATACCCACTAACAACAGGAAGGCAAATTTGGTCTTAGCTGTTAGATTTTCTAAGTAAGAAGCACCAGCCTGCAGCATAAGCACCTCCCTCTAGGAAGCCAACATGTTATAAATTTTAACCTTTTTCAGGAGTGTACTTCTTCACCTTCAATATGATGAAACACGAAGACGTGGAGGAAGTGTACGTGTACCTCATGCATAACGGCAATACCGTTTTCAGCTTATACAGGTGAGTTGAGTGCCAAGCCTTTTTCACTGCAAAAGATGCATTTGTGCAGATGTGGCTTCTTTCTCACATTGCAAGAACGGTGAAATTGTTCCTTTTCTGAAGGAATTCACTAGAGTGAAAACAAAACAAAACAAAAAAACAAACAACAAAGAAACAGCACTTCATTTTGCACTACTGAAATCATACCTGCCACAAAATCTTCCTAAAATTTAGTCTTGATCAGATGTTCCCTAAAGTTTAGGAAAGCACTGCAAATCAGGGTTGGAGTCCTGCAGTAACTAGCTGTTATTCTGTTAAAACATATTTCACCTCTATTTGGTCTATAAGGGAACAGGAGTAAGGAAGAATTCAGCAATGTGATAACAGATCTTATCAAAGATTAAAAAAAAAGGCAGATTACTTTAAAAAACAGCAATTAAACGGCCAAAGTCAGCAATAAGTAGCTGCAGGAGCCAGAAACAAAGGTGCTCCATTTACTGGTTTTATCATTAACGTATTTTGAATATTATTTTAACTGTTTGGGTTACTTGGCCTACTTGCCCAACTATTTTTCCTGAAGTATTAATGAAAGAAAAGGCAAGTGGAAGAAAGGAAACCAACCCACACGCATAATCAGCAGGTTAGCCCAGATCTGGCAGATCTAAGCAAAGGGCCTTAGGCTGGAGTCAGCCCTGGCTACTGCTGGCAGGGAGTGCAGATGCTCAGCTTACATGAGACTCCTGACCTGTAGGCATGTAAAATTAGCTGGGGTGACTCCAAGAAAAAGAGCATAATGAGAAATCCTGAGTGCTGTGAAAAATGAACAGTGTTTCATTTTAAATAATAAATTTGTTCTAAAACCTGTGTGAGCTAAGCTTCAAGAATTTCAGAAGGGAATGAAATGATGCACTTAAGGTGCAAAATTTAACTAGGGGACCAAATGCACACAGATGCCAACATTTTTGAGTAAATCAGATAAAAAGTGTTAGTGAGCCTTGGAGGAAAATTTTGCTCAGGATAACAATGTGCTTTCTCAGACTTTATTTTCAAGTTATTTGCTTGATCATTTTGAAGAAAAAAAGAGCTGAGTTGTTGTAAAATATTCCTCCTTAGCTATGAATCAAAAGGGAAAGCAGACACTTCAGGAAACAGCGCGGTGTTAAAGCTTGCCAAGGGAGATGAAGTCTGGCTGCGGATGGGAAACGGAGCCCTCCATGGGGACCATCAACGCTTCTCCACCTTTGCTGGGTTTCTTCTTTTTGAAACAAAGTAAAAAAAAAAAAAAAAGGAAAAAAAAAGAGAAAGGTAATCATCTGAGGAAGCTTTTCTTTTTTTGAGCTGGTATTTTTCTCTGGACTACAGAATAGCAGACCAAGAAGTCTTGTTTTGATGCAGTGTGTTGCTATTTGTGTATCAGAGATGAGCTGAACACATTGGGTAGCTGACACAATTACAGATTCACAGGGGATAAATTGTCATCTAGGTTGCATCTAATGAACTATTAAACGTTGCTATTGCTCTCTTTACCAAAGCAACTGAAAAACAAAGGTAAAGCAGTTGAAAATGATTTGGAGAGCAGTTTGTGCAGTTAGTTTTGTCTCTAAATATACTTAAGTATATGTCAGGAAATGTTTGTTTGTTTGGGGATTTTTTTTTTGAAATGTTGTTTGTTTGGGGATTTTTTGTTGTTCTTTTTAAATGGTTCACCTAAGCTTTTATCATGGAAACAGGCCTAAAGGAGTTGTGACTTAAGTTCAGCTGAGAGCAGGTTTAGAGGAAGAAGTTTTTACTGGCCTATTTACTATTTACTAGAAATAACGTTATAAACAGGAGAAAAAAATGTGAAAATTAACATGTCAAGAATTCAGGTTTATTTCATTGCCATCTCAAACCTCCGAAGGTGCATTTGGTGTCTTTTTTTTTTTTTTTTTTTTTGTAAATTTTTCAGTACATATTTACTCTTTCTCTCTCTCTCAAAAAAAAAAAAAAGAAAAAAAGAAAAAAAAAGAGTGGTAATAATTCTAGCCTTATTAGCTGCTTAAGGGACAGGGGAAATGTATTATTCCTTCCTAGCCTTTAGATTTTTGAAAACTGACGTAGTTGAATGCAGAGTGTCAAGGCGGAACCAGAGATGCTAGACAAGTTGGAATTAATGGGCAGCACAGGTAGGCAGAGAAACACATGTTCTGTGGGCTTTGGAGCTCGTTTAGCAGAAAGTACACTGATATATTGCCTATTTACTCAACAGTGAAGTTGCTGATACAGTTTGCCTACTAACCTGCCAAGAACTAGTATTTCAGGAAAAGAAATTGTAGCCTGGCAAAGTCACAGCTAACCTACTTCAATATTTAATTGGTGAAAGGCTAGGTTAGAAGTTCTGCTCCCAGAAAACTGGACAATTCTTTAGAATTAATAACTGCTCACTGATTTTTTGGATATCTGAGATCTTATGCTGTTATTTTTTACTTAAGAATGAACTTATCAGCATAGGCTTCAGAATATGGTTTCAGAAATACTGGGGTTAAATTGTGAGCATATTTTGCATACTCTGCCTCAAAAAGTAATGAAAGAAAAATTACATTTTAACAGCGATTTGTTTAATATTTATTTGAACTTATTTTATATAAGACAAATATATCATTACTGGTAAAATAAAGTAAAAGAATCAAAATCTGTTCTAAGAATTTGTATGTCCTTGTATACATTCTTAGTTTATGCAAAAAACTTCTTGTGTTAAAAATGCATGCTGATACTTGATGATTATGAGTTGTGATTTTTTAGTATTGTGCATCAACCACTGAAAATTTTAATTTTAATGAACTACCTTCTGATGGCTTTATCTTCTCTTTATGAATTTGGGGCAGGTTTGCGCCATATAGACTTTCAAAACCTGAGATTGTGTTATTTCAATAAATATTTTAATGACATTTTGCCATTCCTTCAAACTAAAATCCACCCACTAGCCTATCAGATAATGTTATTCATTTGGAATAAGTGTTACATGTGATATACAGTACAATGAGCTAACTTTCACAGTAAGGAAAATCTTGAAAAAAAAATATTTCTTGTTGTGTTAGGAATATTTGCTTACATTTACCCAATAAAATCTAATAGTTGTAAAACTATAATAGTTTGTTCACATCTATATTTACTGCAGCACATCTGAGATTAGCTAGAGACTTTTACTGTTTGGAGACTGTGGGGATAAGCACAAATTTCCTGAGCGCTCATTTTGCTATTGCACTGGAGAAAACCATTGCTAAGGGTCAACAACATGTTTTTTTTTACACATATAAAGACAAACATGCATACACACACGTATATATTTATGTATATTCCCATCTCTCCTTTTTTTACATTTAGCAAGTCAGATGCATGTTTATTCTCAGATTTTTTTTTAACAATAGTTGTCTTTGAATCATTGTCCATAGTTGAAAGTCACTTCTTTAACTGATGCTGTAAAAAATATGTTCTCTCTTCAAAGACTCTTGTCCACCACTTTGAAATAAGTGATATCTTGTGTGTTTTATGTATTGAGGTCCCTATTTTCTACCTCTGGATCAATAAAATTCAGGTCTTTGATTCTGCCATGGAGATAGCAAAGGTGACGGTGGAAGGGGCTCATATTGTGCATGTGTATTTATTTGAAATGCGGCAGGGCAAGGTCCATGAACATACACATAGAATAATGAACTCCATGTGGTGCAGAAGAGATTTCTTGTGTTAATTGTCCAAAAAAAAAGAACAAATGGAGTATTATCCTTCTGGTCTTCTGGAAGCAATCCAGCAGACAAGAAATTCCACGAAATAACAGTGTTTTAGAAGAATCACATTGTTACAAAGCCAAGACTGGAAATATCCTTGCTAAAACCATCCTGAATATCTTAGCTTCTGTTTCCTCGGAATGTGTCTCACCATATGTTCTTCCCATCCCATAGCCACTTGCTGTTTCTTAGCCTCATCCTGCAGCAGCTAGATGGTGCTTGCTGAGTAAGCCATAGACCACATGCTGACATGTGGTAACAGAAGACAAATGCAGAACAGCTTCATTCACTGACTTCAGCCAAATGTACAGTTAATGAAGCTTGGTCGCTATAGAAAATGGAACACACTAACACAAGGAAAAACAAAACTAAATTTGCAACAGCAACCTTAATTTTAGCGTCTTTAAGCCTCTGAGAACTTCATTTTCTAACAGTAATGATTCTTTGAAAGAAAAATACTCCAGGCCCTCACAACATCACACAGTGGAAGAGAATTAATTGTATGTTCCACCTCAAGGATTGGTACTTCCGGGAAGGAGATGGGGCTTCAGAGTTTGTCATACTGTCATGGGAATAGTCTTGATCTGCAGCTGAAATTGCTGTATGGGAATTAATTTTTCTGTTGTTCATTTTTTTTTAAGCTACATTGCTTGGCATAAAATCTTTAAGCATATCATTTCAGATCAGTGCTTTCTTCCCTGAAAGATTACGTGTTTCT
This sequence comes from Tinamus guttatus, assembly GCF_059628265.1. NCBI lineage: Eukaryota > Metazoa > Chordata > Aves > Tinamiformes > Tinamidae > Tinamus > Tinamus guttatus. The sequence continues at coordinate 281,473 of NW_028288989.1, read as the reverse complement.
CAGAAAAGGCACTGTTTGCTTTCTCAAATTCTCAAAGTGACACAGAATAAACAAGAATGTGAATTTGTTATGAAATAAGTATATTGTGACTATAGCCAAGTCCCAAACAAATTGCTCATTTGCAGGGTGATGGAAACAGTTAATGCAAACAAAGCCCTGTTCAGTCCAGCCCTGTTCAATTTATTTGTCAATGACCTGGATGAAGGGATGGAGCACAGCCTCAGCCTCCAAACTGGGAGGAGTATCCAATAGTCCAGAGTGCTGCGCTGCCATCGAAAGGGATCTGCACAGACTGGGCAGTGACAACTCTTATGAAATTCAACAAGGCCAAGTGCAGGATCCTGCACCTGGGGAGGAATAACCCCAGACAGCAGTACAGGCTGGGGACCAACCTTCTGGAGAGCAGCTCTGCAGAGAGGGACCTGGGCGTCATGGAGGACAAGTTGACCATGAGGCAGCAGTGTGCTCTTGTGGCCAAGAAGACCCATGGGATCCTGGGGTGCATTAAGAAGAGCGTCTCCAGCAGGTCGAGGGAGGTGATCCTGCCCCTCTACTCAGCCCTGGTGAGGCCACATCTGGAGTACTGTGTCCAGTTCTGGGCTCCACAGTACAAGAGGGATGTGGAGCTGCTGGAGAGAGTCCAGCGCAGGGCCACAAGGATGATCAGGGGCCTGGAACATCTGTCCTATGAGGAGAGGCTGAGGGAGCTGGGCCTGTTCAGCCTGGAGAAGAGAGGGCTGAGAGGGGATCTAATCAGTTTATATAAGTACCTCAAGGGAGGGAGTGAGGAGGATGATGCTGGCCTCTTTTCACTGGTGGCCACTGATAGAACTAAAGGAAACGACCAGAAACTGAAACACCAAAAGTTCCACAGGAACTTAAGGAAAAATTTCTTAACAGTGAGGGTGACAGAGCGCTGGAACAGGCTGCCCAGAGAGGTTGTGGAGTCTCCTTCTCTGGAGATCTTCAAAACCTGCTTGGACGCAGTCCTGTGCCACGTGCTCTAGGTGACCCTGCGTGTGCCACGAGGTTGGACTCCACTGGCTGACAGGACTGAACAACTCACAAACAGTAGTTTTTCTAGATAGGACCATTTTAGCAAAGCAGCATGAGGTATTTTGTACAATTTCTTTCTGAGAATGAGAGTAGACTTTCATGCCTAAATATAAATTCATAAACTTTGACAGATAGCACCAGACTCTCTGGAAGCACAAATTCACCATTACTTTGGAGGGATGCATTTCATCTCAGGATAAATTCACTTTTAATGTGTGAGCAAGAAAGTGTGCGTTCACACTGACACATAAAATGTGGAAAAGCAAAGAGAAACTCCATTCGTGAGCTGAAGAACGGTACTGAAATTGTGGAGATTAAGGTGCTGTATTTGACAGAGTGCCATACAAAGGACAGCGTATCATAACAACACTCAGTATAAGGCCAGAAATGTGGAGTATGAACTGCATTGTCTTACAGATGCCAAGGAAGCTTTTATTCTGGTAAGGCATAAAAGCCGATATTAGGATCAAGCATCAAGGCTTGAAAGCTTTGATACATTCAGAATACAAAAATACCATCGAAAAATTCATGAGTTCTCAATTTAAGATTGATGTGGATATGTTTGAATTAATCAGGGATGTTTCACATTACTGCTCCTCACATTTTTAGGCGATGCTAATTTCCAAGTAAGATTTGAAGTATTACAAGAGATGTGAGCAATTCTTCTGCCCTTTTGGCTTTTTCATTTAACAAACTGAACAGTTATCAATACCTCTTTTACCATATACCTCTTTAGTTCTGTCTATGCACCTCATACACTAATGTAGAAAAAAGGTGTGATTCTGTATAGCACAGCTTGCAATATCATAAACATGATAAACATGAATGTTTTACCTAATAAATTCTCCACAGGGTCCAAGAATATTGGTAATACAGTACCTCTGATTTCTGCTTTTCTGCTCATGGGGCTCCCTACCATTTGTTGCTTTTGGATTTCTAGAATTTATTTAGAGCATTGGAAAGTGTTTGGCAATCAGACAGGAGGCAGGGAGTGTGCTGAGCAAGTGGGTTCTGCAGTCACACACTTGTCTGAAATAGCAGAGAACCGGAACCAACCCAGGTGGTTTCCCATTCAGTCCTATACTTCTGTAGTAACAGCTTCTGGTGCTTGTCAATGTTTTTCACGTCCAAATAAATGCCCCTGATTGAAAAGACCATATATTTATATCTATTTTTAACAGTCTTTAGCATTGCTAAAGACTATTATATGTTTATCTAATAAGACTAGATCACAAATAATACACATGCAAAGGGCAGAAACAAGGTTTTATTAACAGCTGCATCTTGACTTCATATTCCTGGTTCGGTATTTTTGCAATTTAGTGAAAAGTGAGAGTAATTGTAAAGTGCAAATCTGTCAGGAACTGTAAACCCAGCATGCAATCCAGCCAGCCTCTGACACAGACATGTCTGCACCTCTCTGAACAATATCTATAACACATAGTCTATAATATTTCATTTTTTCAACACTGTGGAATGCACTAACTTAAATATAGGAAATGTATATTTTGCAAAGGATGATACAGCTACTAACTGAGGTAATTTAACCAAGCTCACAAAAGCACCCTAACAATATCTAAAACAGAACTGCATGTCCTGCCAGCCAGTCCTGTGTTTTGATCTCTTATCAATCTCTTTTTTTCATATCTGTTGCCTGTCCAGTAGTGAACTTACAGAGGTCTATTTGTTGCTGTAATTTTAATGACACATATTAAATGGTATCACAAATATGTGCACTGTACTGTTGCTGTTGTAAGTTAATGCTAAGGGAAGGTTCCTTGTTTTTAATGTACACTTTCTACTGAACTCTAGGTTGCTTCAAGAGTTTGCTGGATTCAGATCATTAACCTCCACCTCTTCCTCAATCAAAACCTATTTCTCCCTCACACCTTTTTTTTTCTTTGCTTGTTAAAAGTCATTTTTTTACGTAGATTTAACTCTCTTAAAGTGCCAGCCTCATACTGCTGAAACCGAAATAATTTAATAAGGTCATGACTAGAATGTTTCTGCCATAGGGTACTTTTTAACAGTACATGACAGCAAAACAAAAACAAAGAAACAAACAAAAAAAACCCCACAGTTGTAAAGCACCTTATATATGAGCTGTGAAATCCACACATAATCCAGTCTGTAATGATGATTTTACTTGCCTCTGATAAAATAAGCTTCATCAGGTAAAAATGTAATAAGGCAACAAAACAGCAATTGTCTCTTCCTGCTCAACACAAATCCCAAGAGCCTTAAGGTGAAAGGAGATGAAACTGAAAATAATTTAAAGAAATGCACTGCCCCAGTAACACAGTAACACAATGGTAACTGTGGAAACAAACCGTCATATGGAATAGCATCTCTAAAGGAGATGGATAACAAAGAAAACAAGCTGGTTTCCTTTGAATAAACATGCACATATTTTTCTCCCCACCATTTCCTGTGGGCAACAGCATAGCAATGGATACAACTGGGGAGCTGCACTCAGGTGTCCACTGGAAAAATAAAGGGCATTCTGGAAACAGGACTCTCTGTTATTGTAGGGATCCAACAAATTCTGCATTCATATTTGCAACGTTCACCCATTTTTGTTGTCTATTGAACTTAAACAAAAACATTAAATCACCACAGAATTTATTTTAATGGCCTCCTCGTCCTGTCTCCTGTATAGTAACTGGAGATACCAGGAGCAGGATGTATGTTTGAAAAGCCTTGTGGATCTTATACTGTTTCATGACCTTATCCTGGCTGCATGTCCATCCCCGTGAGCAGCCGAAACAAAAGCAAAGCTGCCAGATCTCCAGTGAAACGCTGCTGCTTTTCTGGAGGGCTTTACAAGCACAACTGTGCCTGAATACAGGTGCTATTAAACCTGGTGTGCTTTCACCAAATGCAAGCTCTTGTGCTCCATGCTGGGGAAAGGGCTGAATGATCTGGAAGGCCGGGAACTGCTCCGGGCTAATGCTCATCACAAGGGCAGAAGCCTAGCGGGGACAACGACCTAAGAAGTGATGCTTAGGGGGGACCTTGGGTCACTTCTGAGTCAGTGGGGAGCTGGAAACACTAAGGGCGCAGGGAACCTGTTGTGGGTTCAGTGTTGCTGTCCCCACCATCTGTCTGGCTCCTTGTTAGTCGGTGCAGCCCTGCAATGGGGACAACGGGTGTCCCAAGCGCAGGCTCGAGGTGGTGGCACAGACTGTTTTGCGGCTGTTTGGTGGGCGCCTGGGCAACCTTTTGCCCTCCACAACCACTCGGAATGAGATAGCGCAGGTACCACATGTCTCATCCTACAGCATCCCTAGACCACCTGCCAGTGCAGCCTCCCTGAACTCCCGGGGCTGATTTTTTACGTCTCCTGCCCGGCCCTGCACCTCCCGCAACCAGCACGCAGAAACGGGCACGGGCTCGCTGCCAGTACAGCCGGAGGATGCCGCTTTTGCGTTGGCTTCACGCAGGGACGCCTCGGCGCGGCGCGGCCGTTGAGACGGCAGCGGCGGCCGTTTGCGACCGTTGGCGGCCGCGCGGGGGCCGTTGGCGGCGGCGCGGCCGGGCGCGCATCGATGCGCCGGCGCTCGGCAGGCGGCGGGCGCCATGGCGCTGAGCGGCGTGCGGGTGCTGGAGCTGGCGGGGCTGGCGCCGGCGCCGCTCTGCGCCATGATCCTGGCCGACTTCGGCGCGCGCGTGGTGCGCGTGGACCGCGCGCCGCGCTCCGCCGTGGCCGCCGACGTGCAGGGCCGCGGCAAGCGCTCGCTGGCGCTCGACCTCAAGCGGGCGGCGGGCGCGGCGGCGCTGCGGCGGCTGTGCCGCGCCGCGGACGTGCTCGTGGAGCCCTTCCGCCACGGTGAGGCCGGCGCCGGCAGGCTCGGCTCGGCTCGGCTTGGTTCGGGACGCGGCTGCTCGGGCGCCGGCGGCCCTGGGGCACCCAGGGAAGGAGCTGGCGGGTGCGCAGAGCGGGACTGTCGCGCCCCGCCGCCCGGCCTGGCCTTGTGTGCCCTGCTCGGGGTGGCTGCGCCCCTCGCCTGCCCCCGGCTGCTCCCTTAAGCCGTGGTTGCGAGCCCAGAAACTCTTCTTCTCCCGAGGTGTTTACCCCTGTTTCATTTCCTTGTTGGTGACGGGAAGGACCCGGCTTCTCAGAGTAGTTTTTATTTGGTAGAAACATATTGCTCAATTTCCCTGTTGTTCCTTTAGCGCTGGTCGGCTGTGCCGCTATTTACAAAATAATGCAACAAAACCAGGCTTTAAGGTATTTGAGGGTGTTACGGATGGGTTTGTGAAAGAAGCGTCGGCAGTAGCTGCAGGATGGAGCAGGCGTTGAAGCGCTGTCGAGGGCGTCCCTGCCTGCTCCTCTGGCCTGGCCTTACTGCAGGCCCGAGCGTGGACGATGGGCTGCAGTCGGACCAAGGGTCACTGCACAGATAAAAACTGATGTTTTGTGCCCAAACGGAATGCCTCTCTGAAACCACTATTTTAGAAATGGGCCATCAAAATATTAGTCTTGATTACTGTAGACTGTATGCTGTCCCAAACCATATTTGATAGATTTCAGAAAGCTCCTTATTTTTTACAAAAGGGAATTAGCTTCTCTTCTTCTGTAGCTGTTGCAGATGGTTTGTGCAGTGTGTAGTTGAGTGATCACTTTGCATTAGGGAGTTAAAGGTACAGGAAAAAAAGGGATGCTGAGGGGGAAAATACATAGATTTTCCAAAGGAAGTATGTTCTGATGGAAGTTGGAAGTAACGAGGCAGACTACTGGGGAAATAAAAAAGGAGGAAAAAAAAAGGGGAAAGATAAAGGAGCATAAAGCATTTTAAGTGTCATGCATTCAAAATGCATGCTGTGCAATATTCTGGCTATTAGCATTATAATATGGATCTTGAATTAGAAGGCATGTGCATGTATGTGTATATATATTCTATGTATATAGAATGTTTCATAAATTTCAATTCTTTTATAGTGCAATTTACATTTATTTTTAACTATGAATCATCTATGTTTTGAGTCTCATAATGTGCTAAATCCTAATTCTTTTTTTTTTTTTTTTCAGGTGTCATGGAAAAACTTGGCCTTGGTCCAGAGGTTCTTTTGGAAGAGAACCCCAGGCTCATCTATGCTAGACTCACTGGATTTGGCCAGACAGGAAAGTATGCCAAGTCTGCAGGTCATGACATCAATTATTTGGCATTATCAGGTAGGCTGAAAATATATTATGATTAATTTTTTTTGTATAAATCAAGGCTTAAAAATCTATTGAAAAATTTCTTGCAGATAGCTCAAATTACATGAGATATATAGCTTGGTGAAGCAGCTGAGCTGATCTGAAGCCTCACTGGCAAGAAGGAAGAGGTTCCTCCTTCATCCTTGTGCTTCTCTTTGCTCCCTTCCCTCCAGTGTGTGGTGCTTGCTTGACCTCTGCGAGCTAGCTCGGCTCCTGCGCATGTTAAAAACTGACCTAGGAAAAATGGGTTGAAGCACTTTACTAAGAGGTTGGTTGGACAAATGTTAAAAAAAATAAATAAATCAGCACAAGAAAATGGAGGAAACTCAAGCTGAGCAAGGTGTTTATTTTTACAACAGCAGTGAGCTGTTAGGCTGGATCAGTGTGTCTTCTCAGACTGTATTTTTCTCCTTTTGTGCTGTTTTATCTGAATATTTTTTTTTCTTTAAAGAGAACTGAAGTCTGTATGTATTTTTATCTTTTCCTTTGGGGCCTCTCTGCTAGAAAATCAATATGTTCGTAGTCCCAGTAGGGTTGCAGGTTATTTTGCCTGCCTTGTGAGCAGCTGCTTTGAAATAAAGTAAAACTGCACAGCCTACAAAGCATTATCTTGTGCTTTTCTTCTGTGATTTTCTCCCCAATTATACTATTCTAAAGCAAAGCAGATTTAAAATAGAATGTTTTTCTGTCTGCAAAACTACATTGCCTTAGAATATTGTAAGACAGTACGCTCATTTAATGTGTGATTTTGCAGGTATGCAATATCAAACAATAACAAAATGACCCAATATTGATGGTAGCATTCAATTTGTGGTTGTGTATGGGTCCACTTGCTGCTTCTCACACTGCCAGCACTGTGTGTGTTTCTGTCTCTGCCCGTTTTCCAAGCAAGAGCAAAAGTGAGCCAAAATCTTGTGGCTAATTTCTGGATGCTGCATTTCCGTTAGCCCCAGGGAAGTGTCAGGGCAGAACTGGAAGAGATGTGGAAATCTGGTGCCCTCATCCGTGGGGATCCACTGTATTGGGCAATGAAGTTTCTTCAGTGCTGAATTCAGTCCTCTCTCATGGCATTAGATTGTGGGTGTATAAAAGAGAAGAAAGTCACCTTATTTGAAACACCTTTGACTTCATGTCTGCATGATTTTAAAAGTTTTGTGATAGTTTAGTTTGTTACATACTTAGGGAACAAGCATTGTCATCCGTTGCAATCTTGGATGATAATCCTTTCTCTTTATTTTTTTTTTTAGTAAGTACAGTCTTGTTTAGTGCTATCTTGTAATTGAGAAAGGCCTTTTACAAGAAGGAAGTTCCAAGCAGTCAGACATGTCAAACTTGTTGATATTTCAAATTTAAATATGAATTATGTATCAGTACTTTTAAAGTGTAAAAGCTTATGAGATTTCCAGGTCAGAAGAGGAAATTCCTTTCTTTACAGGAATTAAAGAAAGGAATGAGTTACAGAACCTTCACTGCACTTACTGTTTCACTGGTAGTGTTTCTCTTGCCAGACATCCTGGTGTAAAAATAAGTCTGTTTTTAAACACATGAACTCTCACTTTAATTAAGTCTTCTTGAAATTTCTCATAATCAGCTTTTCCAGCCAAATTAAAGGAAATGGGACAAGTTATTTGAGAGGTGCTCAAAATTGAGATGATCTCACATCTTGGCTATTTTCTGGATGGGTTTTCGCTTTCTGAAACTCAGAAGTGGCTTACATTAGAAATTCTAGATGTAAGTTAGTATGTTAATATGCTGATGCATGTGACAACCATTAGTTAAAAGTCAAAGTCTGGTCATTGACAGAGCTTTATACGTGCATTACAGTTCTGCAAACCTCCTTACACTGTACACTCAGCTGCTTGCACTTAAATGCATTAGACTTTAATTAACCAAACAAGAATCATGCAGTTTTTCAGGAAATTTTGCCCTTAAGTTATACACATAGGTGAGACATGATCTTACTGGAGAGTTTCTTATGGAATTGTTATGAAGGATCTTCAAAGAGTGAAGTGATAAAGAAAAGATGGCAAAGAAATGCTGGCAGATGCAAAGCTCTGTTTTCTGCATAATTTCTGGCAGACACATTTTAACAGGATTATGGATATTCTTTTGTGAATGTGATTTTGTATATTCTTTTGTGAAAAAGGCTTAACTGGATTGGAATCAGAAAACAGTGTTGGGAGAAACTTGCTTTGTCCCTAATTTGCTCACATAGATTGTAGAGAATGATACTTCAATTGTAGGAATGTAGAAACTAAGATTTATAATTACATTTACTTTGTTTGCTATCAGGTGTGCTGTCAAAGCTGGGTAGAAAAGATGAAAATCCTTATGCACCTTTAAACCTTTTGGCTGACTTTGCTGGTGGAGGAGTCCTGTGTGCGATGGGCATTATTATAGCCCTGTATGAACGTACCAAATCTGGCAAAGGGCAGATTGTTGATGCCAGTATGGTAAGTTTTGTCTCATGGGGAGGGTGGTTTGCTGTTTCTTTTCTACTCTTTAAGTCGGTAAAATTGGTTTATGCTCCTGCCCTGCCCCTCAAAATTACACTGTCATCAATAATAGCCAAGAAATCAAATTCAAAACTTGTTTTAATAAAATATAGTAGACTGTATAGTCTACAGTCTATATATGCTTTATATATTACTATGTTGTCACACAGTATTATGTACTACTGTATATAGTATTAATAGAATAGAAGAGGATAGAAGAGAGAATAGAATAGAGTAGATAGAAGAAATGACAGAAGGGCAACATGCAAATTTGTAGCAGTTTAATCATGAATGCTATGGATTTTTTCACTGCAAGGCCACTCAGTTTTCTGTAGATGAAAAATATTTACATTTATCCTTGAAACCCGTTGATACTATTATGTACAAGTTTTTTTTCCTGACTTGCACTTTTTCCTTTTTATTTTTAAAAAGGCAGTGCAATTAAAATTTGACCTCTCTAGAGACAGTGTAATACAATGAAGGCTGTCATTTGGGTTCTAAGTGATAAAATTAAAAAAATCCTTTCATCGTAAGAGATCTTGAGGCTAGGGAATAGCAACAGACATTATTTGTTTAGCAGTTTTTTAACAGATTCACAGAACATTCTCAAAAGTAGGTCATGAAATTATGGTCTAGATGAAAATTGCATGGGAAGAGTGCAAAATTGGTCTAATCCAGTAGCTATTAAAGGGCAATTATCAAAATGGAAAAAAAAATTAAGTGGAGTTCCACAGGGTCTTTTGTTCTGTCAGTCTTTTCACTGGATGAGAGACTGCAAGATACACTTGTTAAATTTAAAGATGAAGTGAATCTGGGAGGAGCTACAAGCGTGTTGGGTGAAGGATTGAAATTGAAAATGGCCTTTACAAATCCGTGAAATGACCTGAAGAAATTGACTGAGCTTCACAGCGACCACTGCTGAGTGCTCCTGCTAGGCAGAAGTGATTAGCTATCCACCAAATACAGCCTGAGAACAATTAGCTAAAGTACCATCCTGGGGTTTACAGTAGTCACAAGCTGAACATGAGTCAACAGCACCACAGTACCATGATGTTGTGAAACACACTGACACTGTGTTAGGATATATAAAAAGGAAATTGAACCGGCAAGGTTTCTGAAGTAAGTCTTCTAATCAGTTCCTCTATTCAGCATTTATAAGGCCTCAGGAAAATAGTGTCTAACACCGATGATCATTTTTTCAGGAAAAAATAAAAAAAGCAGTTGGAGGAAGCCCAAAGAACATACAGCAAAAATGACTGTGGGTCTAAAAAGCATGACCTGCAGGGGAAGACTGAAGGAGTTTACATATTTGTGAAGTGGAAACTATAAAGAGATAGCATAAGTCTTCAGATATGTACAAGGCTATTTTTTATGGCTGGGAGTATTACCTTATCTTTTCTATCGTTGCTTGAAGCCATTGAAAGAATTTGTTCACAAGAAGAATGAGTGCAAGGCTACTGATGTCCAAATGAAAGCTCTGGCTAATTGGGAAAGGAATTTGTTGTGTTTTTTTGTTTGTTTGTTTTTGTTTTAAAAATCCTGAAAACTTCTCTACCATTTTTTTTTCTTGTCTCAGTAGTAGTTGAGGAATTTACAGTTCCCTAGTGATATTCCAAGCAAGCCCTGAAATGCTTATCTGGTGATACTGGACTTATATTACCTAAATTTTAGCTAAATTTTAGGTAAAATACACTTTCACTTGCACAAACTTTCTGTGAGATATTTGATTTAAAACATGTATGTGTCATCCACAACAAACACAGTTAAATAAGATGGGATGGCTGAGTCTGTTTCCGTTTCTAAATTTGATTCATGGAAGTAGGGTTTTCTTTTCCTTTCTCTTTTTAATACAGTAATGCAGCATCAACATATTTGAGCTGTCATTTAATTTTAAAGCTTTATTTAGTCGGTGTATTATGCTGCTGAATAATTGAGTTAATCTGAATACGCCAAGAACACATTGGGGAAATTTCTATGGTAAAAGAGGGAAAATTATTTTTCATAAGGTTTTGTCTTATTTCATGAAGAAAAAAGTGTTTTACTGGAGCCTTATTTTTTTATCGTAATGTACATGTGAAGAACTCCTGGTTAGCAAATCTGAATTATTACAAAAAGAGGGTAGAGAGGCAATCAGATCAAGGGCTGCATTTGCAACATCTCTTCACATTAGTCCGGTATAATTGCTACACTGCATAAAAAGTAAACACTGAGTCTTGCATTTTAGCTCTGCGGGATCAAACTTCTGGTGTGAACCAATTCATATTAGTTACTGTCTCTTCTTGTTGACTCTCTGAAAACGTGTGTATCTGATTACTCTTGCACACCAAGTGGGGTGCTGGATGAAAACTGTGGTAGGATACAGTCATCTTAGGGTGCTGAATAAGGGTGACTCCCCTCACTTCAGTCCCCTGTTCAGACACAGGGCCTTCTCACAGAAGGCATCTGACCGAGTCTTTCTTGTGAAAGAAGCCACAGGAGAAATTTTATCGACCACTTCTTGTATAGCAGCCTTGTGGCCAGGGCATTTCCCTGTCAGACACAAGACTGGACATCCAGGTTTTTCTCAGCCTCTAGGTATAGAAGACCAAAGCTCCCACATCCTAGAAGAGCTGCTCAGTCACAAGGCTGGAGTTTAGGTTGGAGTGGGTTTTTCTCAGTCATTTTGCTGGCCCTATTTTGCTCTGCGGCAGGAAAGAAGAGCTGTGGTGTGGGGAGAGGCCACCCAGCAGCAAAGTGTACTGGGCCACCAATCCCTGCTTCACAGCCTCCTGGCGCTTGTAGCATTAGGAAGTCCTTGGGGAAAATGCATAACCAGTAGTGCTGTAATCATTGTGTAGTTAAGTGGAAGAGAAAAGTGACCACAGTGGCATGTGTGGAGTCATCTGAGATTGCCTTTGGGGTTCAGGGCAGAGCTTAGCCACCATTTTACTTGTCTCAGAATTGTGAAGGGCCTTGGGCACGAGCTGGGTGTCTGGTTGCCAAGCCTGGGATGCTTCTGAGAGCCAGTCAAGAAGAAATGCTGTTTTACTGTAATTGTAGGCAAGGGTAGATGTTAGGGTAGGTAGGTAGGTATTCTGAATAGTTCTGACAAATTTAGACACCAAATTTGCAGTTTGAGTTTATTCTGAGTGTTAGCTCACTAATTGTTACCTTCCAATGTGTTTCATGTAATATTTTGCTGATGTGTGTAATGCAATATATGATTATTAGCAAAGCAAGCAGTAAGTTGGTGGTCTTGCAGTTGTTTTGCAAACGTGCTAGTGAAAGTGTGTAACCTTAAATCTTTTCAACATATAGCAAATAGGGCAAAAGAATTCCTGGATTTTGACAAGAACTTGAGAGGAAGAAGACAACCAATGTATTTTAAATGAAGAAACCTTCATGACTCTGCATACTTGAGATTTATGTCTTTTTAAAATTTATGCTTGGAAAGGTAGAAAGTTATAGATATTTCTACTTTAAAATTTAGCAGCTTTCTATTTACAGAACCTCTACAGACAATCTCAAATTAATTTTACGCAACTGAAAATGCATTAAACAAAATGATAGCTACTACTACATTTGAACAATTATCTCCAATTTGAGGGGGAAGAAAATTTCTAAGTACTTGATGATGTGAGGAGTGGGAAGTTAATTTTTTGCTCCAACTTAGCCATCTGGATGAGCTTCCTCATTCACACAGTATGAAAGAGACCTTTAATTTCTGATTTCCTTTCAATTTTCTGCTTCTAAAAATAGCAGTGTTATTATAATCAGGTAAGCTCAAGACAAGTTGTTCATCTATAAGGACTGGTGTCAGCATCCTGCTTTCCATAGGTATAAGGCTTGAAGGCTAACGGGTACTTAGGGTTCTAGATACCAAGGAAGCTTGTTCCATCACCTAAAATGGGAACATGTATGTGAGCAACTAGTTGTTATAAAGTTGCTAATCTAGGAAACTGAAGTAGTATTGTTATACTTATACCGCTTGTTATTCTTTAGTAGTAAAAAAATTGACATATGCAATACCAGCTGTGCTTCGCAAGTATAAGAAATGAAAATGCTTTTAAGGTTAAAAATCTTAAACCCAGGCCAGACTAGCTGGTGAGTGTTTGCAGTCTTGTTTCATGTCAATTAAGGCAATATGTCAGCTAATTTATTGAAGTGGATGTTTACTTTTTTTTTGTATCTTGAAGGTAGAAGGAACAGCATACCTGAGTTCTTTTCTGTGGAAATCACAAAATTTAGGACTTTGGAACAGACCCCGCGGTGAGAACTTACTAGATAGTGGAGCTCCTTTTTATGAAACCTACAGGACCTCTGATGGAAAATACATGGCTGTTGGTGCCATCGAGCCACAATTCTATGAGCAGTTAATAAAGGGTAAGTCGCTTGGAGCAGCTGTTTCACATCCACTAAGCATGATTGAATAGATAACTTTTTAACTGAATTTTGATTTAGGATGTTTGTTGTGTTTTTTGTCTTTGTTAAAGCCAAACCCTTTATGAACCAGTTGGGTAGAGTTGTTTCTTTCTGGTTTAGTTCCTTTTTCTAGCACTTGGTTTTTTAGTTTTTAATTCCTTTTCTTCCAAAGTCCTGGTATTGCTAGTCAAAGATGGGGCTGAAGCACTGCACAACTATTTTAAAAAAGACTAATATGGCAAATAAAATGTCATACAGTTTCATATATTTTTGCTATACAAAAGTTTAAAGAAAATTTTATATTATTTTTAAAATGAGTGTTCCCTGGAAATATCCCATAATATTTTTGATAAAATTTTCTAAAATGAAAATCAGCTTTATAAACTGATTTTCACCACAGAATTTCAGAATACTTTTAGAGTACAACTATATGGATTTGACTTTTATGTTTGACTAAAGAGCTTTAAAATAACTTTATAGAGTATGACTTACGTGTTTAGAAAAATTAGATTGGGTCATGCAAAATCATTTTATAAGGCTAATACTGAAGTTAGCAGTGCCCCTTTACCTTCGAACCAATTGCATAGTTTCAGGTTTAGACCAGCTGTGCTCTTAGTTTCTTCCTGGTTACTTCATTTAAAAATAATTTCCTTTTATTCCCCTTTGATAAACTGTTATGCTTTCCATGCTGAATATATGGAAGTTTTAAAAATCCACAAAGAATTTGGGAGTTAATTTTCCTTTCCCAGTATTTAGGATATAAACCATGTAAGAAATCCATCTTAACCTAATTTTAGTTCTATTTAACGAGTAGGACAAAATCCATGTAGGAGATACCTACAGTGGATGTACCTAGGCTATGTTACGGGGTCACTTTGATGTGTAGAGTTAACGTGGCAGCTCTCGGCTGGGCAAAGGTAACAGTGAAGCAACTCTTGACTCCTGCTCAACATTTCTCCACAAACTATTACTGGAATTGCAGGCTGGGTGCCTTCTCAAGGCAAGTACTGCCAGGCAACTCGGTACCCCACGGCTCTGTTGCACTAATGAGAGCATCGGCAGTGCCAGGGCTTGCATTTCCAGAAGGGTTTGAGATTCAGGAACATGGTCAAGGTGGGAGGTGGGCACGGGAGGACATCTTCTGTTCTTTTTGATGTTGCTCTTTTGCAGATATTGAGCTCCCAAAGAAACATTTGTGCAGTAAATGGCTGCTTCTATAAATGGCTATAAAGCTCTATTTATTGCAGAGAATTTTCACAATTGCAGAGAATATCCAAACTCTTGTATAGTAGTTTTATGTATGCTGATATAGGAAATGCATTAACCAGCCTCATGGACTGAGCTGTTGACATGTTCAACATGATGTTATACACCCAGATCAGATGCCAAGTTTGGGAGAACTGTTGTTTTGGCTGAGTTAGTGCTCCTGTTTCTCATTGTCCTGAGAATACCTTGCTTGTTAGGCTGCAGATCTAAGCCACTCCTTGAGAAAGTGTAGTTGTTTTTTTTCCACAGTTACTGGTTCTTTGAAGTGTTATTCTCATCTAATCCCCTTTTGCTTGCAATAAATAGAGCCAGAGAACAAAAATAATTCAATACAAAATCGTCAATCGTTGCTCTGAAAATTAGGGAATTTGTGATTCCCGTCCTTCTTCAGGCAGAATGCCTATTAAATACGAAGAAGGAAAGAGGAAAGAAAAAACTAGAAAAAAACAGTTCTACTTACTCAAATACTCCTTGTTTGGCCTAAAGTTCATGGCTGCAATATTTATCGTATGCTTCTCTGGAGATTAAGTTGAATAGCAAGTGCTTTTAAGGTACAGAAGTGGGATAAAAACTATATATTAGGAGGAAAACGCAATCTGTAAAGGAGTGTGGGCTCAGGCTTTTTCCAGTCAACTGGAAAGGTTGTCTAGGTGGACACCCTAGGATAGTTGATTCCAGTATTCGGACAAAGTAATATAGTCTGACTGGTTTCTATCTCACGTAGGTATCTCTTTACTGCAGAAAATGTTGAAATTCTGTTTTTCTCTTGATGTTTTCTCAGAAATTTGGAGTATAAAGTCAGAGCAGCAACTATGAATCCATCAGCCTATATCAGGGTACCCATATTTTTCATATTTTTCATGTTTGAAAATATTTCCTATACTTAAAACACACAAGAATGGCTTGATTTTCAAAATGCTTCAAATTTTTTAAAAACATTTTTTTTCGCACAATAAAAGACAAGTGTATTTGCATGTGTGGAGAAAAGTGTAATCACATTTGTGACTGCGTCTGTCAGCATTTGTCAGATTCAAAAATTCAGTATGTAGACTACAATCTTCTACCAAAAAACATGCTTTTGGTATTACAATTTTTGCTTCCAGTCAATAATTTTTATTTATTCATTTTATGAAAGAGTGTTATTGAAAGCTTCAGACTATAAGCAGAATTTTTTTTCACAATGTTGCATTTAAAATAGATGGTTGTTTTCACTGTATTTTAAGTACACATTGTGAATCGTTCAGATTTTCACATAGGAAATAATTATCACCTTCAGTAGTTCTGCTTCTAAGCTTTTGAAGCAGTGATGTACTGAATTAGAACAGCTGATTTTTCTCATAGCTAAGATAGCTTTTTCCTTTCAGGGATATCTAGTGCAGGAAGTCGGTTTAGAATTTAAGCCTTTAAATGTCAGACAGAAGAAAAAGCTGCTTGTAAGAACTATATTAATGTTCCTCAAACCGAGAAACTTCTGTTTAGACTGAGTGGTCTGTTCAAGGCTTTTATTCCTTGCTTGAAGTAGTTGTAAAATACTGTGTTCCAGTTACAATTTCCATGATTTCATTTCATACTTTTTTTTTTTTCATATTTCTGGTCAGTTCTGTTGGTGAACAACTTGGTGCTGTTCCAGATAAAACATATTCAGAAGCCACTTTATGTCCATCTGTTCATATTCAGAGAAACGTGCTACCTCTGCCACTCCCGTATAATGAGAACAAAAGAATGTGGGATGTGCAGAAGTAGTGGACAAAGATTGAAAGATTGCAAATGTGGAAAAAGTGATGGAAAAGTGGTGGAAAGAATGGTGATTTCTGCCCACAAAACTCGATTAGCAAAAGTGAAACTAATGTCCATTTTCCTTTTGCTTCACTTTAGTGGTTCCCTGTAGAATTAGGAACCCAGGTGAACCTAGATGAGAGTGCAGGTAATAAAAAAGAGGGGAAGGCTCTAAAGGGGGCTGTAAAGAGGAAAGCGTAAGGTTTAAGAAAATACTTCATCTTAATTTTGAGAAAATTTGCTGTATGGATCATGCTTGCCAGGGAAAGTAAAGTTTCCACTTACCACCAAAACTTGGCTATGAGGAAAAATTGAAGCTATATAAAGTAAATAAGGTAAACTCCCATAATAGCTGCAGTATAAGAAATTATATTCTGAACTCATTGTAGACTATTTGCTGTTCACAAACATGCTGTAGTCATCTTGCTTACAGTTTGTTACTAGTAAAGTCAGCCAGCATATAATGAAAATATCATGCATCTTATGAGAAATCTGATGAAAGAAATACGTATTATTAAGGCTAGGTCTCCATTTTTTGATTAATTAAAAAAAAGTCTTCCAACTTCCAGATCGCTTCTGTGATCAAGTTTATCTTGATTTTTAGCAACATGTGCTTAGTTATTCCTGTGGCCAGGCTAAGAGGAACGTGCAGAACTTGGTATTTTCATGTATCAGGGAGAAGGTAAGGATGTGATTCTGCATCACCATGTGGTGTAAATTCATTTACATAAGATGAAGTTAGTATAAACTTACCCTGCAAACTTGGATGGCAGCTGTGGATGCATTTGCAGTGATGCAGTGGTAGCAGTCTGGTTCTAATCACCCTTTTGATGAACCATCATTTTTTTAATAAAAATCAAGGGGCTGGGAGAACAAATACGGAGATACTTCAATGAAAATTCACTGCTGTTTTGGAATATTCCAAAGTTTAATTCCCTGTGAGAGTGAACATGAATTGCATTTATGTAGAGCAATGATATATATTTTATGGTTGTAGTTTGCCATAAAAATAGTCATGCTTAGACGATTCTGTTGCCCTGTCATTACAACATCATTTAAAAATTACTGTGCTATGAGTGTATTGCTTGGAAAAGAAAATCAGAATGCTAGAAGAAGAAAATCCCAAACAAAATCCCACCAAGGTTCCTAAATATAAACCACTGTTGTTGAAATACTGTGAGAAAATATTATTTCTGTTTTATCACACCAACATTGCTGATTTATCTGTCGAATTTTCTTTTCTCTGTTTTTTAAATAGGTGCCTAGTTTCACTGCAGTTCGTCTGAGAAGTTCTGTAAAAACAAATTTGTAATTTGCTGTATTAAACAATTGCAGATCTGTCTCAATACAGCTATAGCATACAAGAGAGACTTTTTTTTTGAAAACCACAGTTTCAAAGCTGTAGTGGGATAAATTATTGGCCTTTTCTAAAGAAAAATCCCTAGACCAAAATCCGAGCAGGTTTTGATTTCTGTACCAGATTCTCTGCATAAAAGATACTTTGCTTTTGGTTATATTGGTGAAATATGTCATTCTGTGGTATCCCAAGCAATTCTGTGCTGTGTAATTTTTTCCCTGTTGACTCAGTTGCTCCTGCTGTGATTCCGTTTTCTGTACCGCAGATGCTTAGAACAAGGTGGAAAATGAGAAGCTTCAGTGCTTAAATGCTTTGAGTTCATACTGTTTAAAAGCTCCTGAAATCCTCAGTGGGTGGTGGAAAATGAGCATGTAATATTAAATTCTAGGTTCTGCATATTGTTCTTTTTAGCTGAGCATGCAGGGTTAGATTCGGCCAACTTTCTATCTGGTGTGATCTTCAAGTGTAATTGTGTAATATGATAATGATAGAGTTATATTCATAAGGTTCTGACTCCTAGAAGCCGGAACGTAATTAAGCAATCAATATTTATCATATTGATGTTTGCAATTGAGACAGAATCATGGCTAGTAGGTTGTTACTTAGCTTTACTTGTTCTGGGATGTAAATTTGTCTCGCCTCCTAGTCCTTAAGTAGAGTGTCTAGCACTATTGATCTTTAATAATATATTCTGAGTGAAGATTAATCAAATTCATTTTGTATCAGTGGCTTCAATTTAATTTTAGATGCTGAACCTGTAATTGTAATCTCCAATTAATTCTTACTTAGAATGATAAGAAGTGCTATGAAGAGAAGATTTTAAGTTTAGAGATAACAGGTACACATACTTGGTAACTAAGTATGGACTAATGCTTACCTTTTAATGATATTTAATTTGATATCCTTAGGAATTTCTATTAAGATATGAAACTATTCATTCTGTCCTTGGTTGTATTGATTTTCCTCTAATTTCAAACAATTGCATGGCAGAATTTCTGAGTCATTTCCTGAAATTGGCAATTTCTGTGTGTTTTTCTTTGCAGTACGGAAGTAAGATTTATAAGTGTGTATTCATTTTTCAAACACTTGGAGTCTGATAGATCAGAAAGCCACTAAATATTATGGTGCCTTTAGAACCGGGAAGAGATAGAGCCCCAAGAAGGACACGTAGTAGAGATTAGATTATCAAGAAAAAGAATAAATTTAAAGAGCAGATGATTATATTCTCCCCTGTAGGAGTTATGTTTCTGCCCTTTTCAGCGATGAGGAAACTGAGGAAATAGCAGAAAATATAGAAAGCTTTTTGTGTCTATTTACAGCTGAAGATGCGAGGAGTTCTGTGTCAGTTCTGCACGCAAACAGGCATCTGGTAGGCAAGCCTGCTGCAAACACTGAAAGTCCAGTCATCAGTCTGACACCAGTCACAGCAACAGAGACAAGAAAAAAGATTCAAAATTAAATGTTCCCAGAGCAAACATATTCTCTGCATTTTGCACAGAACTGTTGTTTTCTAAAAAGTTCCAATTTTTTGTTGTCTTGTAAAACATGATAATAGCTATTCTCAAGCCCATCTTAAGTTCTTAACTGTACATGTTTTCTATCCCTGCTTTTTTTGATTTTCTTTTCCCCCTCACTTCTTTCAAAGTGCTATAGCTGTGACCATTTGGACCTAACACTTATGAATTCTGTTTGATATTATACACTCAGTGTCCCTCTGTATGCTGCTTACATTTTAAAACTGGATTTTAATTGCTTTCCTCTCTTTTTTGTTCCTTATAAGAAAAGTAAACAATTCTTGTGTCTGTGGTAGGCTCCATGCCAGTGGTAGGCTCCAGAATTGTCATAATCTCCTAGATAGCTGCTGGAGTTGGTATGGGACCTAATAAGGTGCCCATTTTTCCAAGCCTGCACTCCCCGAGTAGGCAATACCTGATTGCACTGGCTGCAAACACTGTAGTCTGAATGGCCAAGTAAGGCAGATTTACTGACTTCTGGGACTTAAATATCTTGCAGTAGCCATCGACCTGTTCAGTGGATGGTTGCAGCAGCTGCTAAGTGTGTTACTACTGCTGGATAGATAACACAATACCTATTACAGCAGATGTTCTCAGGACAAAATGTTCTTTCTAGGCAGCTGCTACTCTTATAAGACATTTATGCGAACAAGTGTTTATTATATGTACTTAGTTAGAAGGCCATAGCTGATGCAGTCTAGTTTAAGAGCAAGTAATAGAGCATGGCATTCTTCTTGTCTCTGCCTGTGCCTCCCCCAGGCATAGATGTGAAGTTTGAAGTGACTCTGAGCATGCTGGGCAGCATTAGACTGCCTGCAAAATACTAGTTTCTTAAGAAACACTTAGTTTGGGGGAACTTTTTGTTTTATCCAAACTCTGCTATTGTTAAATCTTGTTTTTTTTTTTCTTTTCAGGTCTTGGGCTAGATTCAGATAAACTTCCTAGTCAGCTGAGTTTCTCTGACTGGCCCAAAATGAAGAAAATGTTTGCATCCATATTTGCACAGAAGACACAAACAGAATGGTGCAGCATATTTGATGGCACCGATGCCTGTGTGACCCCTGTTTTATCCTTTGATGATGCTGCCTCGCATCAACATAACAAACAAAGAGGTTCTTTTATCAAAAATGATCAGGAAGAGATAAGTCCTAGACCTGCTCCTCTCCTTTCACGGACCCCGGCAGTTCCATCTTTTAAAAGAGATCCTTTTATCGGAGAACACACAGAAGAGATACTTTTAGAATATGGATTTACTAAGGAAGAGATTGCTAAGCTTCATTCTGATAAAGTAATTGAATTCAGTAAACCAAAAGCTAATTTATAATCTCTAACTATGCCAATCAGATGAATTTCAGATGGATGCAGTAAGATATTATGCATTAAAACTGAATTATATGACAAATAATATTTGTATGGTATCACTTTTAAATTAATGGTTTAAATGAATGAAGATTTAAATTTAATTGAGAACCTGTACAACTGGATGACTTTCACTGGACTATACCAACCGTGTTCATAATACATCTAGAACATTACTGAAATTGCATTCTGGAAATCTGCACTTTTTGTTTACTAAGTAGATGTAAATCCTCATAATGTTTTTTTAAATAACATATTCTGCAAAATGGTTGTTTCTTTTAATATGAATTCTTAGTTACACAGTTGCTTTGTAATATATTTTGTAATTACCTGAAGGTAATACTTTTCATAAAATACAGTCATGTGCTTCATAAATGTGTGATTGTGTTGTTTGCTCAAAGATGGGAAGGGATTTTTATCTCTATTGTGCTGGTGCATTTGCACTGTTGTGCTGGCACAGTGGTCCAAATAATGAGCCTGTGTCCTTATGCTCCACTCTAGAGTTTGGTGTGGTGGTTCTATTTAAGAGCTTGACTACGTTTTCTACATTTGGAATTTCACTTTGTCTGGAAAAATGCTTCAGGATGAAATTTGTTGCTTTAAAATAGTTGCCAATCCTTTTCTGTCTTTTGGAAAAAGTGTAAGGAAGCTTAGCTGCGCGAGCTTTGAACAATGGCGATTCCATGCTGGTGGTTGTTCCCTTCAAAATTAGGAGTTACTTGAAGCAGCCTTTGTTTCTTCAACTTATTTTTGGAAAAAAATGCATGGTCTTAATACAGTTTTCTTTAGTTAGGCATATCAGGAGTTAAATTCCAAGGGGTTGCTTATTTTTTGTATCGTAGTGTTTACCATGCTAAGTATCAGTTCGTTAGTTACAAAAACTTCAGAGCTGAGGTATGTCTATTTGACATACGTCATGCCAAAGTGTCAGCCTTATTACTGTAAAAAATACTTTTTTATATTTTGCCACAGAACACCTGCATGAGAGCAAGAGTTGTTTAGTAGATCCTAACTACAAGTAGGTCCTAATCACGTAAGCAAATAGCAAAAGGTGTTTAAGTTTCAGCTGCTAACTACTTTAATGAGTTATTCAATGTTATACATGTTTGCAATAAGATTTGACAGTTTTCTTTGACCCAGATGTATCTGATTACATGGAGAACAACAAACATCATCAGGTGTAAGCTGCAGTGCATCTAGGTTTTGACCCAACGCAAGTGAAGCCAATTTAAAAACTCCTGTTAAATCCAGTATAGCCTGGATGAGCTGCATTGTGTGGGTGGTTGAAATGCAAGGTTTGGTTTTGGTGCATCGCCACAGATTCCTGTTGAAGCCTTCTGTTTTCTTGCCAGGAATACTGCTTGTTATGCGCCAGGTAAGACTCTTTTTAAAAAAATAGGGGATCCTCATCCCCTTTGTTTTTTCAGAAACCAAGAAAGCAATTGGTTGCAGTGAGAGTATCACACAACTGACACAAGAGAGGTACTCAGCAGTTGGCTCTTGGCAGACTTCTGTCAAGCTTTTTTATCTCTCCCTAACACTCCAGGGTAATAGGTAGGTTCACTTACCTACCTGAAGTGCACTGAAATCCCTTCCTGAATATATGTTTATAGATATCTTTATAGATACCTTTTTCCCCACTTTTCTGCTGGCAGGAATGCTGCTCGCTGAATGGAGAGAGGGCTCTGGTCTGGGCAGCATGGTTGTCTGTCAGGAAGCGGAGGAGCAGCTTGCGCGCAGCTCTCGGTGCACCTCAGCACGTGATGTGTAGGCAGCCCCACGGGCGTCCCTCACCTGGTGCCCTGGGCCACCCCTCCGTGGCCCTGCAGCCGGGAGCCGTGCAGACACCCCGCAGGGCCCATGTGTGGATGCTGACACAGGCTTCCCCGCCCCCTTCCTTTCATAACTTGTGATCGCGGAGCCATGAAAGTATGCGAGTCCCTCCCCCGGCGCCGCGCGAGCTCCCCGGCCATATGATCTGGGCTCCATGTCAGTCCCGAGCAGGCAGCTCTGACCTCCCCACCGGCCGGCCCGCGAGCTGGACACAGCCACGGCGATGACCTTGACGAAAGAGAGTTTCTATGGGGCTCTTCTACCCCCTTCCGAGGTGGCCGAGGCCAATGTGGACATCCCCAGGGAGGAGGAGAAGGCTGCACCGCAGTCTGTGGCAAGGACTGGAATAGCGGAGCCAGGCAAGCAAGGGACTGGGAAGCTGGTCATGCACAGCATGGCCATGTTCGGCCGGGAGTTCTGCTACGCTGTGGAGGCCGCCTTCGTCACTCCAGTGCTGCTCACTGTAGGGCTGCCCAAGAACCTCTACAGCCTCGTGTGGCTCATCAGCCCTATCCTGGGCTTCGTGCTGCAACCCGTGGTAGGTTCAGCCAGTGATCACTGCACCTCTAGCTGGGGCAAGAGGCGACCTTACATTCTGGGTCTGGGCATCATTATGCTGGTAGGCATGGCTTTGTACCTCAATGGGGACGTGCTGATCTCAGGTGAGTGAGGGGCATGTGCTGTGCTGACAGAAAAAACGCGTTCTAGCCATTTGAACCAAAGATTCCTGTTAAAATTGGGCATTGCATTGAGCTGAAGAACAGTAAGAGCTTTAAATCAGCTGAGTGCCGATACTGCCCATTGACTGTTCCATGATTTATGCATGTGATCGCTGTGTGCTCTGTGCTGATGTGATTGCCCAGCAGTTCATAAAAGTCAAGCACTGCTTGGGCTCAGAAACGGTTTTAAGAACTGAAATGTGTCATATTAAAATTAGCAATGGATGTTGCTTGTATGGTGCAGTACACATCCAAACTGAATATATATTAATCGCTATTTAAGAATGTGTTGACATTTAAAATATATAATCACAATTATTGCAGCACCAACTCGACTCAGGAATGGGTTGTGTTTGTGAATAAGAGAAATCAGCAACTTCCTAGAAAGTGTTGCAGTAGGGATGTGCAAAATCAAATAGGAGTGAGGGCTCCACAGGCTGTTTTCGTTGCATTTCAGTTGCAACTTTCTCAAAGTCTTGATGGAAGGTTGTTGCCATTGTGATCTGACAGTGAGGGGAGCAGTGTGTCCTTATAGATTGATTTATCCTCTGTCCTGGGTATTTCTGATGTTGTATATGCCAGTATTTATGTGCCCAATAAGAGTTGTTTTAGTAGATTTGTGTTTATGTAAAACACTAGAAGGATGGGACAAAAACATAAAATAAAAAAAAGATACGAAACGTGACTGAGGCTACTAGAGCATGCAGTGCAAGTGTAAAGGAGGAAAAAAAAGTTAGTGATGCTTTTGATTGTGGAGTTTGCAGTATCCAGAGCCTGTGCCGACCCAAGGCAGTAAATCAGTGTAGCACAGCTCAGCCCTGCACTAGCTCAGTGGTGCTGCTGCCTGGGTGCCAGCTGGCACCGGTGGAAACAGCTCTTATGCCACTGCTCTCCCAGAGATAACTGAGAAATTATTATATTTCGATGTACCAGGAAAGAGGAAATACAGTTTTTTTGCAGAACATGTCACTATTGTGTACAGAAAAGTACTCATGAAGAGGGTGAAAGTTGTCAGCATGAGTTTTGTTTTGCTTTTTTCTTTTTGTAGCTTTCATTGCTGAGAGAGAAAAGCGGCAGACATGGGCAATAGTCACTACCATGCTTGGAGTAGTGCTTTTTGATTTTGCAGCTGACTTCATTGATGGCCCCATCAAAGCATATTTATTTGATGTCTGCTCTCATCAGGAAAAAGAGAAGGGTCTGCATTACCATGCCCTCCTTACAGGTACTCAGATCCCTTCTTTGCCTTCCTACCTCCAGAGGGAAGGGAGGGCAGTTGCATGGATTTTATTCTGACTGTGTTTCTAATCTTGAATGAACGGATCATCTGATCTTGAGCCACAGTCACGAGTCTTTTGTTGCTGGATTTTCACTACTCCAAAGAACAGCAACTTGTGATTGCTACAGGGCTTCTCCAGCAGAAGGCTAAATATTTACAGCAGCAGACCCAAGGTTAAATTATGAGCAATTAATTGATTTGGAAAGCAAAGTAGTGCTTATTCAGCTTGTACTGATTTTTCTTTAAGCTTTTAGTGAAGCAAAAATTAAGGAATGCAGCTTGCTTCCTTGCCATAGAGGTGAAAAATAAATATTTTGGCTCAGTATGCAACACAAGCAAGCTGTATGCAAAGCTATGTAGCTAGTTTTCCATTTGTCAGCAGTGTTTCGATACATGCTAGCCTCTTCTATAGAGATAGAAGCCCGGTGTGAAATTCAGAGTTTCATAACTTTCACAAAACAACATTGAGAAGCTCAGTCCAGGCTCTTGCTTCATTTGATTGCACTTGCCCATGTTTAAAAACGTTGCAGTTAACTTGGTCCAGCACCTTGGGTTCTCTATAGCAAGACCATCTACACCAAAATCCTTCCTGATGGTTAATTGCTCTATTTTTAAAATCCTCCAGGGATAGAGATTCTCTCATCTGCCTAAGGCAATCTATACCAGCGTTTCACTGGCTTTGTTAATAAGACTTTTTTTTCAGAAAGACGTATTGTAGGAACTGAGTTATTTTACCTCCCAGCTTAGTTCCTTCTTTTTACACTAAATATCTCCAAGATTTTGTTCTTAAGATTGTCTTCATCATTTTTAAGGTCCAAATGGTAAAACAGATATTTTGCGATTAAGGATTTATGATCACTGAGAAAAGCGGAAGAGATACTGCACATATCCAGTGTTCAACTCTCAGATTATGCATTCTAGCATCATGATTACTTTTTGTCAAAACAGTATATAAAGATGATCTGAAATATAAAACATTCACCACTGTGCAAAACGTTAGTGTTGTTTTAGTTCAAGAAACTGTTACCAGCTTTATTGCTTTTCATTAAAGCAAGTTAGGATCCAGTCTCTCCAAAACTTGGTGGAACAAGAAAGGATACAGTCCCTCTAAAATTCAGTGGGACACAGTGAAGAAAGGCCATAGTCAGACCTAAAAGGGAAAGAAATACAGAAATTCCAGAATTAAAGTACAATCACATGGTTATTAGGTCAAGCAATATAGGAGAATAATATTCTCATAGTAATATTCTCTCTTTACCTTTACTCTGACCTTTTGTTTTTCATTTCCTGAGATGACGAAAGCCAGTGAAAACAAACTCACATTTGTACGTGTTCTTTTTTTTTTTTTTCCTTTTTATAGAGGTGAAGTACTTGGTTTGTGATAATTACCAAAATATGTTATTTATTTTACTTCCCTTTTGAAGATTTCACATGGAGGCTGTGTTTCTGTTTGTATTCAGCTATTCAGTATAAAATACGTTTTACAAGGTTTAAGATACTGATAGTCCTGATGTAACAAAAAAATTATATTCAGTCTGTTTTGTAGTCTTTTATTTTCATGGTACACTAAAAACAAATTGCTGTAGAATTTTATTTTGTATTGGGCATTGTTTCAGAGAGAAGAAAGCCTCAGAGAAATGTTTCTGAATCGTGCTTAGAGAATATTTGCTAGAAAGGGATGGAGAACTGTGCTGCTATATGTTCAGCCATTTCATGGAGAGCTTTGTCCACCAAAGCTGGGGAGATTTTTCAGGATATGTTTGGCAACTGTTCACACATGTGATTAGCTCAGTGTTTTAATTTCTTGTGATTCTTCCCACATACACTGATACCTGAAGGGCATTATGTAGTGATGTCTAGAGAAGATTACATGTAGAACATATTCTATATTATTCATTTATTTTATAAATATTTTCTCTTTCCTGCTTTCCCCCTGCTGTAGGCTTGGGAGGAGCCCTAGGTTACTTGACAGGGGCTGTGGACTGGAGTAATACCATACTGGGACATCATTTGGTATCCGAGTTCCAGGTGATGTTCTTCTTTGCAGCCTTAGTTTTCCTGGTCTGCCTCGTTGTGCACTTGTGCAGTATCCCTGAAGTCCCCCTCAGATATGAAAGCGAAGAGACCAAGTTCTTGTTGGAAGTGGATGAACCCCATCAGTATAAATCCATAGAGGAAATCAAGAATGGTTACTTAAAATCAGCATGTTCTGAAATAAAGGCCACACCTAAACCAACGAAGTCCTCTGGTCCATCACATACAGATGTAAGTGCGGATTGATTTTGTGACCTTTATCCTTTCAGTCTTGGAGACCACCAGTTACCCTTTTTTAATTACCTATTACCCTTTTTAAAATACCTCTTGATGACTGTTTGAAATGCAGCCCTCAGAAAATCCTCTACCAGGATATAGAGCGAGCCTCTCTGGCCTGGTTTCTATTTCATTGTTTATACAGTAGTTTTAACAGAAGGGACAGAGATGGGCTGGTCTTGCCGGCTTTGGACATTTTGTGGGGATGAGGGAGAACCAGGCTGGAGTTTGTGCTCTGTACTGCCACAGAGCAGAAGCTCCTCATATCCTCCTCATCTGTTTTTCCTCCATAGAATATAGTTTGTCCTTTAATTTCTATAGAATTTGCAACATACTGAGGACAAGAACTAGATACCATTAATCTTTGATATAAATCCGTAGCTTCCACTGAAGTCAACAACACCTACATATGTAGTATATATGAAGTGTACCCTGCCCTGATAAATGCTCCAGTTACACTGCTGCTCTGCATTCCAGCAAGTATCTGTTGGCAATACCAGAAGAGTTAAACTCTTATTCAGTTTTACAACAACATTGCCTCCCTTCCAAGGTTTTTTTTTTTTTTTTTTTTTTTTTTTAAAGCAGCTATTGTAGCTGCATCTTTGGGAGAACTTCCAGGTGAGAGGGAGAAGTGAGCACTTGCACTGGCATTTTATTCATACTGATTTACTAATGCATCTCGTTTTCAAGAGATGATGCGTCGCCCTAAGGCAGTTAGGAAGAAGTGAATCGGCATGGAAAATATGTGGAGATCACACTTGTAGAATAGTGTTAGGAACAAACAATAGTTCTTACTGTTTTGTTGATGATTTGCAGTGCTAAGAATCCTGACAGCACTTTCATGGCATCCTAGGTAAGCAAAGGCTTGCTGGTTCCCATTATAACAATAAATAGCAAAAGAGCTTCCTCCTGTTCTAAATTCACTTTTGATTTCTTAGCATTATGTATAGCTATCCCTGAAATAAGTCTTGGGAAATCAATTTAAAAAACCCTGGGAATGTGCAGCGCTTGTCCCCTTTCCCCTCTTGGGCCAGGCCTTGCCAGCCCTGTTCACACTGAGCATCCTCATGATTACCAAAGGTGGTGAACGTCATAGCATGTCTGCCAGCATAGGCTCCAAGAGAAAGGAGGAGAGAACAAATGCAGGGAGAACAAGGGAAGCAAACTATGGAATGGGATAATCTGTTGCTTTGCAAAAGCTAATCCCACTGAATCGATGACACCTGACCCCCCATGTGGAGCTCTGCTGTCCGCTCTGTTCCCGCTTGTTCCGTTGCCCTCCTTTCCCAGGGGCTCACTGGACAGCCTGTCAGAGGCTCCGTGCTTTGATCCATCTAAGGTTTCTTTGATGTGTTTGGGCTTGTGTAAATTTTAGACACTCTGTCACTGCAGAAATGGTCTGTCTCATATAGCACATGTTTTCTGAGTTTATTCATTACTGTAATTGCTTCCTTGAAAAAAAATGGCTTGGTTTCCTGCTTTTCTGTGTCTCTTTTGCTGCAGGCATTAGGGTCCTATTTCTTTTGAATTAGGGCCTGTGCTCTTGCATGCTAATAGTCCCCATAGATATTTAATGACATTTGACTTGCTACACTAGGAATAAACATACAAAATGATTCTACTTGTGTTCTTTAATTTAGTGCCAAGTTACTCAGGACCCACTGCAATAATAATAATAATAATAATAGTAAAGTCATATTGATTCCCATGTGTCCCTTTGAAGTATCCTTAGGCCTTGAGTTACAGTAATGTTATAGAGAAAATGATTGGGTACTTTGGGCTATAGAAGGGAAAGTCACTTAAAAAGAAGCTTGAGTCAAACTTCATTTAAAAATACCAGTGTGAGGTCTATATGCATTAAACAGATATAGTTTTTCACTTTTGAAAACACCTGAATAGGCAATAACAATTTCTGGCTAGTTCTCAATTGGTCATTTGTAATTACAGTAGCGTCCTCTGTAGTTCCCTGACCCTTTGCTAATACTTTGATGGGAAAGGCTATTTGAAAGAATTATGAGGAAGAGATGAACAAATTATATATGTGGGATCATGCAATAGTAATTATCCTTGAAATAAGGAGTTAGTTAGGTTTGGCTAATGAATTGATCTTTTTTTTTGGTTGGTTGGATTTTATTTGTATTACTATAGTCTAGAATCATAGAATCATAGAATCATAGAATGCTTAGGGTTGGAAGGGACCTCTAGAGATCATCTAGTCCAACCCCCCTGCATACGCAGGGACACCTAAAGCACGTGGCACAGGACTGCATCCAAGCGGGTTTTGAAGATCTCCAGAGAAGGAGACTCCACAACCTCTCTGGGCAGCCTGTTCCAGTGCTCTGTCACCCTCACTGTTAAGAAATTTTTCCTTAAGTTCCTATGGAATTTTTGATGTTTCAGTTTCCGGCCATTTCCTCTAGTCCTATCAGTGGCCACCACTGAAAAGAGGCCAGCACCATCCTCTGCACTCCCTCCCTTGAGGTATTTATATACACTGATTAGATCCCCTCTCAGCCTTCTCTTCTCCAGGCTGAACAGGCCCAGCTCCCTCAGCCTCTCCTCATAGGGCAGATGTTCCAGGCCCCTGATCATCCTTGTAGCCCTGCGCTGGACTCTCTCCAGCAGCTCCACATCCCTCTTGTACTGTGGAGCCCAGAACTGGACACAATACTCCAGATGCGGCCTCACCAGGGCTGAGTAGAGGGGCAGGATCACCTCCCTCGACCTGCTGGAGACGCTCTTCTTAATGCAGCCCAGGATCCCATTGGCCTTCTTGGCCACGAGGGCACACTGCTGCCTCATGGTCAACTTGTCGTCCACCATGACACCCAGGTCTTTCTCCGCAGAGCTGCTCTCCACAAGCTCGGTCCCCAGCCTGTACTGGTGTCTGGGGTTATTCCTCCCCAGGTGCAGGACCTTGCACTTGGCCTTGTTGAACTGCATGAGGTTTTTCACCGCCCAGTTGTCCAGTCTGTCCAGGTCCCTCTGGATGGCAGCACAGCCCTCTGGGGTATCGGCTACTCCTCCCAGTTTGGTATCATCAGCAAACTTGCTGAGGGAGCACTCTGTGCCTTCATCCAGGTCATTGATGAATAAATTGAACAGGACTGGACCAAGGACTGACCCCTGGGGGACCCCACTAGCCACAGGCCTCCAACTAGACTCTGCACCGCTGATCACCACTCTCTGGGCCCTGCCATCCAGCCAGTTCCTAATCCATCTCACTGTCCACTCATCTATCCCACACTTCCGGAGCTTGCCCAGGAGGATGTTGTGAGGGACGGTGTCAAAAGCCTTGGTGAAGTCGAGATAGACGACATCCACCGCTCTCCCCTCGTCTATCCAGCCGGTCATTTCATCATAGAAGGCTATCAGGTTAGTCAGGCAAGATTTTCCCTTGGTGAATCCATGCTGACTACTCTTGAGCACCTTCTTGTCCTCCATGTGCCTGGAGACAACAGCCAGTATGAGCCGTTCCATCACTTTTCCGGGGACGGAGGTGAGGCTGACTGGCCTGTAGTTGCCTGGGTCCTCCTTCTTGCCTTTTTTGAAGACTGGCGTGACATTGGCCTTCTTCCAGTCTTCCGGCACCTTCCCCGTTCTCCAGGATCTTTCAAAGATGATGGAGAGCGGCTTAGCTATGGCATCTGCCAGCTCCCGCAGCACTCTGGGGTGCATCCCATCAGGGCCCATGGATTTGTGGGTATCGAGGTTCCTTAGGTGCTCTCTGACCCAATCTTCCTCTACCCAGGGCAAGTCTTCCTCTCCACCCGCTTCTTCTCTTGCCTCTAGGGCCTGGGGCTCTAAAGGGCTGCCCTTGGTAAACACCGAAGCAAAGAAGGCATTGAGCAACTCTGCTTTTTCTGTGTTATTTGTAACCAAGGTGCCCATCCCGTCCTCCAGCGGACCCACGTTCTCCCTGATCTTCCTTTTGCTGTTAATGTATTTGAAGAATTTTTTTTTGTTATTGTTATTTTTAACGTCCCTTGCCAGCTTGCCTTCCAGACGTGCCTTAGCTTTCCTTGTCGCATCTCTGCACTCCCTGACTACGTTCCTGTATTTCTCCCAGGGGGCCTGTCCTTTTTTCCACATTCTGTATACCGCTGCCTTCTGCTTGAGCATTGCCACAAGCTCCCGGCTCATCCACGCAGGTCGCCTGCCCCCTCTGCCTCCCTTCCTACACACAGGGATGCACTGTTGCTGGGCGTGGAGGAAGTGCCGCTTGAAAACTAACCAGCTCTCTTGGGCCCCCCTGCCTTCTAGAGCACTAGCCCATGGGATTCTACCGAGGAGGTCTCTGAAGAGGCTAAAGTTGGCCCTCCTGAAGTCCATCGTCGCAAGGCTACTTACAGCCCTGCCTCCTCCTCGTTGAATCCTGAACTCCACCAACTCATGGTCACTGCAGCCGAGGCTACCCCCCACCTTAACATCTCCTACTAGGCCCTCCCTATTTGATAGCACGAGGTCCAGTAGCCCACCTCTCCTCGTCGGCTCCTCCACAACCTGCGTCAAAAAGTTATCGTCGACGCTCTGCAGGAACCTCCAGGACTGCTTATGCCTGGCTGTGTTGTCCTCCCAGTTGATGTCGGGATAGTTGAAGTCCCCCATGAGAACCAGGGCCTGTGACCGTGAGGCCACAGGCTTTCTAATAGAAAGCTTACTTTATTTAAAATGAAGTTAAAAGTGACAGTGATGCCAAGACAAATTCCGAGGGATTTGGACAATATGCAGGTCAAGGTAAAAGTCAGCATCTTGAAATTTGACATTCCTATGAGGATTAGAAACCTCTCACTGCAGCAAAGTATTTCCCAACCTTTTCCATGGTGATTACTTGTATTGCAGCTAGCAGCATAACCTAGTTTAAAGGACAGCAGAACTGTGAAAAGTAGCTAAAACATCAAAGATAGGAAAAAAATCCTCAGCTTACACAAAATTTAAGATAAAATTCTGCTTTTCATAACTTTTATGGTTCTGCCACATCTAATGACCATACAACTCCCCTTACCATCTCTCCCAACATTGTTGCCTCTGACTAGAAAAAAATGGGAATGTTCCATCACTCACAGTAAAAACAGCATTTCTTTTCTTTTTTTTTTTTCTTAAAAAGCAAAGAATCATGCAGGATCTTTAAAGTAGCCAGAGCTGTGTGCTATAAATGTGTGGCAGCTAACCTACTGCTCATCATGCTCGACATACAAGTGATATGATGAATGTAACCAGAAAAGAAATAGGGAAAGAGTGTTTGGGTCCAAGGCTGAGACTGAGGAAGAGGGAGATAAGGTGGGGTATTGATGATGCTAAGAAATTGTATTGTTCCAAAAGTAAAACTCTGTTTAAGATTAGCTGCAATGTTCTGGGTTTGAACTGAGCCCTTTCTCCCATGGGATGAGGTGCTGGGGTGCCGGGGCTCACGTTCTGCACACAGGATTTGGGTGGTGCTGTGTCTCCTATGCAGTATCACTCTCTCCTGGCTTGCTGGGGAGTAGATAGTACATAAAAGATCTCACGGTGATGATGCACCAGAAGAGGTGAAGTTTTCTAGGGAGCTTAACACACAAAGGGGAATGAGAGTGAGGTCTCAGAATCAGACACATTCTTAACTCTTACGAAATATTTTGTTTTCCACTTTTTTTTTCCTATGGTAGCTTTCAATTGTCAATGGAAAGCTGATTGCCTTGATAAAGATTTTTTATTTTCGAAACTCCAATTTTCCACTGAGGATCTGTTTTGACAGAAAATTTTCTCTTGGTTCTACAAATAATTAATAACCCCACTGATGGCTTGTAACAGCAGGAAATGTTTTTATCATTAGCGATGTACCCCAGCTCTCCCAGTGTCTCTGTTAATCTTTCAGATGACTTTATTAGGCATTAGCTCTGACAAACAGAAAAGATATTGAAGGACTTTCAGTACCCAAGCAACCCATTCTAGCAAAAACAAATAGAAAACTTAGGAAGTTTGGCATTAAAACTATGATGAGACCTTCTCCATTTGCCGTCAGCTATTTTATTAGCCATCAGGGCAGTAATACAGTATTATTGTTAAACAGTTTATTGTTAACTACTGTTAAATATTTGTGTTTAGACTCAGCCACGGATGACCCTTAAATCGCTCCTGAAGACGCTTATAAGCATGCCATCCCACTATCGCTACCTGTGCGTGAGCCATCTCTTCGGATGGATGGCTTTCCTGTCCAACATGCTCTTCTTCACAGATTTCATGGGACAGGTAAAAACATAGGGCACTTTTGCTTTTATTTACTTGTAGCATTTCATCCTCCACAGAAAAAAAGTGAGCATGTATTATAAACTTGAAGAAATGACAGTGATTTCGGAGCGAGTTATATGTGGAGTGCCCAAACAAGAGTTTTGTGAAATAGCTCATTCCTTTCAGGCCCCGTCGCAAACTGGGCTCTGTTGGGTGTCAGGCTTTCTGCATTTGTAAGGGTTTTGGGCCGTTTCGCCGTTCAGAGAGAAGCTCTTGGGATGACTGTCAGAGTTTTTGTGATGGTACCAGATCCTTCTGTGGTCCAGGGTGCCAGGAAATTTTGCTTTTTTATTGGGATATGCTCTGTCAAACAAGCCAGCAAAAATGTGCCAGTACCTGCTTCAAACATTCACCACGTCACAGTGCTCAGCTCATTTGGCCTCCTGAAACACTGAACAGTTTATACGTAGTATGTGGGACTGCATTCCCAGAAACACAGAGACAGTGGGGGACGGGTGCCGGCTTTGCCATGTTTTGTTTAAATCCAAGTTATTGGGCAGGCTCAGGGTGCTGTGTTGTGGCCCCACGTGGGCTGGAGCCTGTGGTGCCTGCCCTGTCTGCGGGCTGCAGATAGGCCTGGCCAGCCGCCGTGTAGGTGATCCGGGCTATTCCTGCACTTAGCTCTAGCAGGCAGTCAGCCCATAGGCGTTTGCTGCTGTTGCAAATGACTGCTTCTTGCCAGGACTGTAAAATAGGCTAAGAAATGACACTGGGTATTATTTTTTTTGCCAATAGATTTGTGAATATGAATCAGCAAAGCAGCCTCTCTTCTGTTATAACAAAATGTAAATTAATTAATTAAAAAAGGAGGCGGGGGAGGGAGGTTGATCTGCTGGCAAGCAGCTCCATGGAGAGGGATTTGGGAGTCCTGGTTGACAAGTTGACCATGAGGCAGCAGTGTGTCCTTGTGGCCAAGAAGGCCAATGGGATCCTGGCCTGCATCAGGAGGAGCGGTGCCAGCAGGTCGAGGGAGGGGATCCTGCCGTTCTCCTCAGCTCTGGTGAGGCCGCACCTGGAGCACTGGGTGAAGTTCTGGGCTCCCCAGTACAAGAAGAACATTGAGCTTCTAGAGAGGGCCCAGCGGAGAGCCACGAAGATGATTAAGGGACTCAAATGTCTATCGTATGAGGAAAGACAAAGCGAGCTGGGCCTGTTTAGCCTAGAGAAAACTGAGAGGAGATTTGATCAACATGTTCAAGTACCTGAGGGGAGCATGTAGGGAGGATGTCACCAAACTCTTCTCGGGGGGTGGCCCGTGATAGGACAAGGGGTAATGGGTTCAGACTAAAACACAGGAAGTTCCACCTCCATATGAGGAAGAACTTCTTTACTGTGAGGGTGACAGAGTCCTGGAACAGGCTGCCTAAAGAGGCTCCCTTCCTCCCTTCCCCAGTCCTGTCACTGCCACTTCCTGCTTTTATGTGGTTTCCAGCCAGTATCCAGTATTTACTTGCCCCCCCACACACACTTTTTTTTTTCTCTCTAGGTAAGAGAGAGTTTTTGTTTCTGGAACAGAAATTTTTAAGAAAAATTTAAAGAAAAATTTACTTTAAACTTTACAACAACTTTCAAAAAAACAACTTTAAAGAAAAAAAAGCTTGTTTTCCTGCAAAAGGAACTGAGTAAGAGACTAATTCTCAGAGTGCCTGGGTGGAAAAACAAGTGTGTGGGAGTAAGCCTGAAAGAAAGAAACAAAACATGAACAAAATAAATCAATTTCAGAATAAAAAAAGAAAGAAAGAAAAGAAAAGGAGAGAGAATCTAAGACAAGGAGGTAGGAGTGGAGCCAGGAGGATGGCCCAAGGATGAGACCCTGTGTTGGGGTGCCATGTAGCTCTAGTATGGAGATACTACACATGTGCAGCACATACCTGCCCTCTGTGATCTCTGTGGTCTCTCTCAGATTGTGTACGAGGGCAGTCCCTACGCGCCTCGCAACTCTACCCTTTACCTTGCCTATGAACGAGGAGTGGAAGTTGGATGCTGGGGGCTGTGCATTAATGCGTTTTTTTCATCAGTCTATTCTTGTAAGTACTCAAGAATCCATTCTGGCATTTTTTCACATTAAAACTTGAATGTTGTGTTCATATTATTGGTACAAAGCTTGTCTTGTAACGACTCCTGACCAGACCTCATGATGTGGGTCATTCTGGGAGAAAGGCATTGCTCTATATGGGGCCTGACTGAGCATTGAAAGTCATCCTAAACTTAAATACTCAAGTAAAAAGGATGCGGTGAGCATATTCTAAGATGCTGTTTGTATATCAGTCATGTAACTGAGTCCTCAGAAGATCTCTGTAATGCTTTCACCTATCTGCCTTTTTCCCTTACAGAATAACATTTTCACAATGCAGTAGAATATCTTGCCAAAAACATGAACTTTACTATGTAGAGTCGTGTGTCAACATGCCAGTCCAGTTCCCCAACTAGATTTTAACATACTTCTTATCCTGGATTAAAAAAGTTGTTTGCTACCCCAAAAATTAAATTAGTAACATTCTGGGGTATAAAGTTAGTATCTAAAAGAGACTTGATGGAAATATTTTCTCCTTTGGATCTTAAATGTAGATATTTGTGTATCAGCCCCCTCAGCTCAGTGAGGCGATATTGCCAAAAGTTTGTATTATAAGCAAACAGTCAGGGTGCCAGCAAGGGCAGTTCTTACATGATACCTGGTAACTAGTTCTTCTCTGGATTTGCTTAACTCACAATAAGAATATTCCCAGAGAGAGGAATGTCAGGAAAAAGAATATCTGCTGCAAGTATATCCTCACAATAACTTGAAGCAACTTCCAAAAGCCTTAAGATTTTTCTCTTCATTATGTCTTATGAGAGGAAGCTTTTTAACTTCCCATCACTGTTTTCCATTTTGCAGACCTGCAAAAAGCCCTTCTGCCATATATAGGATTAAAAGGACTTTATTTCATTGGATATCTACTTTTTGGATTAGGTACTGGCTTAATTGGCCTGTTTCCCAATGTCTATTCCACCCTGGCTCTATGCTCCCTCTTTGGTGTTATGTCCAGCACACTGTATACGGTGCCATTCCACCTCATTGCAGAGTATCATCGGGAAGAAGAGGTAAGTTCAAGGCCTAAGGAAGGGTAAATTCGTATCTGGCGAAGTTTGTTCAGTCTGTTTGTGGGGGAAAAAAAAAAAGGATGGAGCTGGAGGAAAGATTTTAGTAATTGTTTCAAACTATTTATGGTGATATAAATGCTATACGAAGAAAAATTCCGACGGAGACCACTTCAGGACTCTAACTATATTAACATATTAAGATGGGTTGTAGCTCTATAGAACTTTTTTTGATAAGAACCTTTCCAAATTCTCCGAATTCAGTCATGCGTTACAACAAACTATTATTTATCATCACAACTGAAACAAAGGTGATTCCAGTAAGTGTTCAGGCAGTGCACAGACAACAGGGCTTCAGATGGGGCTGTAAGTGCTGCCATCCTGGAAATGAAATCAAAAACGTTGGTTTGTAGACAGCTGTGTGAGTACATCTTTGTTTCTAAAAGCAAAAAGATTGACTGGGCTCAAATTGAGGAACTCTGCCAAATGTGATTTCAGTGAGGCTTAACCTGTTCATATTAGTGTAGACTTGACTTTGGAGTCAAGATAGAACTTTTGAGGACAAGATAGAAAAAAGAGGATCATAATCATGCCTTCATCTGCACATTCATCTGCACATTCATGTGCCTGTGCTCAGAATTACTGGCACATAGGGACACTGGGAAGAGACCAG
The DNA here is from genome assembly GCF_059628265.1 of Tinamus guttatus. NCBI lineage: Eukaryota > Metazoa > Chordata > Aves > Tinamiformes > Tinamidae > Tinamus > Tinamus guttatus. The sequence continues at coordinate 244,887 of NW_028288989.1, read as the reverse complement.
CAAAATAGTTATAATTAAAACAAAAATGCTACTTTTAAACTTTGAAACACCTCAGATGAAGTGACATTATTGACCGTATTGTTCCCCCCACAAAAAGTAGACAAAGGGGGTAGAATGCATACTCCACCAGTATGCATTCTACCAAAACCATGTGCTGGGTTTTAAAGTATTAGCCTCTCAATTCCTTTGTATGCTGCTCTTCCCTAGGATCCAAATTCAGTTTTGTGTACTGGATTTGGAAGGGACTGACTGTTTTCTCCAGTACTTCTGACCTTTGTGCGTTAGCATCTCAAATGCAATGTAACAAGGTCATGGGAAAAGCAAAAAGCATCCTAACAACTGAGAGCATTCAGCTACCAGGAGACAGCTGCTCATCTATCATACAGCACAGAAGGTCTATTACAACACATGCAATAGCCTATGCAACAAGAACTATAAATATGTAAACTATCAAATAATTTCACAACAAAATCAGAATAATTCTTTCTTGGAAGAGTTACTTATGTATAATAAATAAAGCCTGTTGCTCTGCTATGATATCCCTGGAATATCATTAGTTGATAATGGATTTCTGTGATGTAGAATCCTAGTCTGGGAATTGCTTTCAAATCATTTTTTCAGCAATGAAAGCATTATGTTAAGATGTTAGTAATGAACTGATTTTTGAGCTTTGAAGCATAACTTCAGAGCATAGTGCTCAATGAAAAGCAGGTCAGGTCTGTATGTGGGGGATGTGTGTGCACAACACTTCTTACCCTGCCATCCCCTGGGGCTTTCCTTTAAGCACATGACAGTTGGAGCTAACGTATCCTTGACAGGGTATTCTGTGCTGTGAAAAACTCTCCTTGTGTCAGAGCTCAAATAGACCCAAATGTCAAGGAAAAACCTATTTCTTACCATGTTTCTTTTCTTCCCCCCGAGAGAAAGGATGGAGAGAAGCAAGGTGGGTGGGAGAAGTGGGACAAAAATGGGACAAATTTGAGGGAAGCCTGGAAAGCTCACTGTTGCTTGTACAAGCTTTAAATGTCACCTCAGGGACTGGCAGAAAAACAAAGATGGGAAATAGAGACCTGTTGTCCTTGCCTTGCTGTGCCTGGGCCTCATGACAGGGGCTGCCCTTAGGCATCGTCTGAGAGCTGCCAGTCACCAGCATTCATGTCAGACTGCAGTTTGATTTGTGCTCATTTGCAGAACCTGAAGCTGCAGGACGGAGAGCAACCCGGCACACACGGGCGCGGGAAGGGCATTGACTGCGCTGCCCTCACCTGCATGGTGCAGCTGGCCCAGATCATTCTCGGCGTGGGCCTCGGCCTCCTGGTTAGTGTTGCCGGCAGCGCGGTCACGGTGATTTCGGCATCCACCGTGGCGCTGATCGGCTGCTGCTTCGTTGCCTTTTGTGTTCGATATGTGGGGTAAGCCACAGGGGAGCATTTTCTGTCTGGTTCAGGAGCACTGGTGCTGGTGCCATGCTGAGGTTGCTGGCACATCCTCTTCTTTTACCTCCTTGGAATGGTTGCAATTCCAGAGCGTTTCTTGTCCACAAAGTGGAGACTCTTATTAAAGCTGTCAGCCTAATGCATCAAATGGAAAGTTTCTCTATTTTGCCTACTTTATTACCTCCTTCATACTAAGAAGGTGCTATTGCACATTATGGCTTGTATGCCCGTGGTGTCCTGATACCCTGCATGAGTAGTCATTGAGATATTTCTCATTGGCAATTTGAGGAAGTTAATAAATGAAGTAATAAATTGAAGAAGTAATAAAAATGGACAGAGCAAGGATGAAAGCTGTTGCTTATATTATTTTTAAAAATATTTTAAAAGACTGGACCATTCCCTGTAGAAAACAAAAATTGCAAGAGGATTAAACAAGTGTCAAAGTCTGTAGTGCTGTGAGGTTGTGATTAGCAGGTTTGTTAAATGGGATCAGTTACCTCCCAGCTGCCATCAGAAGCAAATTTGGGTATGACTGGATTCTAAAAAGATTGAAGTCTACTGCTTCAAAGCATAACCCATTACAGTAAAGTAATTCTTTTACAGTGCATTCTGATGCTTATGTATAAATCAAATGAAAATACTTGTCAAGATTGTCATAAAAGTCTGTCCAAAGTCACTCTGCAAATCACTGTTCAGGCACCTAAACAATCAGGCTACAGGAAGCAGCTACAATTTCTTCATTCTTAAAAAGTCTGGCCATTTGACCTCAATATTTCAGTTAGAAGAATAATCTAGGTCAAAATAAAACCTTTATGAATGTTTGTAAGTCACTCAAATCTTCACACTGGATATCACAGTATATACCTTAATTAATGTACTTTCTCTGTTTTCTCTGTATTCCTGCATGTGTCTTGCTTTGAGTGAAATGTTTTTGCTCTCTACAGAATATTGTAATTAATTCAGTTCTGAAAAGCATTGTCATGAATTGTTTTACAGACCTCTAACCAATACAGTAAATGCTAAAGTGAAATCATTTGTATTTAAGTGATTATGGAGCATCATTCTTGTTGTTATAATATCTCCAGAGCTTCAAAGTCCTGTGTTTGTGAAAGTGGAATTGTGTATTTATGCTGTGCATCCTCCATCCTGAAAATTTTCAAATCCATTTACTATGTTATGTGCTAAGATGCATGTAGCCATCTGCTAATACAGGATTATTAGTGAACAGAGACAGATTGTTGCCAGATACGTTTCCCTAATTGTTGCACATGTTCAGTCAAGGCTGTTCAATCATCCTCACTGTTGAGTAGCCCTGCATGAATGTACAACAGTACTTAAAGATGGTTCATTTGAGTATGAGGATATCCCTGCACAGATGCACCAACTTCATCCTCTTGTTTCATAGAATCAAAGAATCATTAAGGTTGGACGGGACCTTTAGCAATTGCCTAGTCCAACCCCCATTTGTTTGTGTTTGAAGTGAATGGTGAATCATTTATTCTCAGGAGAAAACAAAACAAAAAAAACAGGTCTCCTTAAGAGTAAACTCTTGTGGACTATAACAAGGCCATGGAAGGCTCATCTGCCTTTCCATGTTGGTGACTGTGCCTCCCTGTTTGCCCAGGACAGGGCTCAATGCATGGCAGACGTTGCCTTTCTCCATAGCTCCTTCCTCCCTCCGTGTGAGGAGGCCACAGTGCTTCGCTCTTTTCATTTTGTGGCTCTTCGTTAATCCTTCTCTTGTCGCACTCCTGGAAGTGAAAAGATTGCCAAAGTGAGCCCCTACCTGGGCAGTGCTCAAACCACTCTGTAAGAATGAGGGATGGGCTGGAGCACAAGGGCCTCAGCTGGGATATGTGAGACAAAAATGTGAGACAAACATCTCATTGCCATCACTAACTCGGTTAGTCACCTTAACTCAGCAGTATCTTACAGGAGAAGGAATTTTTAAGGGAACAGTAGGATAACTAAGGATAAAACTCTGATGCCAATGTGAGGCTTTCACAAGGAATCTTGAAATGTTTACCTGTCTCTTCATCAATACTTTTTTTAGGGTTTAATGATATCAAAGCATGAAAATTTGGGTGGTCTGCACTCTCTGTCTTCTGTTACGCACAGAACAAGCTGGCATTGACCCAGACCCATGGCCTGATGGTGGATGTGTAGCAACAGAACACTAAGTGTGATCCTGCAAAGAGGAGCTAGATGTAAGCGTCGTTTATCACTAATTCTATTTAGAAATCTCTTCAAAGGTGGCCTTTTCAAGGGATCAGGTTATCATCTTTCTTATAATTCTTCCTTTTAAAATTAAATGCACACTATAGTATACAGTAGTATAAGGAACAGATTTCCTTTTTCTTTGGAAGTATCCCTATAAAAGCCAGCTATTTGTCTTTCTAAGATTCAAAATAATATTTAGCCTAATGGATCTTTCTCAAAAATAGCAGCAGAAAGAAAACTATGCAGAAATTAAAAAAAAAAAAAGATTTAAACAGGAGAATTAAGATGGTGTTCGTTCTGAGGCCATATTTTGGATGTTGATTCTGAGTATATTTCAGATACCAGTGAAAGCTTTTTAAAACATTACAAATTCCTGAGAAGGGAGAAAGTATTTCTAACAACGCTAGAGGCATTGAGAAATTGCACTGTGGTTCTACTGATTAAAAAATTCTGCGTTTTCTGTGCTAAATTAATGAGTTTAGACTTTGGATCAAGTTACCAATATGATCAGTTATTGCACTTACTATCAGCTTTTATTAAGATGATGTGAGTGCCAAAGTTAGGACACTGGCTCTAATCTTTCTCATCTATTTTTGCTGTCATATGCAAAGAAAATCAGTGGTGCACTTAGGCAAATGGATTTAGTTGAAAAGAGGAGACATTTTGAGATAATCACAGCTCCCTCCCTCCCATTTCAACAGAGCTAATAATGACTGAAGGAAACAAAGCAGGAAACAATTGAGCTGTCTTATCTTCCTGATACTTTCTTTTTTCCTTAGGAATACACATAATTTGTTCCCCTTTAACAAACCAGTCTGTCATACAAGTAGAAGATTCAAGAAATTTTTGTTCTTTTGTTTAAAGTACTTGCAATGTTACTAATGTCACGGTTGTTTTTTTCCAATTTTCATTCTCTATCTCTTTCAGTGATCTCATTAGATTTCTTTGACTTCCTTGAAAACAAGCAATTCAAATGATAAAACTTCAAGATAAAACTGCATTAGTCAGATGAATCACAAATGTCTCTTGGCTTGGCAGAACTCTCAGTTATAGCATTGGTTATATTAGTCTGCAAATCATCACGAGTCCCTGCAACAGGTCAAAAGAAAAGGAGAAACTGGAGTAACTAAGAGATGTGCCAGTGACGGCATTTGGTATTTCTGAACCATAGATGGATTGCTCCATGGGGGAATAGGGTGGAAGCACTAGATGTAAAATTTCCTCAAATATTTTATGTCATTATAAAGATGTGTATCTATAAAATAAACCATTTCCCTCTAAGTTTCCAGCATTCATTTCTCATTTCCTAGCTACTGCTGCTTTGTTTATTTAAACACCAAACACTTGGGGCTGCTTGTCAAGACTATAAATCGACAAAAATGCTTCTCAATTCTGAGACCCCTCCACAGTAGACTCAGTTCCATATGTTGCTTGTTTAGGTACAGAAGATTGCATTGCCATTAAGATCCCTTTTGAAAATGAATGTATTAGTTTCCCATGTATTAATTTTTACCTGTGTGTTAGTGATGTTGCCTTTACATCATGCAGACACCAAACCAGGGTATTGCTTGTGCGCGCTGCATGCGCACTTGCAAAGGAGGCAAATAAAAGTACAGTGCTCTCCACCCTTGATTGACTGAGGAAAACAGATCCTGCCTGTCACTTTTAAGCAGAAATCTGCTACCTTTTCTAGAAAATTGATGGCTTTTTGAGGCGAGAGTGTGCCTGTTCTCCCAGGGAGAGGGACTGGCGGCCGTTTTAGCAAGGATGGAGCAATTCCTTCCGCCAAGGCCGGGTGCTTGTTTGCCCTCCAGTGGTCAGTGACATTATCGCACTTCTCCAGAGCTTTAGCTGCCTTTCCTTGCGAGGCTCCCAGACCTGAGGACTCTCCTTCCTATCTTCCTTCTAAGTTTCCTTGCAGTGATGCCGAGTGGCAGTTCAGTCCCCTTGTCCTGCATCTGAACAAGTCCCAGTTCGCTTGCGGCAACCTCTGCCCCAGCTACGTGACGCCGACGGCGACACTGATAACCTGCATGGCCCTCAGAGCCAGCGAGGACACGAGTCGTGTCTGACCCTTCGCCCTGGGTGGCAGCCGTGCAGAGTGGATCACGGCCAGAGCTGGGATACAAACCTGCTGTGCAGCTGCCCCTTGTTTGGTCTGCACCGAAGCTTTTGTTGCTTTGGTTCCCCGCAGGTCAGGTGTAGCAGGAGATGAGAGCAGCAGGAATGAGGAGAGGAGGCAGCATTGGCTGCTTGAGTGCCGCTGTTTCAGGTCGCTCTGTCCATTAGTGTTGAGTGAGAAAGGGGAAAATAGCAAGAGCGTGGCCGTGGCATGAGGGAAAGGAGAAAGCTGTGGCTGTTAGAGGCTGAGAGCACTTAGCCAGGAGCTGCATTATTGGCAGATTGCCATACAAGTGCCAACATATCCCAGATGGTTTGCTTTTCATTTCAATGTTCAGATCTGGAACTTTTAAAAACAAGTATGGCTTTGCAATATGATTTGCTAGTTGTCAGATTCCAGGGATTTTAGGGGCTGAAGATGCGCTCGTTTCTTTGATTAATGCTGACATTCTAAAGTAACTCTTCATCCTGATAGCTGGACCTTTAAGAAATATATCCCAAATACTGTTAGGCTGACATAACACTACAAAACTTTGCTATAAAACAGTTGTTAAAACTATATTTATCTCTGAGAGAGACAGCACCTTATCAAAGTGTTCCATTCTGAACCGTGTGTTTATAAATTCCTTTTGTAACATTTGACTTGGAATGACCTTATATTGTGTGCTCAAAATGCAAGTTTGTACTCTTTGCCACTGGAAATACAACCCCAAATCTGAAATTTAAACTAGATTCTTCTCCTTGTCATTACTGATGACCAGCTGCATAGTTTTTGCAATTATTCAAAATATCAAAACACCCTGTCCCCCTCAGTTCAGAAACTCATTGATAGGTCTCTACCCCTAAATGCATCATTGGATTTGCCTGTAAATAAGGGAGTGGACTTTAGTATGAAATGCTTTATGATGAGACAAAAGGAAGAGTATATTTCCTCTGAGCCCTTCTGAGTTGTTTCAACAGAAATAGAGCAGTAAAAACAGTTTTGAAATTTAAGTGTTTGTAAAAACATATTATAATAGGAGATGATTTGAGAAGAAAAAAAATAGAGGTTTTTCAGAATAAATGTGAAACAATGCAGACATGTGCCAGGTCTCTTGGAAAGGAAGAAGAACATACTCATAGCGTTTTTATTTGTCATAATGGAATCATGGAATCACAGAATAGCTGGGCCAGAAGGGACCTCTGGAGATGACCCAGTCCAGCTTCCCAGCTCAGAGCAGAGTTGACTACAGTGGGTTGCCCAGGTCCCAGTCCAGAGGACTTTCAAATATGCCCAAAGAGGGAGACTGCACAACCTCTCTGGGCAACTTGTACCAGTCTTCAGTCACCCTCACAGTGAGAATTTCACATCTCAGAAGTTTGCTGGTTTTCAGTTTGTGCCCATACTGTCACCAGGAACCGCTGAGAAGTGTCTTAGTCTAACTTACTCCCTTCATCAGGTATTTATAGACATTCATGAGGTCCTCCCCAAGCCTTCTCTTCTCCAGGCTGAACAGCCACAGCTCTCAGCCGTTTTTGTCTATCAGATGCTCCAGTCCCTTAATCATTGTGGCCCTTGGCTCAACTCTTTCCAGTAGGTCCACATACATCCACGCTGAACCCAGCACTTCAGATGGCAGCTTCACAAGGGCTGAGCAGAGGGGCAGGATCCATCAGCTCGACCTGCTGTCGGTTCTCTTCCTAATGTACCCCTGAATACCATTGGTCTTTATTGCTACGAGGGCACAATGCAGGGTCATGGTCAAGCTCTTGTCCACCACAACCCCCGGGTCCTTTTCTGTAAAGCTGCTTTTGGGCCAGTTTGCCCTCTGCCTGTCCTGGTGCCTGGAGCTATTCATCCCCGGATTCAGGGCTTTGCGTTTCCTCTTGTTGAACGTTGTGAGATTCCTGCTGGCGCTTTCTCCCACCCTACTGAGGTCCTTCTGAATGGTAGCACAACCCTCTAATGTACCAACAACTACTCACAATTTTGTATCACTGGCAAACCTGCTGAGAGTGGGCTCTGTCCCTCTGTCTAGGTCATTGCGAAGATGATAAGCAGTATTGGCATCAGGATCGAATCCCAGGGCACACAGCTGGTCACTGGCCTTGAGCTGGATTTCATGCTGCCCATCTCAAACCTCTGAGACCATCAATTCAGCCATTTTTCAATCCACCTCACTGTCCACTTACACAGATCATACTCTCCCAGTTTATTAATGATAATGTCATGTGAGACAGTATCAGAAGTCTTACTAAAGTTGAGATAAACAGCGTCCACTGCTCTCCCATCAACTCCCAAGTCAGCCATCCATCACAGAAGGCTATCAGGTTAGTCCGATACCGTTTTCTCCTCATGTTAACCCTGGGCTAATTATTGGTAACTATAAAGTGTTAGCAATCTAATTATCGCAGCTTTAGGATGTAGCCTGAAAAAGAAAATTGAAAGTATTTGATTTTCAAATTTCTTGTTTGAGCTGATTAGAGTCTCATTCACAGAGGGAAGTCATTTTTTCTGCCAGATTCCAATCTTATCCAGCATCAGGTCTGATGTGATTTTGGAAAAAAAGCACGGAAAGGTTCATTGAACGGAGGAGCTAGAAGTCGGTATTGAATAGCTAATTTGATCTCTGTGCCCTAAATGTATTCATTTCGTGAGCCTGTGCAAGGAATGACACAGGCTCTCTTTGGAGGAATCCTACCTCATTAACACTAGATATGGATGTGTAAAGGATCTCTGAGTGAGCTGCCTCTATTTTGTTATTTCCCCAGTGAACAGCCTGTAGTGGGCCACCTAACTTTCTATTAGCACTTCCTATGCAGATAGGCCAAGATTCAAAAACAAAAACAAAACAAAACAAAACACTTGCACAATTAAATAAATGGTTTCAAGCTCCAGCTGGTGTTTTGCCCACTCTGCAAACTGTACCTACTCTGTGTGCCTACTCTGGCAACCTGTAAGAGTCGGTATTTTATTACTAGGCTTTTTGTGAATGACAAGTGGAAGCAGCTCATGAATACAGGTTGAGAAGCCTGCATACCTGTGAAAATTCCTATGGATCTGAAAGCGCCTCTTGTAAGGAAAATACCTATTTGGAAGTAGGGAACAAGTTTACGTTACTAATGTTACCCACTATACTTGGGCAAAGCAATCAGTGAACTGACTGTGCTGCCTTTTTCTGGAGACCTTCTCTCAACAGCCACTGCAGTGATGATGCAGAGAAATGTCACCGGAAGAGATTCTTATGCCTAAATCATCATAATTAGAAAGATAATTTCAGTAGCCACCTCCAAATAGATTAATCAGAATTCTCTTCTGAGGCACAAGAGAAACAACCCTTACTATAAATGGCAGCATCCTTGAACGGAACTGCACCCCCACATATCCCTGTTCAGGCTCATGGACACCCATTAGATCAGAGTTTTCGGTATGGACGCTCAAATGAGTAATCATCTGAAGCAGAAGTAGAGAAAGGGAGGGAAAGGCACCGTATTCTTTTTCCTGCTAAAGTAAGTGCCAATATAATTCAAAGAGAAAGTCAAGTAATTCTCCCACCGAAGAGATGTTTGAAAGGACAACCTGGAAATGCAACGGGAGATTGTTCTCACATTAAGAGTTTGGTTAGTTATTTGGAGGTAAATATTTAGAAGTCTTTAGGCACGCAGCACAAGCATCGAGCATCATCGCGGCTGCAAAGGTTCCTCCAGGTTGTCACTAGAGGTCAGTCTGCACCGCTGGGTCCGTCTCCTTCCTCGGCAGCTCGGACCTCTCTACCAGCACCCCAACAGGGTCCCGGCAGAACAAGGCAGGTCACGAAAACCCCTTAGGAACTCTGTAAATGCTGTTTTCAATCCTTCAGTGGTGCTTATTTTAGTCCATGAAGAGATAAAGGTTACAAATGAAAACATGAGCACTTGGAGGCACAGGAGTGTTTGGGGATTCATAATTCAATTCTGTAAGACTCCCACCCTCTGTCTCGGTACCCGCTAGGATTGGTTGATGCTTCCTTGCAACCTCAAAGCTGGAGAGCAGGGAAGACCCTGTGTCCTGGCCACATGCCAGGCAGGTACCCACCTGGAGCAAGGCGTCCCGGGTGGGCAGCGCGCGCTGCTCCCCTGCGTCTCCAACGGGCTCCTCGCAGCAAGGACAGCGACTCCCTGTGCACGCCAGGAGAAGCACCCACGTGCAAGGCCCCTGCATACGCAAAGCCAGAGCGGTGCCGGGCACACGCACCAGTGGCACAGCCTCAAGCATAAAGTGGTATTGAGCAGCTGTGCACGGGTTGTGCCTCCTTCAGAGCGCAGGTCCATGACCCAGAGCTGGTGGATCAGTGGTTAAGACAGAGTAGCCTTCTAAGTCTAGATCCCAACGCCTCTACACACACAGGACCTTACCTTGCCCTTTGCCTAGATGTCCCTATATGAAGTTGTTATATTTTAGTGATCAGGTGTCTGGGGCTTCCTTTGGCCATAGTTGCTGGTGTTCTGAGCTAACCATGCGTATCATCTGTGTGCTCTGCATATCATCTGTTTTATGGTGCTGTGCTGCTCACTTAAAACGATGTGGAGACTGATAGCCACAAAAGGATGTAGTTTTTTACTGCTAAACACTGCAGAGAATATTCTTTCATCAACTTGCTCTGCAATGAGATTCACACCAGAATTTAGATATCCAGAAAGGCTTTATAAAATGCACAAGACCATTTAAGCATCTGAGGATAAGAATCGACTATCCAGTAAGCTGAGCAGAAACTTTAATGGTCAAGAGCAAACACTAAGAAGCAAATCTGGTCTCAGGATCCACCTGTGCTCCTTAATTTAGGTCTTTGTGCATTCTGGTGTCTTTGGCTCTCACAGAGTGACACTCCTGTGGCTGTCGTTTCCCTGCTATCACAAGTGCTAGGGTTTTCTCCCAGGACATGCAAGACCCAGATGCATCCCTTGCAAATCCTTCAACACATGAGGCTGCTAGATTTAGGGACTGGAAAGCTCTGAGGCTGCGAAAACCACCTCACACTGTGTGGCATACGGAGATGTTAACTGAACTGGGGCCTGGGAGCAAGATGAAGTCAGGTGTTTTATGGTTGGGTTGTGCAGTCAGGTGGTTAATCATTGTCCCTGGAAACAGGAAACCTTCAAGCCAGACCTGGATCCAATTTATGTTTCTCTATTTTATAGCAATTTATTTGCACAAGGAAAAAACATGCTGGTACTTTCTCTCCAGGGCTCACACTTGAATGCCTGCAAAGTTATGTTTAATGGTTTTCTTTCCATTCCTGATCCAACAAGGGCGAGCAATTCAGGCAGCATGAAACAAATTTAAGCCAGAGGATTTGAGCCAGGCTCTAATCTGAACTCAGAGGCTCCCAGGGTTGTGGGAAAGGGAAGATTTAGTCTCCCAGGTAGCGAGCAAGAGCTCACAGCAGCAATGCGAGTACAGGCTGCACAGGCGCTGCAGACGGGACAGCGGAATAGCTGCAAGAGGGGATTAACTGAGAGCCCTCGTAACAGCAGAGCTTGGGAGCGGGGCTCGGCGTGCTCGGCTGCCTCCCTCGCACGGGGTGAGCCCTGCAGCCAGCCTTGCCAGAGGGATCTCAGCGAAACCCGCACAAGGTGGATGCTACAGACAGATACAGAGTTAAGCACGCTCAGGAGCAGACATCTAGACACAAAAAATGTACTGAAATTAAAAAAGAAACAAAACCAAAACCAAATATCTTTTAATTACCTACAGATCTCATTCAGCAGCTGCTCGGGATTTAGGAACCTAGGGGGGCTGTTGCACAGTGCGTAGGTCCCCAAGCTCCTCCGTGGATGTGTCTTCACACAACGCTTTTCAGAGTCTTCGCATTCGGGTAAATATGTCCATCAGCTGCCAGCTCACTTCTGCGCCGCTTCTCAACACCTTGCAAAACTGCAGCATCCTCCCAGGTAGCAGGTGTTCAAAGCTGCAGTAAAAGTCTCTGCTGCCTCGAAAAGAAAGAGTGGCTTCTCATTGCAAGCTGCAGAGACGTCTGCTTCCAACCCAAGTCTGAATCTGCTAACAGGAATTCCTGGCGAGCAGCAAACCTAAAGGGGTCTGCAAAGCATAGCTGCCACTGAGGGCAATGCAATTTTGCCTGCACAGAAATAGCAAGTTTACTCCATATCTGTATTTAAAGGTGACACAGCCCTCTGCAGAAATGATTTTTTTTTTTTTAAAGCAGAGTTGGACAAATGTAGGAATTTGGCTACAGGAGCAGGGAGGGGAAGGATTAGAGAGAGGTTGCAGATACGGTGTATTCATCCCATATGCAATTCTGAGACATCAGTGAACTTGCATTTTGTCAGGAAAACCAGAACTATTCAATATCTCCATCTTTTAAAGGAAATATTTTGACCTTTCCATTTAAAATTAATGTTAATAATTTAACAGTTAATATTAGCATCATATCTTTGAAAAACATTTTTAAAAGAAATACAGCCTCAGCATAAGAAGTTTCACAGCTTGAAATGATACATTTTTATCCCCTTAAAAGCTCCCTTGAGACCAACCCAAGTTATTTCCCCATTTCTTTCCCTGGGGCAGTTGCGGGGACGGTCCCCTGCCCCGTCCCTTCGCGCGTGTGCCTGTAGAGAGCTGCGGGCTGCAGCTGCTCGCTCCCAAAGGAAGTGCTGGAACCCGGTACTAACGGCAACAGCAGCAAGTACCAGTGCAGACCCATTACCAGCATTTATGCAGGGCATAAACCCTTGGTTTAGCTGAGCCCGGCATATCCTGGAGCAAGTTATTTGAAATGGCGGCTTTCCCCTACCTGTCCAATCCACCTTCTATTTACATCTTTGATCGCCTGTGGTGCGAGGAGAAGCGCTGCCGCGTGGTGCCCGGAAAGACACCGGCTTTGCCGCGCACCATGGGCGTGCAGGGCCCCCCTTGGCGGCCGGGAGGAGGCTGGGGACCACAGTGCCAGCTCTCCTGCCTTCCCCTGACAACTCCGCTGAAGCAGCATCTCTCCATGCAGCCGGAGCCCCGTTCTCGGGTTTCTCCCCGCCCTGCACACCCTGCATCCTGCCTGCAGCCACCAGTTTGGGCCCCATGGCCCTCCCCATTCCTCCTCCTCCTCGGACAGGCACAGGTAATCGGGGTACTCCTATCCCCTGGACACCACAACCATCAGCTCTTGTCCTCCAGGCACTTTCAAGGGGGCAGTTTCCATTAGGAAGCCCTCGAGAGCAGACACGATCCCCAAAGAGCATCTCGCACCCAGGAGTCCTCTCTTTACCCGCGTCCCTCTCTCCACTGTCCCCCCAAGGCAGGCGCTCAGCGTCCCAGAGCCACTTCCTCTGCAGGCCCCCGTGCCGCCGCCAGCGCCCGCCCTCAGCAGCGCTGCTCGGGGGAGCCGGTGGGCAGCATGTCGTAGCGGCCGCTGTACACCACCACGCCGGGCGGGTAGTAGGCCAGCTCGGGCTGGACGGCCGCTGCAGGTGAGGAGGCGGCGACGGGATGGACAGGCACCAGGGCGTGCAGGGCCTGCTCCTCCTGCTCAGGCTTGGTGGTGTCGGTGAAGGGGCGCATGGTGGTGAGGGAGGGTGAGGTGATCCTCCAGAGGAGGCTCTTGAGTGCCTTGCGAAACTCCCGGCGCATGAGGCAGTAGAGGATGGGGTTGAGGCAGCTGTTGGAGTGTGCCAAGCACACGCTGATGGGGAAGAGGTACACTTGGGAGAGGAAGTACTCAGTGCTGAAGTGCACCACGTTGAGTTTGATGAGGACACCCCAGAGCGTGAGCGCTTGGTTGGGCAGCCAGCACAAGAAGAAAGACAAGACCACGATGGACACAGACTTGGTCACCTTGGAGCGGCGCTTGGTGCTGGGGCCACTGCAGCTGCTGCCGATGTGCTTGTCACTGATGAAGCGCACCAGGAGCAAGTAGCACAGGCTGATGACGGCCAGTGGCACCACAAAGCCCAGCAGCACCTTCTGGATGTGGTAGAGCCCCAGCCAGAACTGGGCATTGCTGCCGCGGCCCTCGGGGAACTTCAAAAGGCAGAGCACATCATCAAAGACGGTGGCAGTGGTGGAAAAAATGGCATGGGGCAGAGAAGCCAGGATGGCTGACACCCAGATGAGCACGCAGAGCCACTTGGCAGAGCAGCAGCCGCCCAGTGGGTCCCCGCGCCGCTGGTTCTTCAAGGCTGAAGCCACTGAGCGGTAGCGAGCCACGCTCATGGCCGTGAGGAAGAAGACGCTGGCGTACATGTTCATGGCAGTCACATAGGAGACGATCTTGCACATGGCCTTGCCAAAGAGCCAGTTGAAGTCCAGGGCATTCTCCACTGCCCAGAAGGGCAAGGTCAGCACAAACTGGAAGTCGGTCACCGCCAGGCTGGTGACGAAGAGGTTGATGGAGGACTTCCTCCAGCCTTGCTTGCTTTTCATCAGGTAGAGCACCAGCAGGTTGCCCACCAGCCCCAGGGCACACACCACGGAGTACACCAGGGAGATGACGATGCGCACCACGTCCGAGCTGTCGCCCCCCATGCCGTCGGCTCGCTCCAGGTTGATGTTGCGCAGGAGCTGCAGGAAGGACACGTTGCTCCGGTTGCCCGCGGCCGGAGCGCCCTCCAGGAAACTCAGCGACATGTCCCAGGGGTCGCCGTCCGCTGCCCCCTTGGCGCCGGCCGAGCAGGGCCCGGGCTCGCAGGACTCCCCCATCCCGCAACGGGGCGGGCAGCGGCTCCGCGGCGCCCTGAGCCCGCAGCAGGGAGCGCTCGCGGCGGCGGCTGAGGCGACCGCGGCGGCGGCTGAGGCGACCGCGGCGGCGGCAGCGGTTGAGGCGGTGGCGGCGGCGGCTGCCTCCGGCTCGGCGGGGCGGCGCGGCTGGCGCCGGGCCCGGCCCCGCTGCGCGGTTATATCCAGCCCCGGGGCCGGGGGCCGGCGCGGCGGCGGGGCATGCGCGGCGCTCCCGGGCCGCCCCGCCGGGCCCCCCCGCTCCGCCCCGGCGGCTGCACCCCCCGCAGCATCCCCGGGACACCCGCACCCGCCGCTTTTCCCCCGAAATCGCCAAGAGAAAATCCCGACTTCATTCCTACTGCACCTTGCGCTCCACTTCACCCTTCTTGGAAATACATACATATATGTGTGTGTGTGTATGTATTTATGCGTGTGTGTGTATAGGTACATATATCACCCTTTACGCCCATTTTAAACATATATATTGCATGTGTGCTTCTACTGGTATTTACGTGTGTATTTGTCCACGTGCATATGTGTATACGTATGAACATGCCATCGAGCAGACACGAGCTCTGTCCAAACATCCACCCTGCAGCTTCCCCATCACGAACGGGACGCGCGGGACAGCGAGGGACCGGCCGCGTCTTTTTGTGCCCTGGGGAGATCAGAAGACGGGGGCTCTCCAACTTCATCAGGAAGGATGCTACGCGGCGGAGCGGGCTGCCCGCCGCGTGCAGTGCTCGCCTGGGGACGAAAGAGGGCAAGAAACGCGGTGGAAACGGCAGCAATCCCGGGAATCCCGGCCGCGGGCAGCACCGGGCTGCAAACGTACGAACACAATCCCAGGGAAAGAGCAAAGTTTTGATCGGAGCCGCACCAGGGCAGATGTTCTGACATAAAGCAGAGGGCGTGAAGTGCTCCCCCCGCAGCAGTGCTGGCAGCCTCAGCGCTCGCCCAAAAGAAAGGTGACTGAAATACCTGCCACAAACTCACTTCTTGCTCCTTCCCTCTGCTTAGTTCCCGTTTTAGCTCACGAGCAGCAACCATCTGTAACTGAGCCACGCAGAAGCAGCAGCAACGTCCTTTGGTAAATAATTAGCAAGGTATACAGGGAAAATCGGGTTTTCTTCTTAGTCCCTTGTCAGAAATATTTATTCTTCTTAACATGTTTTAGACACGTCAAATAAATTTTTGCTGAAATGATAATTTCCCTACAATTTACCCCGAAAATCCTTATTATTTTTCAGTTCTCTACAGACCTGTTTCAAAAATGAAACATTAATTACAAAGTGACTGAACCAGCTATGTGCTGCTTATTTATTTATTTATTTATTGGCAAGGGATATGGGACTTTTTAATATGAAAGCCGTTTTTGTACCGCAAAGAAGAATTTCAAAATATTAAATACATCATTATTTTAAATACAGAAACATTTCAAACAAGGGTCTAATTCCAAATGAATTTTTGTAGCAGCAAAGGATTTTTTATTTTTTTTTTCTTTTCAATACACCAAAGCAAAGAATAATCGAAAATGTCCTGAATGGACTTAATTGAAAAGAGTAATTAATATGTGGCAGCACTGATGGACTTGAAATTATGCTCAAATGATGCATTTTCTCCACAGAATACTGTTTTGTGAATAACTCTTTGTATGGCATTTTCATTGTTGATAAACTTCATGGAAAACAGACACATTCTCCAGAAAGTAATACCTAAATGCAGTTTTAAATTGTAATGAAAGATGTTGTTCAGCCACGTTCATGTCCTCTCTTCATTTATCTTCTAAGTACATCACTGAGAAAATACTTTTGTGGCAAAAATATCCCTGAAAAGGTAATTTCAAAGTAACCCCTTGCTCCAGAAACATCCTTTAAAAATTTTATATGAACAATAAGGCTAGATGAGCTTTACATTTTACATAATCAAAAAATAAAATTAACATTTTTCTGAATTAGATGGCCACTTACAAGCAAAGATCCATATTTGGGCAATGATAGGAATTAGCAGAAATCTGAGCGTGAACCCTCCAAAAGTGGAGTCACTGACCCTTTCAGAGTTGGGTTCATTCTGCTGCTCCACGAATCTGCTCATGGACCGTGACTGGAATGCGAGCAAGCAGCTTTTGCACGAGCCACCTGCAAACACCTTTAAAGCACAGAATTGAAAGGTAAAGCCGGAGGTGCAGCGGTGTCTCTCTTCCAGCTACCAGAAGTTGGTCGTGCCAAGAGACGGTAAACTCTAAAGGAGAATCAGGGAATTAAGGGAATTACACACACACAAAGTACTCACAAACTACCATCTAAAAAGAAAAAAAGATAGTAGATATGTAATAATTGCTCAGCAGATTCTACATACAGTCTTTGGGATTCGAGTCTGGACAGTGTTTGCCCTTGTGTGTGACAGCAGGGGATGTATTATCCTTCGGAGGTATCTTCTCTACTAACAGGAGGAGGAGCCCGGCAAGCACATACTAGATGCCTTACAGATCTCTAAACTTTGGCCAGAGAATCTCACTTCCAGCAAAGCAGATTTTTTTCACTGTCTTAAGCAGGGATTCATCCTGTGCAATTCCTTACTGTGGAACTGTGTAATTTATGTTGTAATTTCTCTGTGCTCAGAATGTCATCTTTCCTGCCTCTCTGTACATATTTATATAATATGAATCTCAGCACATACAATTAATTAACTTTGGGTTATATAGCTAGACTATGTGTTTCTTCATCATATTCCATGTTTTTTTCCTTCCAGTACACATATAGGACTGTCTGTCTTGAATTACAGGCTACTGAACTGCAACACTTTTACCATCACTAGAACACAGCTAAAGTGGCAGTACATTTCTTTTTCTTTTATAATTGAGGCTAAATTATTAAAAAACAGTGAAACAAATAAAAAGTCACAGTCACAAAAAGCTCCAAGATCTCAGGTTATACCTCTTTCAGAATGAGAAACCACCAATCAATTCCTTATCAGATGATTTTCACAATTCTTTGTGCATGACTAAAACAGCTTAATATATACTTTGTAATAGCCCACACAGGCTCTCTGAAGTCACGTCTATACTGGGAAGACAGCGCCATTAATTTTGTTGGCTTAAATAGCTGGCCTCTGTATGTCCTCACAGCATGAAAGCATTTCTGCTTGTGCCACTGCTGCACATTGTCATGACTGTGTCAGCCAGAGCCAAAGCATCCCTTAAACGGGGTCCTCTTGTCCCCGCTGGGTATTTCCCGATACGACACCCAGTGATTCACTTCTTCTGTATATGTGGATGTTGGCCCAAAGCCCAGGGAGTTATAGATGTTTGGAATCAGATTCCCACAGTTCTGTTTCTCTATTCTGCATGGCTTTTGCATATGTAACTTTTTGGCTATAAAGAAATCAAAACAAAAATGCAAATTCCTACAAAACCTCTCAAGTTCCTCAAGTCTCAAGTCCATTACTTCCTGACTTTTTTTTTTGCCTTCTCTGATATGACACTCTTGAAGAAGAGATGACAGAGAAGGAAACAGGCAGGAGTAGCATATTGAGAGAGTTAGTCCAGAAAAAGAACTCTGCATTCCCAGAAGAAGGCAGAAGTAAAAACATATTGTGCTTCATGATTATGGGCGGATTATGGGCGATGGGAATCTGCTCTTCCTGCTGAGGAAGGAATCAAGACGAATTTTCCTGCACAAATATTACTTGCCTCACACCAGACACTGTGCGCACCTACACAAAGAGAAGACGGGAAACTGCAGGTGGCCACATGCCAGTTTCATCAAAGGCCTTCTAGAGGTTTGCCACACCAGTACTTTGTACATGTGTGCCCCTACCTACCTAGGGCTCCCGCTCCCTCTTTCCAATTCTCCTAACCTTTTCTGCTCACTTTATTTCCCTTTCCCATTTTATAGTTTGATGTAGATATCTCCCTATTCTCAAGTTTAATTACTTTAAAATACTTACAGCTTTTTGTGAAGCTTGCATTGGGGATGTAGTGATAAAGAAGCCAGACAGGTTCCAATATCCTATGCCACAAAACGTTCTAGCATCAAATATGATATTGCATTATTCAAAGAATAGTGCTGACAGCAGGGATGTCAGGTACTTGTTGCTCTATTACGCAGCATAACATTATTCACAGGCAGAACACACTGACAGCTCGACCAAAATGAGCATTTAGCATGAAGAAATCATGCATGAAGAAATCATGAGGGTTACTGGGTATTGGAAGTTAGACAAAATCACCCTCTTTTGCGTAGCCTGAGCTGTTCCATTAACTAGGGAACAGGCCATGGTGAGTCACCCATCAAACACTTATGCTGCTGTAAACACGTTTGGTTCCCAGGACTCTTCCCTGTCCCAAGCCTGTGAGCAGTCACACTGGCTATTTTCCTGGGAAAATGTGAGATTTGCAAACTCTTCCTTGCAGGTTCATTCTCAGGAGTTTGGAGTTCATGTTTCTTGTATTGCTAGACAGCTGGACCGTGATGGATATTTACCTTTGGGAAAGCCTGACCAGGAGAAAAATGGCAGTGCAAATAACCACAGAATAATGCGAAAGGATTTAAGCAGTGAGTGGGGAGCTGCTTTGGGCACTTGGGTCTCCCCTGAAGCAGTGCAGTGCAACCAGCACAAGCTGCAGTCAAGGACCTCCAGAAATAAAGCACAATAAGAAAGTAACAGGATGACCAAAATACAATAAGAAAGTGACAAGATGACCAGAAATTTCCCTCCTTCCACGCAGGGACCCCGGGCCGGTAACGCAGAAACACGCGGCCAAACGCCGCACAAACGCGGTTTAGCCCCGCGGCATCGCCGGGGCGGGGCGGCTGCGGGGAGGGGACCGACCCGGGACCCCCGTCCGGGCCGCCCCGTCGCGGGGCTCTGGGCCGGGCTGAGGCCTCGGGGATCCGCGGGCGGCGGCACGCGGCGCTCCCCGCTCCCCTGCGGCCGCCCCCGGCGCTCCGCGTTAACCCCGGCGGCGCCAGCGCGGAGCGGCGCCCGGCCCCGGCCCGCCGGCAGAAACCGGACACCGCGCGGTGGGCGCGGCGCGGCGCGGCGCGGAGCGGCGCGGGGCCGCCCCGCCATGCGGCGGCCCGGCTGAGGCGCCGCCGGCCGCCGCGCGCCATGCCGAGCGCGGGCTGGGCCCTCTGCGCGTGGCTCCACGTCCTGCGCGTCCAGGCGCTGTGCGCGGCCCCGCCGCCCTTCCCCGCCGAGCGGCAAGGTCAGTGTCCCCGCGCCGCGGTCCCCGGCTGCCGCTTCGTGCCCTCCGTGCGTTCACTTAGTTGCGGGGAAGCTCCGTGCTGCGCTCGGGGCTGCTGCGGGATCCGCCGCTGCCTCTTTAAAGAGCAGCGTCGCCTCCGCGAAACTGAGCAAGTTTAGTGCCCGGCAACGTACGTTTTTCCCTTTCTTTACCTCGCCCCCTAATAACGACCGTCCTGCAGAAACGCGGGGTGCGGGAGGTTGATGCTCCCGGGGTGTAAAGGGAGTTGGGGGGTTGCGCATCGGGACAGTGTCCGGCGCGCGCCCCGTTTGTGGCCGTCAGCCGAGCACCTGGCCGCGGTGGTGCCGGCCGGGGATTTACTGCTGCTGCGTGTGCATGGAAAAGCAGCCTATAAATGAGGGAAAGCTAGTTGGGCTCTGCCTGGCCGTAGGAGACCTGAACGCACTGGAGGAAGTTTTGCTGAAGACCTTCCAGATCTAATCATCTCCGGTGCTGTCAGAGGGATGGTTGAGCAGAGAAAAGTGCAGTCTCCTCTGTGCCTCTGAGCTCGTGAGAAGCTGAAGCGGTGCCCTAACTGCCTGAGGAGCAATCTGTTATCCTGAAGCCACTGACACGTAACCCGAGCGAGAAGAACGATAGCACTTCAGGGGCTGGGAGAGGAGCCAGGCAGGGAGCGCTGTGTTAGCAAGGGTTCACTGTGCGTGTGCCAGGCATCCAGAAACTGACTCAGAACGAATTTCACTTTCTAGGCATTGAAATCAAGGACTTCCCAAGAGAAAGCTTTGTGTAAGGGGACAGTTCCAAAATTTTATTTAGTTATTTATTGGCAACAGTAAGAAGGCAAGTTGAATGAATATGAGGCGTGCAAGAGTCGGGAGTAATCCCTGTGTCTTGCATAGCTGAAGTGACTTTTAAGCAATGTCTTCAGTCAGTATCTGCAACGAGTGCGGCTCATCGGACATTGGAGGAGACTCTTGCTATGTGTTCAAGGGCTGTTGGGATGACTGTTCTCCAGGATGGATTGTCTCAGCTCGGGGCGGTGGAGGAGCTGGAAGGCCTGGGAACGGAGCCTTGGGATCAGGAACACGCTTCCTCCAGGGATAAGCATTCCTATTGGCTGCCCCAAGGAACTGTTTGAAAGGAATCCAGAGGGTCTGAGACGCAGATGTAGGAGACTTGAAGATGAAGCAGTGGCAAATGATGGTGTCACATTTTGAAGGAACTTTGTCTACAGAGAAAAAGTGTGTTTTCTGTCTAAAAGAAATTGTGCATTTCCCAGTACAGGTGGCAGACTGTTTAATGTCTTTCTGCTTATTCTAACCTAGTGAGTTTGTGTGCAGCAGTTCTTCATACAGGCTGTGGAGTTGGAGTTTGAATCCGCAGAGCAGGCAGTAGTGGTGTTCAATTTTATCAGATGTTTGGCGTAGTACAGAATTAGCAGGGTCTGTGGGGAAAGTTTCTCAAACAATCTAAGCAATTTTTAGACTTCTTAAGTAAGTCCTAAGGACCTGGTCCTTGCTCTTGAACCTTGCTTGTCCTGCGTGCCCAGAAGAGACTGTTATTCCAAGGCAAAGTACTACCCTGAACACACTGCTTAATTCTTTGCTTCGGTCCTGCTCGCAATGCAGACAGAAGCCGGTGCTCAGGATGCAGCTGAAGAAAGATGAAGCATTCCAAGGATGGGCACTATACAAGTCTCCCATGGAAGTCTTTCTGTTCCTGGCCTGCACTGTCAAGCAGTGCCCACTGCATGATCTGCTCAGGGCTTCCTTGCTTTGGAGAGCACTATGCATGGCCAAGGAGAAGACTGGTGCTGCTGTTAGGGATGGGGAGATGCGGAGAAGAGCTCCTAGGTCAGCTTCACCCTATCTACTAACATTGGATCCAGACACTATCTCTGGTTAATAACACTGTTCAGAAGAATAGATAGCTGAGCCAAGAGTTGTATAGGATATTAGGATCAACTTCAGCTACTTCAGGAAAGAAATTTTCCAACTTCTCCTGTCTGTTTCCATCTTTTACTGCATTGCTTATCTGCAGTGCGTCCTTCTTGCATGTGGTAAAGGTCTGACTCCAAGGGAATGCCTACACAACATGCAAGGTGGTGGCCTTTTCAAAGGCTGGATGGCATTTTAAATACTGATGGCATTTAAAGATTATTTAGTTTTTGCTGGCACACAAAGCATTAAGGGTGTGGGATGGGAGAAATGGCAGTAAGGTACCCATAGTGTTTGAATAGGAACTAGTTACTGCTGCAGAAAACTTGAGGGAGTCAATACTGAAGGATACTACTGTTGTTGCACAGTTGGATTGCATGTGTTAAGTTCTCCTTGCTTCTCTGTTTCAAGCATTCAATCACTCTTTTATTTCCTAGAAGAGCAGTAAGATATCATCCAAATTGTGCCTCCTGTCTTTTAGTCTCTCTTCTGCAAATAGAAAGATCAAATTATGTTAGTCTTAACATAGAGCTTAGTAAGCTGTTTTAATGCTGACAGCATTGCCTTTGCTAAACACTAAGCAGCAGTCTAGGCATCAGTGATACTGATTTTTTGTGGAATATCTTTAACCATATCTTATTAGACTTCGTTGTGTTATCTTATTCCCTCTGGTCTTTTGCAGAGTTTTAAATAATAAAGTTCTGCAGTTGTATTACTGTCTACTGTATTTTAGCATAAATCCCCTCTCCAGTTACTGGCATTCAAAAATGCAAAATTAAAGGGTGGGTGGGAGAAGTTAAGCTTCTTTCCTTTGGATAATCTTGTTAACAGCATATTCTTAGGAAGTTTTTTTCTTATAACTGATGATGTCTGTCTTGATGATGTAGTGCTTAGCCACTACATAATAACTAGCGTACTGCTGAAATAAAAAACCTCCTGGAAGAATTTGAAGTTCAAAACCACAAGTCTTGTGTGGAGCTTATCAGATAAGCCACAAAAAGTTAAGCTGAAGACATAAAGCAGGATCAAATCCTACAGCAACAGCAAACGAAACCAGTTGCCCTTCAAGGCTTGAATTTGAGCGTTGCGTGAGTTGTGCTGCAACACGGGAGGGCCTGGTCTGCTGGGCTCTTTCTAACCCCATCTTTGTTATCACAGTATGGAGGACATGAGAGGAAAACTCCCAAGTCTGAAAACTTTGTCTTCTGCAGATCATCCATGTTTTTGGGTATTCCTCCTCTCTTCCCCATGATCTGCTTCTCTATAGACTGGGGAGGACCCTTTCTGTAGCTCTAGAGGTGCTAGAGGGCCAGGCAGGTGGCTGTCATCAGGGGCCCTAAATGGCAGGCAGGAAGGTGCAGACTGAGTTTCCAACACGAGCCCCTGCTGTGTGTGTGGGAGCAGGCAGGATATGCCGTGTCTCCGGATTAGAGGCCGTGGGGAGGTCTCCAACTGCAGTCATCTACAGGCACCAAGCCCCAGCTGTGGCTTATCCTGCACAAGCCCCCAGTCCCTGCAGACTGCTGGGACTCAGGTACTCATTTTACAGGAGTGCAGCAAGTTTGCTTCTGGGATAAAGGTGCCACTGAGACCAGATTGCTTGCGTATTTTTTCTGTATGCGTGAGGAATTTTTTTAGGTAGGTGATATTTCCGTGCATGTGTCCCAAGTGTCCATGGGCTTAGGAATACTTACTGTGCAACAGTGTCAGAGCACCTGTGCCTTGTACAGCAGCCAATGCAGCTCCTCTGTGCCCGCCTCTCCTCAATGGGGTCAGCTGGCACACATCTATTTAGGCATGATTGAAGGCAGGTGGGTTCAAAGGTGCACTCAGTGAGGAGTGAGACTTCTCCAGGGGATGGACTGCTCTACCACTTCCAGGAATAGAGAAAGTGTTCTAGAAGTTCCTGGAGCATGTTAATTATTTCATTAATCAGCTTAGTTAATGAATGAGGCATAAGTGGCTGGAATTTTGGGAAGGAAGACCTTTCCCGGGGAAAGATAGCCTGGAATGATGCATATCCTCACAACTTCTTTTTTTGATGGAATGTATTCAGACTGACTTCTTGGGCTGAAGTCAAACTTGCTGATTGAGGATCTGGCTCATAAGGAATGAGTGCTAAGGTAGTGTGATTTAGGAGGATTTATCTTATTTCCTTGGAGCTTTTGAGTTTTACACTTCCGATTAAAAATTTGAGTTTTTTTAAAAAATTTATTATTTCTTATATTAAGTGACAATACTAGTGATGCCTTCTTCCCTTGATAAATTATGATTTCTTCCCCTGCTAGACTCTGATAAGTCTGGTCTTATCCTAATGGGAGCCTCTTACTCATAATCATGTGGTTACTTCACTCATCCAGTGCAAACCCTTTAAAATCATCTCCTTGCTGCAATGTCTGTTAAAGGTGGGTGCTGCCAGTTGTCCTATAGCTACTGCCAGATGTAACAAGTGTGCGTTTTGTTTTCTTCTTTGCTTTTCTTTATTTATTTGTTACGTTCTGTTTCCTGCTTCAGGTGGTCTGTTTTGCAGGGCTCATCTGCTTGATGAGAACCTAACCAAGAATCTTGGGGATCACAGCTGGGGAAGGCTTGCAGCAGGGATGGGAGTAGAGGGAGATGAGAGTCAGTGCTCTATTTAAGAGGAAACAATGTTTGGGAAGAAAAATGTTTATCTTTTAAAGGGAGTGCCAAGATTTTTATATATATGTAGTACAATGTTTTATATATTTATTGTACAGTGGTAATGCATTGCCCCACCACTGTGCCAGTAGGATGAAATGGTGAACTTTCCTCATTCACAAGTCTCCCTTTAAGCCATGTAAGCTCTGACAAGGCTAGAACTTACCCACCTCTGCTTCTTTTTGTTTCCCCCTGCTTCTCCCAGAGCACTTTATCAAGACATTGCAAGAATACCACGTGGTCGAACCGTCACGAGTAGATGCGAGTGGACGTTTTCTCTCTTTTAACTTACATCATCACATCTCAAACACAAGGAAGAAGAGAGACCTCAGCAAAAAGAAAAGTGTGGTATACTATAAAATTAATCATGAGGAGAAGGATCTGTTTTTTAACTTGACTGTCCACACGGGATTTCTTTCCCATAACTATGTAGTAGAAAGGAGACGTGGCAACTACGCTAGCGCGAAGATTGCAACTCGCTCAGGAGTTCCTTGCCACTTCATTGGCACGGTGTTGCAGCCAGATTCGGGGAGCGGGACGGCTGCAATCAGCACTTGCAATGGCCTGGTAAGTGACCATGACCTTTTGCTGGACTTCTGGGCTAACTATCATCTCCTTAGAGCTGAGCTAGAGCATTTGTATATGAATGTGTGCTTTAAGAAGCTCAATGGGCCTATCTTGCTGATAAAACTCTCAGAAAGTATCAGGCTACGTCTATGGATATAATTTGCATTTTTGAAAGACAGCGAAATGAATGACCTTTGAAAGTGTGCAGATCAGTGCACTGACCCCTTGCGTCAATGCACCTCTCTGCACAGGCTGGGGAAAGAGTTCACCCTTGAGCCTGAGCTCAACATCAGGCTGAACACCTGGAATCTCTGTTGTTTTCCTGCCAGCTGGTCAATGTGTAAAGGGGTTGCTTGCTAAGAGAAGTGCAAAGCTTTGGAAAATCTACGGGCTCCTGAAATAACCTGACAATGTGTGAAAACAGGTCTGCTGTAGATGAAACAGGAAACTTCGGAATATCATGCGTGAGTGCTGAAAACTCTTTTGGCATACTGCCTGGGTTACTTGAGATAACTGATGGGGGATCGATGCCTTGAAGATCAGAAGTTTGCCTACTCTTTTTTTTTTTTTTTTTTTTTCTCCCCGGTAGGGACCAATTTATTAAAGCTTCCCTGAAATTCCTTATAGTCAGGGATGGGCAGTAATAGAAAGGTGCTGTGGTGCTACAATATCTCCTTTGGTTGATTTGTCATGTGCTTTGCCAGAGCACCTTTGTTAGAATTCATGAAGTGAGAACTTGGAAATGAAACGTGGGTGATCATTATGCTTTTCAAAATAGACTGCAAGAAGGATTTAAAAAAAGTCACCCAAATTTGTTATAAACTCCACCTGGTAAAATGCTTTGGAAGTGACCCTTTCACTTGGGCTCCAGGCTCTTTGAATTTTAGTTTGAATTTTATTTTGGAGATCTCTGAAATACCATTTGCTTGAAGATAGAGCTGTATTGTTTGTGTTTTGCTCTTTTCTTTCTCATAAAATTATTTTATAAAAAAGATACATGGTGGTTGTTCTTGCCCTCTCCCTTTCCCCCCTGCCAAAATCAGAAGTTTGAAAACACTCATGTATTAATTCAGGTTGCTGCTGAATTGAGGGGAGGGGAAATGAGGATTTTAATGGGATTCTTAGGCTTGGGGAGGGGAAAAAAAAAAAAAAGTGGTAGAGAGGTTCTGTCTTCAACTCCTATCTGAGCCTCTGCCCTGAAGGGGTGCAGTAGGAGCTAGACTGGAATCTCTGAATTCCTGTGAGTGGCGCGGGCTGGGGAAGGCGGCTCAGCTTGCTTTTCCTGTGGAAGTTCCCCAAAGATCCAGTGTGGCATGAGAACATTTATTAATGCCTAATAGGCTTTTGGCAGTATTGAGAAAAGGAATCCAGATTTCAGGATGCTTGGAACCAATTTGTGGTGGTCTGCTGTGCCCTGAGGTAATATTTATTTATTGCCATTCTGGAAATGCCCTTATATATATATAAATATATATAATAATTTTTATGCGCAATGCTGCTGTGTCTTTTTCATGGGCTGTGTTGTACTTCCCTATATAAGTACATTTTCTGTTTATTCTCATGAGGCTGAGAAGGAGACCTGAGAATAGATAAACACTATAGAAGTAGCAAAAATTGTTGGGGATATTTAAAAAGGGCAAATTGAGGAGAAATTATTCTGCAGGACATGAAATCTAAACTATGTGTGTCTATGTGTGTGTGTGACTTTTTTTTTTTTTTTTTTTAATTGTGAGTCGTTTGCGGTGAGTTGCCCAGAGGTTGTAGAGTCTCCTTCTCTGGAGATCTTCCAAATCTGCTTGTACACCACCCTGTGCCACGTGCTGGAGCAGGTGTCCCTGCTGGAGCAGGGGGGTTGGACTAGATAATCTCTAGAGGTCACTTCCAACCTTAACCATTCTGTGAGCTGATACCCGTCTCTGGGACTGAGATGGGTGGAAGAGGAAGATGACAGAAAGAAGAGAAGGATGGCAAACCAGTGCGGCTGGTATCAGCTACCCAGAGCATCACTGTGCAGCAATGATCACCGCACAGGCCTCACCTGAGAGTGCCCGGGTCAGGACTGGGCACTGTGCAAGGGTCCCCGTAAGCAGCAGATGTTGAGAGCTCACCTCGTGCTGATGTTTTGCTCAGGCCTCATTAGCAATTAAGCTAAGCAGGTAAGAACTAATATCTTAGCCTTCATGAGCAGGTAATGGTAATAGTGATGCTCCCTTCCTGGAGTGCTCTAGGTATGTAAGAGTAGAATAAGGATGAAGATCTAACCCAGCACTGATGGAAAACACAGAAATGGGCTTTCATCTGCCTTGTGCTTTCACTTTTAAAATATATCCCTGTTTCTCTCCACTACTGTTGTGGGCATTGCTCTTTCATGTAACAACAGTATTGTTCTTACTATTCATTTTATTCGTGACATTTTTGGGAATCAGTCTTTATCCTCCATAAATCAAGTGGACAGAGATAAAACAGCTGTTGCCGAGGAGACGCAATTTCCACGGGGCATCTGTTTGAGTGAATGATATTTACAGATGCCTGAAAGAGAAGCAGCACTTGCAAAATGTGAGAAACAACATTCTGCCTGATTGCTGTCAGTGTTTCTGCAAGCCAACAGTATGGTGTTTTACTATACTACTCAGGATTTGGGTATTTTGGTGGGACAGGAGGAGAGAAACTCTGTTACATTACCAGTTTGAATTCATTTGTATTTATGCATATCTGAAATGGCCTGCAAGGCCAGAAAGGGAGAAGTCATTGTGTGAGGTTTCCTCTTTTGATTTAAATATATTTTTATTTTCAGAAATACACTTTTACACAAATGTGTGAGGGTGCATGACTTTGGGAAGGGCCCCAAAGGAAAGGTCGCTGCTGGAGAACTAGAAATGAATTGAAATTGAAAGTTGTACTTGGGGGGAGGATGGATATCCAGCCTCTTAGGTACAGGAAAGTTTCCAAATGGAGGGAAATGTTTTAGTTTTTGTCTCTCAGTGGAAATATTTGGATTTGCTCTAAACAGACTGCCAAGGCAAACTTCTGACAGTGCTTTTACACTTCTATAGTTTCAGCAAAAGTTTGCAGCGAATGTTTGCAAATGTTAATTCTCAGTTGTGCATTAGTCCTTGTGTGGCAGCAGTAATATTGAACATTCCCAAAACAGCCCTGGGAAGGGAGCAAAGGGTGGGAAAGCTGAATTATTACCCCAAGTTTATGGACTGAGTTACTCTATAGCGTAACTTATTGCAGACTAGTGACACTTCATGAAAATGAAGAATGATCTCTTGTGCTTAGGCAACACTACCTGTGTTTTTAGTCATAATCATATAAGTGAAAAATCCATCAGTGTTTTTTCTTGCAAGCTTGCCTCAGTTTTGAGGAACTCAGTGTTTTCTCTGCTCCTATGATATACAAAGCATGGAGAAGGCTGAGAGGGGATCTAATCAGTGTCTATAAGTACCTCAAGGGAGGCAGTGAGGAGGATGGTGCTGGGCTCTTTTCAGTGGTGGTCACTGACAGAACTAGAGGAAACTACCAGAAACTAAAACCTCAAAAGTTCCACAGGAACTTTGCTTTATCACAATTACACTGCAGCCTCCTAAGTGGCACTTGCATGCCTTGAAATCACACCCAAGTTTAAGGACTGTGAATGCTTCTTGGATTACTCCAGGATAAGAGGCAACCCAGAGCGGCATGAGGCTACACACAGCAAGGAGGTTCTTGTCGATATTTTTATCCACTTCTTCGATCAATTATGCAGAGGGGGAAAAAAAAAGGGCATTTCACTAAAAATCTAATCTGTAAATACTAATGCTGCACTGCGTTCTCAAAAAAAAAAAAAGTCTAGAACTTAACCTGAAATAATGATGCTATAATACAAGGGATAAAAGTCTCTTATTGCATGGGACAAACCACCGTAATGCAGAGAGACAGACACACACCCCAGACTTACAGTGTGGCTTGTGTACTAACAGTTCGACCCACAAAAACTCCCACTCAGCTATCAGAAAGAAACAAAGCCAGCCAGCCTCCCCCCACAGGGAGCTTTGCAATAATTTGAAGTACATCCTTTGCTGCAAATCCAGTGTATAAAGTTGTGCATCATTACAATTTACAAGACTAAGTGATGCAGCTGCAACATTGGCATTGAATTCAAACAAATCCCAAGGACTCTAAAAGACAGAAGAAACCTTGTTTATTAACTCCTGTTAAATTAACTGCACTGTTAACTCACGGCAATTATTATGCAGAGGTTACATTACTGTATCTCTCTGATTTTTATCCTTACCCAGGGAAAAAATGGTCCCAATAGCTAGTATTAATATAATGTCAGGGATAAGTACTATCACATTTTGCAGTATGTTTAGGAATGAAGTTTTCCTTTTCTTTAATGACTAGTATGGGAAACTATCTGGAAAACAAGAGCAGCAATCCCCATAGAATAATACCTGAAAACTTTCTCTATATGACAACAAGCCCATATATAACAATTAAAACATATTTCCTAAATCTTCATGCTAGCGTTACTGCTATCTCACCTCTTTTGTGAATTCACTCGCAAACTTGTGACTGGGACATATAAGATAGCACAGTACCGATGGCACCTACGACAGCATGAATTCTGCTCACTAAGTCTCCTGCTATGAGGTTTATTTTCTGGAACGATGATTAATTTCTCGTTTTCTCATTAATCCTGCTGGCCAAGACCTGTCCCGCAGCGGCACCGCTCCAAGCAGTGGGTCCTTCTGCTGCAGAGCCGGGCTGCCCTGAGCCCGCGCTGCTTCACGCTCTGCAACCTGACCGGAATAGCGAGCAACCTTCCTGCCTGATGCAAACAAGGAAGTTCATAGAATTATGTTCCCATCCCTTCCAAAGTCATAATACAAAGGCAAACAAGCCAGAGAAGAATTCTTTCCCCCTAATAAGCTTTTTGAGCAGTGTTTCAGCTGCTGTAATTCACTTCAAAACTGCTATGAACCTTTTGCAGAGGTCTTGCTTAGGGGCTCTGCATCCTCATAAAGCATTTGCTGATCACTGGCATCAGTAAGCTAATTTATTCAGCCCTTTAGTTATACAAATGCTACGAATGATAAGTGAATTCACACTGTAATTCCAAAATCAGTAAAGTTCTGGGATGGGCTTAAATGTTAAAAGAATAGATAAATGCATATTTTTTCCATCACAACCACAGGAACTTAAGGAAAAATTTCTTAACAGTGAGAGTGACAGAGCACTGGAACAGGCTGCCCAGAGAGGTTGTGGAGTCTCCTTCTCTGGAGATCTTCCAAACCCGCTTGGACGCAGTCCTGTGCCACGTGCTCTAGGTGACCCTGCGTGTGCAGGGGGTTGGACTAGATGATCTCTAGAGGTCCCTTCCAACCTTAAGCATTCTGTGATTCTATGTTGCCTCCATTGTTTTATCACCTTATGATCTCTCCCAGGTGAAACTGCTCAGTGGATGCGAAGGGTACTGTGCTTTTAATACTTTAACCTAATACTGCTGTTCTCCACTTCCCCTCCTATGGGTGCACAAAGCCTGTGTCAGTGTATCAGGCTACTCAGTGTTTCCCTTGGGCAGTGTTTAGGGATAGAAAATTGTTTCCTCTAAACAGCTTTATAATAAGGAAGCAAGGTAATGGAAAGATAAAACATGTACTAAGCTTATATGTTCACTAATAGAGATTCTTGTCTGCTTCTGCATTTTCCAGTTTGTTAACCTGTTGTGAAAGGTTGTGAAATCAGAGCCCTGCAGAGCTGCTATAGCCGAGAGCAATGACCCTGTCTCTCGCCCTGATTACCTGCAATTTAGTCATTGTGAGTGATTTCTAGTTCATGTGGTGATGAGGCTTTTCTTTTTGTTTAACGTTCAAGGTATCTCGAGTAACGCTTTTCTTGCATATCTAAATTAGCATTTTCAGACTCCAGCTTTAACTCTTTTCCCTCCTTGTGTTGAGCCTGGTAAGGCGTAGGGTCGTATACCTTGATTATTTGTTATGATGTTACTGAAATCAGCTTGGTCTGTAAGCATAATCCTCAAATGGAAATGGAAAATGATATTGAGAAATTCAGTGTCTGGATTGACTGATCTGTAATCTGATAATTTAACAGAACCTTTCAGGATTGTTGCTACAGTTTCATGAAGTAAAATTGTTTATGATAGTTTGGTAACGAGGCGTTTTATATCTCTGAAGCTGAATTGTTTCTCTCCTTGTAACCAAGTTTTTATCATAAGCCTAAGTTTCAGCATCCTTGTAGTATTTTTGAAATCTGTGTGACTAACAATTATTTCTCTTAATGCAAACAGTTGTCCACTTTCACAAGTGACTAAGTATTTGGCAGTGAAAAAATACAATTAAGTAAAGGTTATACTTTTTCTTAAGTTGCCCTTATGGCCATCTGAGACTGAATTGAGCTCTCTTTCCTCATGTGGACCCTTATAGCCTCAGAATACCTTTGGAAAAGTCTTTTGGCTTGATGCCTATTATTTTTTTTAAGATATGCTATTGACAAAGGACTGCATATATTGTATATTGCTACTGCGGTACTCTAAGTGAACTCTATTCTGGGATCAGGCATATGCAGAAACATATGCATAAGTCTTTCTCCATGGATCTCCACCCTAACCAGTTTTGTTTACTCTAGAAGAGATAACAAAAATACTCTGTGCCAAGTTTTTCAAATTCTTCACCTGTGTTTTGCAACTTTCCTTGAAAACATATTTTGTTAGTAATTGTGAAGATGGGAGTCAGCATCTTATAGCAGTGTAAGGAGAAAAGTTGTACTGCTTGGAAATCCCTTTTTTTTTTTTTTTCCCTACACTATTTATGGGTAAAATCTTGGAGAAGTTAAACTCATTTCTTTTTGCTGACTTGAAGTGAGTTTCTGGATTCCTCATTTGCAATAGCTCTACCTTGTAGTAGCTGGTGGATCCTGCCCACCGTTGGAAGCACAGCAGACAGGTCTGCCCTTCTGATGTCACTGGCATCGGCGGACCAAAATCTTTTGGTTTATTCAGTCAGCAGTAATCTGTTGGAGGTGAAATGTCAGACAATAAGAGCCTGTAAAATGCTGAAGGGAAAAGAGACCATCTCCTTGGGGTTGGGAATTCCTCCATGCTTGGATATAACAGAGCCTCCAAACTTTAAATGCTGTGATTTGGCATTTTCTGTCCTATATAAGGTGTTACTAACTCTGTTATGTTGGTGCTCTATGTTTCCTTCTTTAGGCAGTAGTGTGAAAAATGCTATAAGGAGAAAAATTTACACCAGAAGACAACTAATGCATTCTGTCCTCTTTTTTTTCTCTCATGTTTTGCCTATGTTTTCTGTAAAATAATGAAGATCTGGATATTATTCTTGCTTGACTAATGCGTTTTATTTTTTTAATCCTCTTGAAGGCATCTTAAGTCAGATTTTGCGGATTTATCATTCAAACTTGGACTGGTATTTGCTGCAATACTTCAAAGTCTATCCTTTTTCTCATGTTCGAAGTCCAACTTCACCCATCTGCCAGCTCCCTTCCCCCCATCTTTTGTCTGAAAAATGCTCTAATTGACAGGTCAAATAAAATCTCATCAGTGATCTCAGTCCATGAGAATCCGGCTGAGTCTGTTGTTGCTGGTCTTGGCCTTGTCACCTTTGACCAATGTAAAGCTGTTAACCCAGAAGTTGGGTATTGACACAGTTTTCACTATGGAGTTGGTACATTTCAGTGAAAGTTTAATTAATGGATAGGTTAAAATAAGGGTTACAGTAGTTGCCAATTTGAATGGTATGCCCAGGATTGGGATGCCTTGCTCCTTCAAAGTCTAACCGTCTGTAACCCCTTGGGGAGATGCAGAAAGCAGGTGTCCTTCTATAGTTTTAAGAAGTGTTTTTTTCTTGTTCTTTAAATCTGTCTGCTTATTTGCTAGTTACTTTGCAGTGCTGCTCTGAAGCAACAATCTAGTCATGTTTTTAGCTCTAAGTCCTTATAATGAATCCTCTGATATTTTTTCTGAAGTGGTGCTTATGAACATTTTTTTTGTTTAAATCTAATATTTTTAAAAACAAACACACTTCTCATTGATTGACTTGAGAACCTACTGTGAAAGTATCCAGAAGCTAAATGAAAATATATAATCATTTTCATTTGATTGCTGAGGAATGTGAGACTTTTAAGACAGGATGTTTCTGCTCCTTCTAGTATTTTTGGAATTTGCTAACAAAATTCAATCAGATCTGAAAGGAATGGAGATATCAAAAAGACTAAACTCTTACAAACCTTGCAGGTAAAGGAGCAAACCTGTGATCAGTCCAATGGCCAATCAGCCTAAGCAAATTGATCTATAAGGCAACACATCTACAACTTGGTACTGAGTTGGATGCCAAGGTGCCTTGTATCACGTGTCAGTGAGGAGTCCTGGAGAAGATCCAAGAGATATTGGAGAAAACTGCTTTCAGGGAAGAAATGGAGCCTGTGTGGGGAAGAGATCTGCTGGAGACAGAATCCATTTTCATGATGCTGAAAGGAAGGGTACCAGCAAGGGTCCAACTTGGAAGTTAATAATTAATATATCAGGGAAAACAGGTGCTGTACCTGCTGCTCATCAGGGCATGTGCTTTGAATGTTGTCATTAATGATGAGCAAGAGGGGAAGAACTGAAGCTTTCTATATTCTCAGCCAATCATGCATATAATGTGACATTAATAGGCACAGATCTCACTGATTACATGCCTTATTTTCTAGTTTTTTTTAAAAAGCTTGTTCCTCTGTTCTCACAGATGTATGATCATAAGATGTTAAGGGGCTGAATGACAGTGGGTGATGTAGACAAAAGACCAAAAGATGATGGTTTTGCTGTTTGCCCTTAGTGAAAACAAGGGCTGATGGCATCTTCACAGCTGCTCTGTGAGAGCTTCTGAGAAATTAAATTTTATTTATTTATTTCCTCAATACTTTGTTGGTCAGAGGTGATCAATGTTGGTCCCTGTGCAGGGTAAGCATTGAAGGCTGCAGGTGTAGAGAAACAGTAGTGAGCTGGAACCAGAGGCTTACTTTGCCTCTCAAGGGTGCTGGTGTTGGGCTCTTTCGTTTACCTTTTGTCTAATCCTCTGCAGTCTTGCGCTTTTATAGATAGAGAGCCCTCAATACAGACAAGTTAGACTTGTAACAAAGGCACCTTTTAGGGCTTCCGACCTGTTGTGTAGGTTGATAAGACTTCAGTACCAGTTGCATATGGGTAGTCCAGGGTCTAGTAGCTCTAGAGAAGGATTGATAAGAAGCTGCAAGCTTTAAAGGAAGCAGCTTGCTGTGGCTAAGTGGTGGTGGTGCCTAAACGCATCCATTGCACATTCCACGTGCATAATGTTTGCATGGCGAAACAGACAGTCCCTAGTAAATCCACTTGGGCCTGTTGCTGCACACAAATCCGAAGCGTAGATCTAAATCCATTGCATGTGTTGTAAATCAACAATGAAGCTCATGCAGTCACTGCTTAATTTGTTTATTCAAAATCTGCTGTTTGTAATTTTTAATGTATATATTTGAAACAGAACAGGCTCTAAACACTTGGTCAGAATTTGGGTATTGAGTAAGTAGTGTGAACTTTCCCTGTTTCCTTATATAAATCGGGGATGGATCAAGTCTGTTCAAGACAATAGGAAAAAGGCTCTGTCTTGAGCAGAGCCTCTCTGACAATGATGGTAAATCTAGGGGCAGATAAAAACAGCATATGCATGTAGAGCTCCTCTCCTGTGTTCTTGTCTGCTTCTTTTCAGCTCTGATCAGATGGCTTGATATGGGAATTATCTCTCTTTTTTTTGCATCTTTAAGAGCAGGCCAAGCAAGTCCATCATCTGGTGCTAGAAACATTAAATGTGAATTTCAACACTTAAAAGTGGATTTTGACCTTATTCTTCCTTTTCTGTTTTCTGTTTTTGGTTTTAACTTCCTGTTAGCTTCCTTTGGCTCCCTAAATTACTGCCTTGGCAGAGAAAACGGATATCAAACGTCGATCGCAGCTCTTGTGTCAGATTATTTGGTGACGTGGTCTATTCTGTTATCGCTTTGTTTCCTGATAGTTCCCAGGGCTTGATAAAGCTTCTTTTTTGACAGCTGCTGAGATGGGCAGATTTAGTTTAAATTCTTTTTTCCATGTAAATGTCAGCTCAGGTTTTTATTTCTATGCAGTAACAGTTAGGTGTGATTCCATTACTCAATACACAAAGACTAGGATTATTTCTCTGTATCTTCCCCATTTCCTTTGCCATGATGTATCTGTCTTCATCAATCGACACTGAATTGCATCTTTCTGAAGTTCGTTAGATTTTACTCTGCTTTACTATCCTGAAAGACTTTGCATCCTTTACAGATTTTCTTGCTTTTGTGCTGAGCCCTCTCAATGAATTGTCACACAAGTGCGTGGTCTCCCACACAGCTGTGCTTGTGACTGGCTACTTGTGGTTATAGGATTATTTGGAGACTTTAGTTTGGGTTGTCTTGACTGTCTCCATTGGTTCAGCTTGTCTGAGGTTTTAGTACAGATGGCCTCATTGGAAAGAAGTTCCATATCACAGGAGACGATGAAATAAAAAGAAAAATGACCTGTATAACCTGTGTAACAGACTCCAAATTATTTTTTAATTCAAAATGTAAGCACAAGGGAAGTTTCCAAGAAGAAAACGTCCACCTAAAATTGCTTTGCAGCATCATTATGTGGTTGTAGCTCTGAAGCTTGTTTGATCTTAATAGCTGAAGCATGTGTTTTCTTCATTTCTGTTACCTTCGGTTTATACCTTCATTTCCTATTCCCCCAAACTTTCTTCTGAGTTTGTGTTTACTAAATGGATAAATCAAGATCTAATCAGGTCCACTGTCTTCATGATTAAATTAGATCAAGTGAATAGTGTATTGAGTATTAAACATATTTGGCTCTGGCAAGAACAATTGCTAAATAATTGATTTTCGTTTTGCAGAACCTCCTCTGTTCTGAATTAACATGCTTCTGGGTTAGTGAGAGAAACATGAATAACTTCTATTACTGTTAGAATCCACTGAGAGGATTTATGGAGTTGAAATAACATTGTAGGTCATATTTCACCCTTGTTGAGCTCCATTACATGAAAGTTCCCAGGTAGCATTTGAGATGAGCATCCTCTGCCTGAAGTGCACTAATGAATAATTACTTAGTGATTTCAGATCAACTACACTTTAACTTGGAGGGTTATAGCACTGAACTCTGTCTCGTGCCTTTATTCTTCTCTTTCCTGCATACCCTGATGGAATAGTTGTATGTTGTATAGTTCTGTGATGTGTATGGGTGTGTTTTTTGTTTGGTTGTTTTTTTGTTAGATTCAAAGGATTTTAGGTGAGGTTTATCTCCAGATATGTACTGTTAGGTTGCTGACAAATTAAATAGGTTGATGTAATATGAAATAATATGCAAAATAAAAGCAATTGATCTCAAGCAGCCTGCTGCACAGCAGGACCACGGGAGGCAAAAGGTATTTGGTGATCTCTGTGTTGGTATTCAATTTTGCTGTTCTTATGGAAGCAGGAAATGTCATGTCTTGGAAGAAAAGGCTTCCAGACTTGGTGATTCCTGAGTGATCACAGTGAATCCTGTCCACTAGCCTCTGGAGTGGATACCTGATGGGACCACCTGTCCCAGTATTCCCTTGGCAAATACAGTTGCTGCAGTATTTTCATTTTCTAGGCAATGGCCCTGTGTTTGAGCATCTTACACGGATCAGACAAATATGAACGAAATAAACTGTTCCTTGCAGCATCACTTTCCCCCTCCCCATCACCACCTCTGCCTACTATGCAGTGTGCCGTGATCTACCAGGTGCTTAAGTATAGGTGCCCTTGTGATTGCTGGCTTTAGTCAGCCCAGCTAATGTGATGTAGGTCATAATAATTATGCTCGTTAATCAAACGGAGAAATTGAAGTGGTGCAGACTCTCTTTACACAGAGAAATTCCTGTTTGTTTCTTTTAATGCTAGCTAAGCTACTGGGAAAACATGCCACTTGTTTATACCATTAAGTGTTATTTTGCCTCAAATGAGGAAATGGATTTCATTTAGTTTTGGAGAAGAATTCAGAGGTCTGAGCATAGCAGTGATTTAGAAGAAAGGCAGTTAAGAGCATGGCTTAGTGGTGATGGTGGTGATGGGTTTATGGTTAGACTTGGTGATTGTAAAAGTGTCTTCCAGCCATAATGATTCTGTGCTTCCAACTCGTGGTGAAGCCCACTCGGGTGACTTGGGTTGCTTAAGTTGTTTTGTGCTCTCTTGAATGTAAGATGCCCAGCTGATAGCTGAGTGTTGACCAATTGGTCTAACTTGGCAAAAGTAGGCACCTGAATGTAACCCAAAGGGACTAATAACTTATCTATCTGTGATTGCAGAGGTTTGTACAGTGGGCTGGAGAGTGCGATGGACACAAGACTGCAGAAAACCACTGTTGTGTTAGAAACCTTCTTGCGGGAGTGGTGGCAGTGATGCAAGGTGTCCAAGCCCTTGGGCAGAGCTGTCATCTCTATTGCAGAGCACTGGAGAAAGAAGCGTGTAATATTGCCAACACTACAGCAAAGGTGTTATATATGTGTTGAATTTCTGTGGCTTCATAAATCTGGAGAATAGTGTGCAAGGAGAAGGAAGAATTATTGGGAGAAGTAAGCCTTTTGGCATAGTCCCTTAAGACTCTATATCAGGCTACTTTATTTGAAATTTTTCATTAATGCTCGTGGGCCAAAAATAAGGAGTGGGTAATGAAAATTTTTGGAAAAAAATGAAGCTGGAAGATAACATCTGTGCAGAGATCTGAGATGTTACACTGCTAAAATAGGTGATGTTAAAGTTGGAATAACAGGGAGAAGAAATTGAGTGTCATAGCTGGAAGCTGTGAAGTTATTTTAGAAAGTTATTGGCTGGAAATATAAGACAAAAATTAGACATACTAGCTGATGCCAAGATGGGCTTATTATTTTGAGATGCTGTCATGAAAAAATCAAAAACGATCCTAGAATCGAGCAGAGATGAGAAAAATAAAGTGAAGATGTGGCTGAAGGTTCACTTTAAAATACTGTAGACATTTCTTATTGAACCTGAAAAAGGACAGGGAAAGAAACAGTGAGAAGTACTACATGCTATTTATACCCTTCTCTAGGAGTCTGTTTGGCAGCTTTTGGCAGTGGGATACAGGGTGAGACACGTTGGTCTGAGCTGTCCTGCTGTGCTTTTGTGGCGCTTGCTTTACGTGATGAAGAACTGGTGACGGG
The DNA here is from genome assembly GCF_059628265.1 of Tinamus guttatus. Classification (NCBI taxonomy): domain Eukaryota; kingdom Metazoa; phylum Chordata; class Aves; order Tinamiformes; family Tinamidae; genus Tinamus; species Tinamus guttatus. The sequence goes on along the minus strand of NW_028288989.1, from coordinate 206,779 downwards.
TTTGCTGATCCGGGCTTTCCCTCCCAGTCCTGCTCGAGCTGCCCGAGCACTGGTCTGGATGCCTAAACTGGTGTCACTTGTGAGGGCTCGCAGGATCTTCCTAAAACAATTGGCTGACATTCCTGGGAATGCCTGGAACCCTTTTTTACGAACTTGGAAGTTGGAGCCTAAAAGATTAGGTAAGTGCAGGAAGTGGTTTAGGCAAACTTAGTCTAGCTGAGGGTAGGACTTCACGCAATCCAAAAAAAAAAAATAATCCCTGTTAGCCTTAATTCTCTGAAATCTGATTGATAACATCTTATCTCATTCACAAATGGCCTTGGTTCACTTAGACTAAAGTGTTTGCATTTCTAGAGGACATGGCGAACCTGCATTTTCTAGGAGTCCCCCCATAAAAGAAAACCTACCAAAAATGCCCCTACCACTTCACCCCACCCTGGCCAGCAAAAAAACACCCCATAAGTCTCGGGCTCTGTGAAACACCTCCCAGATGAGCTGAATTAACTGGCAAATGGAGGCAGGGGAGGCAGAACTTGAGATAGAACTTGGAAAGTTCTGTTGCAGCCCTGACTGCAGAGAGAAGCTCTTGGCAGGGGCCGGGTTCGTTTGCCTGGGATGTTGCGTGCAGGAGCGGGGCCGCTGCAGCGTCTGCGTCCGAGGGCCGGCGGGCTCGTAGGGAGCGCTCGGCAGCGGAGTGCGCCGGGAGCGCCCGTGTGCAGCGGCTCCGCTTGGGAATGCGGCTGCTCAGGGAGGCTGCAGCAGAGCCTCAGGAACTGCTAGAAGCTCTTGAAGGATCCCCGAGATTCCAGAGTGTACCCAGCTTTTCAGGAGTGTTGTGGTGTAGTCCTCTGGCCCTTCCAGGCATGGGCAGAGGGGATGGATGTGTCAGTATTGCAGCTGTGGAGGCTGGAAAAGCATTAACTCCTGCTGGTCATGGTGGAAAATGTTCAGGTCAAAAAATGTATTTGCAAATTGGTTGCTGGGGAGCTTCTGTTTCCTAGTAATAAGTGTTTCTCTACTGATCAGTGGTAAACAACAAAGCCTGAAATAGACTCTGAAATCAGGATTTCTGTGAAGGACTTTTCTGTCAGCTTGATCTGCTCAGATCCCATCCTATCCCCATCAGGCCTGCTCCCACTGGAAAAGGGAGAGAGCATCCCAGTGCTTCAGCATGTGTGGTGCCAATCTGTGCAGGAAAAGGGTAGGAACACTAACATGGAAAAATGGATATTGGGATGCAGGCATGCACTCGAGACAGGGCTGCAGAAATGTGAGGACTTTGTTTTGTTCTATTTTAACCACTCACTTTTATCCTGTTTTGAAATAAACCTGCAATACGGTGGCCTGGCACAGATGTTTCACACCTGCCTGCTGTGGCTGGAGCACCCTGGGGAGCTGTGATTGTGACCTGCTCTGAGCAGGCACTGCTGAATAAATGCGATGCCTGCGAGCATCAGTGTTCAAGAGCAGCTCAATGGGGCACACGTCAGAAGCGAGGTGTTTTTTTCCTTTTTTTTTCCTCCCTTTATAATTGCATCATCCTGTCCAATTTTCATTAAAAGAACAAATTTTGAACAGAGTAGTGAGGGCTGCTGGTTCATTCAGGCAGGATGCAACAGAGTACAAGTCCACTGTAGCTGTAAGAATAACGAGCAAGGAAGGGGTCCTCTTGAAATTTCTCCTTTGCTTTGATCTGACTGTGCTTGTTCTTCTGTACCAGCTGTACAAACCCTAGACAGCCTGGTGTGTTAAACAGAAGCACAATCCTCTCTTAACATGACTGTCAGGTAAAGCCCTTTTTGTACCACATGCATTCAGGCACTGATGCAGCACTGCGTGTAAGGGTAACCTGGACTGCCTAGTTGTGTCAGTGCTGTTAGATGTGACTGTCCCCTGCCAAACTGTGGTCTGTGTGATGCTGCTCAGGCTCATTCTTTGCTTGCTGTGGCTCTTGTTATTCCCTCTGAGCACTGCTCACACCTGGAGCTGCCTGCACGGTCCCTTCAGTCGCAGAGCGAGGAGGATGATGGATGGGGAGGCAGGATGTCTTCCTCTCGGCACTGTGAGTGATGTCCGTTTCTCTCTCAGCAAAGTGTGATGGTGGGAAAGAACCTTTCGGAAAGCTTCATATCTAGGGGGAGCAGGTTGAGAGCAAAGGTTTTGTACACAGAGGTAAAAGAAGGGATTGCAGGGCTGTCTAATCAGAACCTCTAGCCTTTTATTGCTCCCTCCCATGGACAGATTCTTGTTTTTGAGCAAAAGCAGTGTAGTGGGGTACCCTTTGTACTGCCCATATTCCCTTCAAACTCGCTAACTTGTTGTCCAAAGGCTTAAGAGTACTAAAGTTCTTAGTAACATCATTTGTCTTTCTGGTATTGGTTTCAGGAAGGATTAAAGTGCCCTGTTTCTGCTGCTGAAATAGGGCTTATATGATTCCAGGGCGTGGGAGCTGCCAATAGGAGAGGGAAGTCTGGGCATCCTGGACTTGCATACAAAGCTTGGCAATGCAAGAGCCTGATTAACTCTTTAAGAGAATTATTTTCCTAAGGCTCTGCCAGGGCTGGGAAGGCTCTCTGCGCTACTTTCCTCTTTAAAAAATTGCTGGGGCAGTATGTCAGTGGGCAAGCTGTTAACTTTCTGTCTTGGATTCTTTCTGTGTAGACCTGTGTTTAGTCGGGCAGCACACGTGATGCTGAAAGGCAGATTCTTGCTCCAGGAACTGTGGTGAGAAGAAAGCTGAGCTTGAGGCTCATGACATGAAGTTCTAATCATTTTGCTCTGCGTGAGCCTTGAACAACGTTGCAGGAAATATTCTTGTAGTGCTTGCTAATGCATCTTGTACAGAAGGCTGAGACAGAACATCTCTGGCTTTCTGTGTTCCTACAGCCACAAAGATTGAAGTGTACTCTGTCCCCTTGCAACAACTCAAGCTTGATGAGTGACTTGTAACAGTGTTCTCTGTTCTATATTTTTTGGAGCAAAAATTTATCTGGAGAGTCGGTTTCATGCTCTGGTTACAGCAGCACAAGAGCTGATGCTCTGGCTGATGTACCTAGCTGCTCCTGTCTCATTAACTGAGCAAAATTATTTTCATCTGTAAAAGGTGTCTAATCACTCCTAGCAGCTCTTGGACATCATAAATTATTTCTTCCTGTCCCCTCTCTATATATGTTGAGCTTTTTCCCTTGGCTCTCTGCTCGAGAAGCATTTATACCCTGGGGAGCATTACCCCTAGGGAATGGGACTGAAGTGAAGGAAGTGCTTTGCTGGAGACCTGAGGAGGTGCTGGGGTCAGGACCAGGAGAGGAGCAGTGATAGCTCCAGCTGGGCAGCAGCAATCCAACCTTGCTGCTTTCTCTCAGCCTGCTCCTGTGGACAGGAGACTAGGAGGTCGGGGACATGGCTTGAGTCTTGACACTTTGGGCAGGTTCTCTGGCTCCCAAAACAGAGCAGCTTCTTGCTGGGCCTCTACCTGATCAATGGGAGTGCCCCATCTGCTCTCAACACATTCCAGGGAATGCGTCTTCTTCTCCCCATGTCCCCTGTTTGACACTTGTCCCCTTATTTATCCTCAGTTTGACTTATTTTTAATTTTGATAATCCCCCTGATTGAAGTAGCTGACTATCTTACAGCACTTGCCTTCTATATTTCCCTGAGTTGTTAGGAAATTTTATCTCTAGTTCACAAATGGGAGATGGAGCAGCTCAGTGGTTTGCCAGAGTCAAGCAAATGTTGGTGCAGTTGCAATTAAATAGAGGTGTCCAGCTGTGGCCTTCATTTTTCTCCTCTTTCAAATTATTGGATGCATTGTGGGACTGGCACATAACAAACAGTATATATCTGGAATGAGCCTACTGTTTGCTGGGCTGTGTAGAACTTGTATAGTGTGTTTTGGAGAATTAGTCCAAAGGCCTTTGCTGAGTTATTTGTAATAAACTCAGTAAAGGCAAGTATCTTGCCTTTGAAAATGAGAATTTAATGTTAAATTTGTCTGATAATTCTTGGTGTGCTTTCATTGATGGGCCGTCTCTTAGATGCAAAAGGCTATGAATAGAATTTTGCTGTTGACTGCAAAGGCAAAAAGGCAGAATTGCTTTTCAATTTTGAATTTTATTTTTGCTCGTCTTTTGAACTATGACTGGAAAGGAATGATGAAATTCAGAAAGATACTCAAAATATGAATAGATAATCTCTGGAAAATATTTTGATATTTCACATCCTCCTAAGTTGTCAATAGGAAACACCTAAATCACTAGACTCCAAAGAGATTACCAGTAAGAAGTGTTTTGGCTTTGCTGGGTTGTTAGCAGTAATTATGTAGCATTAATGAAGTATTGTAAGTTAAGTCTGTTTTTTTTTTTCTTTTTTTAGATACACATATTTATGTGTGCATATATTTTCTCTCTTCACTATATGACATGTTTTTAATATCTATCTTTTTCTCCCAGGGCATAGCTACAGCAGGATATTTGAATGCTTGACACAAATATGAGCACCTGCATATGCACCTGGTGGATTTAAACATGTAGAAAAATGCTAAAAGGCACTTTGGGAAGTTATTGGATCTGTTTCTTTTCACCTCTTCCTTTCCAGCATGACAGTAATTTTAGTGTTCAAATCAACATTTGATTCTTGAATATAGTGAAAAGGCTTCACAAGTTCATTTCTTCACAGTGTATTCTGCTTGAATTTGAGACCAGTGTTTTGTGTTTCTTTTTGCAAATTCATTCTGCCTTTTGAGGACTTCTCTGTATAAACTTTTCTGTAGAGTCTTCTGAGTTTTGCATCTTCGTTTTTCTATCAGTCCCCATCTTGTGTTTTCATTCCATCACTTCCTTGTTTTCTGTCCAAAACTTGCCATCCAACTCCTTTCTGTTCTATGGCTTTGTATAGTGTCATTGCCTTTCTAAAGTTGAAATAGGAGCAGTTGAAGATGCAAGGGTTTCACAAAGCTGAGCATCCGTTTTAGAGGTGAGGTTAGGTTCGTGTTAGGCTCAGCCTATTGTTGAAAAAGACAGTGTTGTGAGAAGAGCAGGACGCAGCATGATGAGGGAGGAGTTAGATAAAGAGAAGGCAGAACCAGCAAAAGCAGAAGTAAAAAGAAAAAAGCTGAAAAAAAAAAAAAGGATGCGACTAGACAAAAACATAGCCAAGAAAACAGCAAACACTGGGTTGTGATGTTGAATGTTTTTCTAAGAAACTTTGGATTCTTGGTTATATCCTGATTAAAGTTTTCTTGTATGTGCTGAAGCAAGAAGATAGTGCTTCTAAATTATTTTTCTATGTTCATAGTAGAATTATTTACAGTAATGCTAGGTATAATGAGTCAATTATTGGTCAATTAGTCATAGTAGACAGCTGCTACTTCTGTAATCTGTAGTACAAATATTTGTATTTCTTACACCTGACATCTCAGACATGCAAAGAGCAAACTGATCCTGCAGAGTTCATGGCATTTGCTTGATCTTGTCAAGAAGTGTTTGCAGGGAAAGAAATGCTGTTGTGTAGCTGACACTATTAAATATATACTGCAATACCTTTGAAACTGGAGCTAGTGCTTAGTAGAAAGTTTTGGTCAAACTGCTTGCCTCCTAGCATAAGCAGTTACATGGACAGCTGTGGTTTTACAAACCGTGTGAAGGAAGGTGGGAAGTGTGCACTCTGTGAGGGGCCCAGAGAGATGGCAAGGGGATGCTGGGGATGGAAGAGGAACAGTGGGATTCAGGAACAGCATCCCAAGGCTGCAGGAGGTAGCAGGGGGTTGCAGGGTAGCAGACGAGCAGATCCCTGTGAGCACTGCCTGGCTGCTCGCTGCAGTTCGGGTGGTCTCCTACTACTCATGGCATATGCAGCTGTGGAAGCTGGATGTTGACCCAAAGATGCAGGGCCAGCACACTCTCAACTACTGTAATCAGATGTTTTGTAATTACTGCATCCTATCTGGAGCATCCACAAAATTATTTCTCTTTTATTTAATCTGATATATATCTTTGTCTGTTCTGTCTGTTGTGGAAACCAATAGCTCTTTGTGTACAGAATACAGCAGGCGATAGCTGATATTTATTGAATAATAAATAAGCACAGGAGAAAGGCAGGAGGCAGTTGGAAAGAGTCTCTTGGGTATGTAATTAAAGTAAATTTTCAGACATTTGCTTTTATGTGTAGAGCAGTTCTGCAAGGGTGGCAATGCTTATGAGCTTACTGGGAGGTAGAGCAAGTGCAGATCGCTTGGGTGGTGACAACTTTTGAGCCTGGTGTGAACCTCGGAGGATGTTCTCCTTTGCTTGTGTTTCTTTTACTCTGTCCACGTGTCATGCTGAAGTTTTGTCTTAAAATGCTCCTCGTATGTCACTTCAGAAAGGCTTAGTATTGAATAATAACTGAAGGGTGCTACTGGGAACAGTTCTGAACAGTTTGGGTCATTCATTCCCAGGAGATGGTTTGTGTCTGTTCAAAGGGCAGAATGCATCTGAGGAGATTGTTTTACCCTACCCTAAGAAAGATAAATATTACATTGCATTTGCAAAACACAAGAATTGGCAAAAAGGGTAAAAATATGGCTGTCATTGTGTCCCAGAGAAGCCACATTTCTTGTTTGCTTCTGAGGAAGCAGAAGTGGGCCTGCTGCGTTCGGAGGCGAGGGGATGGGCCTCACAGGGAGGAGAACAAGGTGCGGTGAGTGAGGTGCTTCACGTGAGTGAAGGCCTGTTTACAGACAGCTGGAGAGAAGACCATGGAGGGAAATAGAATTGCTGTGTGATGAGAGAAAGCTAGTGACTGTGATCTTAAGGTGTATACTTTACCTCATTTAATTTGGTGTGGTAGCTTCATAAAAAAAGAATAGCAGTAACTCGTCTATTACCTGCTTTCTACAGAAGCTTTTCTGTGCTGGCAGCTCCATATTGGTGAAAGCAGAGATGCTGCTAGCAGGTAGGCAAAGGATAGTTTGCAGGGATTGAGGAGATATGCACAGCACAACCTGGTGATGCCCCCAGAGCTCCTGTTCCAATCCCAGGGCCACATCAGCCCTCTTGACTAGAGAGATCTGTTAGGAGCCTGTGTCTAAGCAAACTGAGGGGTCCCTGGCTTCTCAGAATTGTTGCTTCCCAGACTGCAGCCCTGTTTTGTGAGGCTTTATATAGATATGTGCTCCTCTTCCTGGAGCCCCGATTAGAAGTGCTGCTGCTGCGTGCCCATCACCTCTCTTCCTGCAAACAAGGCATTCCCCACAATGCTTGCATTATCTGCAGAACTCACCTGAAAGGCAGTCGTGTCTGTGTTTTTTTTTTCTTTTTTTTTTCTACTTTTTTCAAATCCTTATAAAGATATAAGGCTCCCCCATCGCCATCAAGTCAGAGGATTTCAGTAGAAAGGCACCTGCCTGATAATGGCTGCTGAATCGCTGCTGTGTAGGTAGCACTGATTTAACCATTCTTCATCAGAATGTGCCAAGATATATGCCTTATGAACCCTAAATGTGTCATATGCATGCTATTAACCAGTCAAACTCCTAATCTCATTAGGCAATGTAATTGGAAAATGTAAAATTGTATAAACAGATCCCATGTAATGTGATTAAAGTTGGCTTTAGCCATATTTCCCACTCTTAATTCTTGACTAGTCTGGTTAATATCAGCTGCTTTTCCCTTCCCTCTCCTGCCCACCTTGAGTCATGTCAGGTTCCCATGATGGTCCTGTGCTGTGTTGTGCTGTATGTCCTTGATAGATACAGTTACAGCACTGACTTTTGTCAATTCTTGGGAACATATCTTTTGTTCTAGTTATTAAAGATCAATGTTTCTGCAGTGAAGGACAAGTTTCCACCCAGTTTCTAGATCTTAACTTGTCTCCAAGAGTTATAAAAGATAACAAATCATCATGACCTTAGAAGGTCTAGCTTTGGTAGTTGCTGTCTAACATCTTCCTTAGCTACTGTGGAAGTGGGGATGTTAGGACTACATTGCATGACTGTCCAGCCGCATACAAAAGAAGAATATCTTGCTGAACAGTGTTATTGTTTATGTATTTGGTTGTCTATCTATTATTTCCATTTAATAAGGGTTTTTTAGTCACCGAGGGGATCATCTTCAACCGAATGTGCTCATCCTTCCTCTCTGCTGACTTATATGACTTTAACTACAATGACTTAAGACTAAAGCTTGTTTGATGGAATTTGTTAATGCCAATCATTGCTTTTCAGTCTGGTAGCATGACTTCATTAATGAATATAAATGGGCATGTGGGTACAGTCTGTTAAGATGAGATTGCTAGGTTATTTTAATTCATACCAGCCTTGCAGTGTGTGCCCTGGTCTTCAGACAGATAAGCACTTGTGCCTGTGCTCAATTTTAACAGGAGAAATCACGTTCCAATAGACAAACATAGGGCTGTGGTTTAGATTTTTATGTACTTACTTTTTAGCAGCCTTAGGTTGGACTTTGAGCAGCACTAAGAGGGCATAAGTTTCTTAAACATATATTTTTTCCTAGGACTGTTCAGAGGAAAATCGGTATTGAAATGTCCATGTTCAGGTAAGGGTGATCCTTTGAAATAGCTGACTTGCCTTAAATGAGGTGTGATGGCTCTGCGGTAGCTCAGAAGACCCCTTTGCTTTCCCTGAAATGTGACTACAACAATAGCAAGTATTAAAAGATACAAATCCGTCTCTTTGAACAGCAGAGGAATTGCAGTTCAAATTGCTCTTGGCAGAAGAGGGCAGGTAAGTTATTTAACTTAAATGTTTCTGAATACCCTAGCAAAATGAAGGAAGCTGATGAAATTAAGACCTGTGTATCTGTCTCCCAAAAGGTCTTAATCCATCAATTTTTCAGTTAAAAATAGTTTATTGCTATCCTTCCAGAGTAGTGTGTGGGTTGTTTAGGTTTTTTGTTTGTTTTTGTCTTTTTAACTGCATGATTTTTACAAGTTTTAGCATTACATAATCTATTTTAGCTTTTTATTGCAATAATGTCTAAAAATTAGTATGAGACTGTAAGAAGAAAAATACAGAGGAAGTATAAGCATCAAACCATACTAAGAATATTGTTTTTAATGAAAACCAGAAATGCTCTAGAAATAGCATTATGGCATACACATCAAAGTCACCCTGTTGATAACTTGTGTTCGCCCTCTTAAGTCTTTTCATAAGTTTTGCTTCATTGTGTGGGCTTGTAAACCCCAATTATACTAATGGGTGTCATGCTTCCCTGTTTTAGGGAAGAATTGCCAAATACAGCCAGGGTGGGATGCCCTCATTTAGCAACTAGCTCTTATGCTGTGGAGTATTTCTCCTAGCTACCAGGAACACTGCCAGTGGGGATGAGACCAGAAATGCAGCTTGTGCTCGGGTCCAAGGACAACGATCTGGAAAACTCTTTGCTGTAACCTTCTGTCAGGCTGTTGCGTAGTGGAACTAGAGATAAAACACTTGTCACATGAATGAAGGAGAGTGGCGTTTTGCAAAGCCGGTGGTCAGTTAATTAGTGCTGAAAAATACATAGCAACTTAGTCTTCTACTTTTTAGAAACGTTGTTTGCTGTGCTACCCTCATTTACTGAAATGTCTCATAAAACAATTCTTTACTATAAATTAGAAGGCTAAACATTTGTGCTCCTCTGTTTCTCAGAAACCAGCTATACAGAAAGATATGAAACAAAGGTTGGTACCACCATATGGTCTTTTGATGAGGATTGATGTCCTGTCTGTCTTTTGAAAGAAGTCAAATAGACCACAAAAAAGCTGACTAACATCTGTGACTTCAGTAGGCTGTGTAGCTGTTTGGGGGTTTTATGTGCCTATTTGATTGTCAATATTTTGAAGTGGTTTTGAACAAAAATACATGCTTTTAGGAGACATCTGTGGAGCAGCCATTCTAGATTGGGTCATGCTTTACCAATACTCTAGGGGCCGTATTCAAGGACCCAAAAACCTTGAAAGAGGAACTTGGCCGCTCCGCAGGGCAGCTGAGCCTGCTGGGGATCAGCACGGGTCATGAGAGGGGCTTCTTTCACTTTCTCTAAAAGAGATCTACAGACTGAGCTCTTAGTTCGGATTGTTGATGCTTCCTGGTATTGTGAAGGTCCTACTTAATGCTATTAATGTGTACTTTTCAGTAATGATTTCATAGGTGTTTCATTTTGGTGCCTGAAGTTGGATGCGATGAATCTGGGGTGTTGTTCCTGACTTATTCCAGGGTTTAACCTACAGGTTAAAAAAGGAATGAAGTTACTGCAACCAATATTTTGCATATTCTAGTCCAACTTTACTTCAGGTTTATGAAAGAACCAGAAACTTTTAAAAAGGTGTGTTCCACTTGACTGGTTTAATGAGACACTTTGTCTGAAATGAGGCTCCATAATTTAACATATTCTTTAAACAGATGGTGCCTTTTGGCCTTCTTCACAATCCTGGCAATTTTCTTTTGTGTTTTTCTCCACACAGGGCAAAAAGTCAACTTCCCAAATATATGCCTACTTGATTTAAGCATGTCCGTGGCATTATTGTTTGCATTTTCATCTTCACGGAACTAATAAGTTAAAATGTTAAAAACAGAGTGTCGAATTAACATAAGTCCCCACTTTGATGCAGTAGTGTTGTATTTTCTTATAATTTAAAAATGTCTAAGGCAGGGAATGAAAATATTTGTTACACAGAGTAACTGTTTCATATTATATGAGCTTATAATGCATAAGGAAAACCATCCAGTTAAATGTATGTGCATTATTCTCACTTCAAATATAACTCCAGGGTTGTCTTTCCTTGCTTATTTTCTGTTTGTTCTCAGTTTCATCCAAGAACTTGTTAATGATCTGTGGCAATTAAATTCAGCAATAGCTAATGGTGAAAATGAGAGTTAATTTAGGAACACTGTTGTGCCTCACACCCTGTTCTCCTGTGTTATGTGAATCTGTTGTGCCTTGTCTTAACAGAAAATTGCTAGAGGTAGGTACTGTGCACTCCTTTCCTGGAAGAGCAAAACCACCATCTCTTGGATGTTCTTTTTAAAGGTTCTGAGTTGTAAAGGAGGACAGAAAACTGAAGTTGAGGGGTGTCAGTAAAGAATGTTATGAAAGATACTTCCTTTGGGGGCATCTGTGCCGTGTAACACAGTAGAACATAAAGATAAACCAGCAAGAGTCAAACCAGCTCAGGTACCAGAAAGACTTGGCATCTGGTGAACTCCAGATGCTGAGAGTAACCCAAGCAGAGCCCTTCAGCCCTGAGCAAGCTGTTTGGGCAGGGCAATATTGCTTCACCCCATCACTGTCTTGTGTGGTGCCATCACCAAATACAGGCATCATTAAGTGACCTAAATGAAAAGCAGCTTACTGAAATGCCAGTGTATTTAAAATATTGGACATTAAGATTTGTTATTGTCACCAATGTCTGTTAAGTAACCACCTGGTAACTTTCTAGTTACTTATGTGCTGCCTCTCCCCTGAGCTTTACCGGTACTGAGGACCTTGAATTTCTTGTGAGGCTGATTTGATTGAGGGTTTCTGTTTAAAAACTTAAATAACAGAGCCCTTGCACATGTTGCCCTGACCCGTTTGGCAGCTCTGCTGTGTGCCAGGGATAAATGCAATAGGAACGGCCTTTTCAGTGTGGCTCTGGGCTACTGGGTTTCTAACAGCAGGAGGCCCTGTCTGGAGAAGAAAATAAATGTTTGAAAGCATAGCTGTTTTTGTAGAAAAAGGAGAGCTGTACATGACTGACTAACTAGATTTCCTGTGTATTTTTCAAAGAGGCTCCGTTTATTATTTTTTGTGTTGTCCTCTTGTATGCAGTTAGGAGGGTTGTTGAGGGAAGTGCTCTTTAATTTGAACACAGGTCATATGGAAAGAGTGGATTTTGCACCTGAAGCATGCTTGAAATTCACTGCAAAAGACTTTAACTTAATCACTATAACCTATGAGATCTCAACATTCAAGTTTCTTTTCCTTAAATTTGTTTGCAGGAGCAAAGACTATTGCTGTGATTATCTGTAATTTCTTTGCCCTTTGCTGTGACTGCTTCAAACCCTGCCTGTGTGCAGGCCCTGTTCCTTTGTGATAATGAATATCATCGGGAAAATATATATAGAGTGGTGCTATGTTAGTCTGTACAAGGCCTATTGCTTTCAAATGAATGTACTTTAGGCTGTTGACTAATGTGTTTTTTTAAGCAATACCCATACCTCTGCAATGATAGCATTACATTAGTGACAATAGTCTATTTCAGAGGTATCCCTAATGCACAATGAAATGGATATTAATAATTTAACAGTTTCAGGAGGTTTTCTACTTTTCAAAGTAATGACTGCTTATAAAGGGGGGGGAAAAAACCCATAGCATTGAACTCAAAGTTACTGCTATGTGTATTTCCATTCAACTGTGCTGAATGGAGAAGATGGAAACCAGACGCCTGAAGACAGAATCCAGTCTGGCTAAACTGGGTCTACCTGTAAATAAGCTGAGTATCTAAAACCTTACCACAATTCCATGAAAGGATTCAGTCTCTTGCTTTCTGGGACTGTCTAACCCTGGGGGCTCCAGAAGGTCTCTTGAGAGGGTTGAACCTGATGTGATCTTGACAGAGCTTTGGAGTTCAATGGATGCCTGGTGCATGTGTGTACATGTGTACCAAAAGTGCTTTGTTTTCCCCAAAAGCACTTAGCTAAAGCTCTCTGGTGATACAGATTCTCCTCAAGGTGCTAAGAAGTTAGTTGTGGTTCTGGCTACAATTTTGGTGCTTTTGAACACGGTGAGAACATTTTTCTCTGTAAACAAGAGCCCCATTTAAAGGCCCAGCTCAAAAAAATTTAAGTATCTCTTCTCCTGCATCCAGGAAATACAAGGGCCTTGGATCTCTACCATTCCTTCCAGGATTATATCTAAAGCTGTGGTGTGTCTGTGCATAAGTAGGTGACTAAATCAGCTCCATGAATTCCACTTGAAGCATCTAGTGGTGCAGTGCTGAGAGAAGAACCTCATCTGTGCAGTCCTTTACTGGTGAAGACCCATAGCTCCTGACCTCAGTCCTGTGCCTGCATTATGGAGAAGAAATTCTGAGCTTTCTAAATGTGAAGAGACAAGGCAGAGTTCAGACCCTCTTCCTTTAATAGCATTTAATGCCATGCTGCTAAGTCTGATATGGAATATACAATGGATTTTGCATTTTCCTGTTATAGACAGATGTTTTTCTTTTACTATCTAAATTTGGGTCAAAGGTGTTTGTTTTTTATCAGCATTTTTGAAGATATCATTGTTGTTGCTAAAGTCCTGCCTAATAATTCTAATGTGATTGAAACAAATCATCTTTGTCAGTGGTTTTATTTCCATCTGAAGCTTTTTAAGCAAACTTGTAGCAATACTAGCTTCTTGTTTTATTAATAATTCAGGTGGTTTATGTTTGAATTAGGGGTTATATTTTAAGCCTGCAAAATCTAAGTAATGCTTCTGAATAAGTCCTAAAGTTCAAGTGTGTTAAGCAGATGGACTTGACTATTATTCTGGGTTATTTTGTTGATTTGAGTAAATTCTCTTTACTTACAGGGAAACATATCATGCCTTGTTAGTGATGTGGCTGTGTACTTTATTGGATTTGCCGGCAGGCACATACAAATGTTTGTACAGCCATGAAAATGGAGCAGTCCCTCATGTGCCTCTTTAGTAAGGCTTGTGTTAATGCAGAAAGTGAGCTCGAAGTGCTCAGACTCTGGATGAATGAATCTGAACTTAAGGTTCATTAATTTCAGAATTATTATTTTCAAGCCTGCGCATGAAATATATCACAATTATTTGTGACAGTGAAGCTGCAATAATGGAGAAGACTTTAGTCCAAGTGATGCAAGTCAACTGAAGTAGCCCTAAGAACTTCTCTTACTTGTTTGAGATGAGGCATCAAACTGCTCACTTTAAATTTAAACTCAGTAACCTGTGTTTTTAATGCATTTAACATTAGGGAACTAAACTTTGGCATGTTATTAACAGAGGAGGGGAAACCAAGGCACCCTGAATGCCTGGAGCCCCATCAGGGACAGGAAGTCAGTTGCTGTGTCGAGAGGGTTGTGATAAGTAATTGGTGCTTTGCTGTGCAGGAGGGCACCGATTCATTTTTTGGAGTCCCCAATAGTATGATTTGAGGAAAAAAACATCATTATCCCACAGCTGGGGCTTTATTTCTATGTCTCTGGCTGAAGCCTTGAAAATCAAACAATATTTGCTGGCACAAACCATACTTGTGTTCTTTCATTCTTCAGAGCTATGCTGGTTCTAAGTTGACATTTGGACTGCAGAATCCCAAATACGCACATATTGCACACTATAAACAGACTTCAGAAGTTCTTGACCACAGGATTATTACTGAAAAAAGTTTGGAGGATTACAGTGTACAAGATCTATCATTTCCCTGTAATATCTGTCAAGGCTGGAATTCTTATGTGGTAGCTGCCTCTGGTGATCTGTTCGATGACTCTGTGGTAGAGAAAAAGGCATCTCTTCCTCTGCATGTTTAGGTTTGAGGCAAACTCTCTGCTGATGAAAAGGTAACCATTTATTCTCTAGAAAAAAAAATAAAAAAATGAATAAAGTCCTGTATTCTCAAAGGATTTTCTAATTTGCTCATTGATCTAGGTACAAGGTGGTGATTCTGTACAGATATCCTGTGTGCTCTGCAGTGTCTAAACAGGGGACCCAGTTGCGTTTGTATCCATTTGAGACTTTATTTTTCTTCACCAAAGACAAATCTTGCTTGAAGGCAGTTTAGTCTTGTTTCAGAGCAATGCGCAGCTAGAAACTCTGTTAGATTGTTGTTAAAGGATGTGAGCAAGAACTTTCTTTTCCAAACCTTAAGCTGGATTTCATTTGCATCTGACTCTGCATGTCAACAGTCAAGTGAAGTTGGTCTGAAATCTGAAGCCACACTTTGCTAAGGTCCATTGTTTGTTGTGATAGGAATTAAATTTACATACTCTTGCTTGGTTCCTAACAGATTTCATTAATGTTAGATACCCAAAAGAGCATAATAAATTGTCAGTTGTGTATAAACATTTGTGACTTGTTCAGCATCAAATAACACTTGTTACAGCATTTGTGGGAGTAGAATTATCAAAGACTGCCTTAAGAAAAGGCCCTGTGCGCTCTTCCAGCAGATATGCACAGAAGCAGGTAAACAGCAGTCCATCGTGTACATCTTTCTTTCCCTCCCTAAATTATGTTGAGTTAATATAGGACAGTAAAGCAACACAAACAGATTGGAGCATCTATTACCTATGAATTATGATGTCTCCAAATTTTAGTGAAATATGTGTGCAGTTGTTGAGGACCTATTGATTTTTGGGATGGGGGAGGCAGAAATCAGAGTTATTGAGAAGCTTCATGTTCTGCTTCAGTTTATTCATTCTGTTGATTTTAGAACTTGGCTGATTAGACAGATATTTATTTAGAAATAGCCCATAGCATACTGCCATGGAGCAAAATCTTGAATTCAATGCCATATTAGGCATAACTGCAATCTGTTACAGTTTAACGGGAATGATTACACATGGAGATAGGAATTTGGGATATGAATATGGTTATAAGCACGTAAATGTCATTCTAATGGTTTAGTTAACATTTAATTGTTTAGGCAAACTGCACTTCATTGCAACTTGGATTTTAACACTCCTAGTATCATGCAGCACCAGTATACAAAGTTGTCACACCCTGAGCCAAGCTATAAGTATTTAAACTACTGTTGTTCACAGATGAAGCTTATCTGTTTTAATGGCTGACAGAATTAAGGGGAAGAGTGTAGCTATTGTAAATCACCTTTTACACATAGGTGGTAGGGAAGTTCAGCTCACTATGTACACACTCAGTTTTACCCACATCCGATATGAAAACCTGTTCTGAGGTTGCTCATTGAGGCTTCCTGGATAGCTACCAAGGGCCCCATGTGTCTAATTAGCACCTCAGCTCCAGGGGCTGGTAAATGTGAAGCAAACTAGTATGTGAGGCACTAGGTCAATGCCAGGTTAGCTGCTGCTTGCTAAAATTAGCTTGCAATTAGGTTTACAGCTGTTCCTAATTGGAGATAACAGAGAAATCTTGACCAAAGAGGTCTTTTATATAATTTTTATTTTTTTTTAGACACTGCAGGACAGTATGGAGCTGAATGCAAGACTTTAGGACAATGATCCAAAGTGCCTTGGTGTAATGATCCCAGGTGCTACAGAAGCAACCATGACTCTACAGTACAGAGGGCCAAGAATGAATTTATAATAAGCATCATCTATGCAAGCTAATGAAAATAATACTGCCTAAATGACATTTTCAGGAGTAATATCTTTTAGTGTTTATGGGGTTTCATTTTTACAAACTGCTTTGTTCCTTTTTGATTTGATTATTGCTGCTCTTTGCTGATGAAAATCAGTATAGCAATTTAGGTTGGATTGGAAGGAGGAACTAGATCTCTTCTGTGTCTGCCTTGGGAAGTGTTGGAATATCACTAGAGGAGCGGTTAGGGTGTTTTATTTATTTAGAGTAATGACATTTGTAAAAGCAGAAACTTACACAACTTTAAGAATTCCACTGATCAACTGATTGGTCAAGTGTTTTATTTACAGACTTTGGAATTCACTTTAACTTTGAAATAATCATCAAAGGAAAGAATAGAGTGAGAAAACCCTAGATTAAATAAAAAATAAGGTCAGAAAGCTAGCAAAAATCTTCTACAGTTGGAAATATATTCAGTTATTTGTGGATTAATGAGAATACTTAGACATATGCTTCTCAATAAAACACTTCATATCTTGCATTCTGTGGTCTACAATTTTAAATGACTTACTAGTTGAACAGCTGACGGTTTATTACAAATAGTGATAGTTTGAAAATTAAAAATACTTCAGCATCTTCCTCCTTACTCTATGCCTTGATAAGAAATATTGCCCTGTATTGCAGAATATCCTTAATGCTAGCTGCTTTTCTTTTTCTGTTCTGAAGTTATTTGCACACTGAATTCTACTTTTTTCGCAACCGACAATTTACTGACAAAAATGATTTTTTTACAACTGACTTAGAAAACACTGAATAAGTATAAGTGAACATAGAACTCTATGTTAGAGAGAAAACAGTTATATGGAGTCTCTTCTAACACTATCCTAGGTCATCGTAGGTGAGATTTATCTGACCAAATATTTATATTTTGTGTGCAAACGTCAATTTTTGAGCTCATCTAGACTTTCTTCATGATCAGCGAAAAGAAGCAGAAACCTACAGTGAAATTTGACTCATCCTAAAACTTGTGCATCAGCTTGGTCAGACAAATTGCCTGTTTTTCTTCACTGATCATGAAAGAGATCTGAGGATGCCAGCTTGGAAGTAGTGATAGATCCTGAGGATGCCAGCTTGGAAGTAGTGATTTACATTTGGTCAAACAAATGCTGCATCTGGGGATCTGATTTCAGCCTTGGAAAATACTAACTTGTGCATAGTGTTTACTGGTTCTACCTGCCTAGCACTTAGAGGGTAACTTCTGTTTCAGCTTGTGGCTTTTGAAGAGTCTGAGACTCATTTTGACTGACTTTGCCAGTTACTTGATGGCAGATACAAAACACTGGAAAAGGAGAGGGGTGGGGGGGAACTGAAGGGAATAAAGCAGCAATAAAAAGTCAAGCTAAAAGTAAATCAGTATGTGGGCTGACTCCCAATATCTGACCAAATAAAACATTGGTTTACATGATTAAAGTAAAAAATTTTGTTAGCAGTGGTTCTGTAAGCAATTAATAAGTATCCGCAAAATGTGTCAATGTTCATTGAATCTGTGGGATAGGGTTCTCTGAGTTGCTCTGCAGCCCTGTTCAAGGTGACTCTCATGTCACCTTGCTGCAACAGCAGAGGGTGGTGGCAGCACGAGGTGCTTTCACACAGTCAGCACTTTAACTTCTTTTAAATTTATGCTTGTCCTTGTGCATTTCAAGCTTGGGAGCACGAAGCCTCTGAGTCTTTCCAGTAGTCTTCTCTATGGCTAGAAGCTAGATGGAGGTTGTGAGGTGAACTTTTGTACTAAACCAGACTTACATTAAGCTTTGAGGAAAAGAACATAAAATGGTTATTGTGTGATAAGCCGAGACGGGTGCTCGATCAGGCCTTAAACTGGTGACTGGCCAGAACTGGGAAATGCACTTGTTTCTCCTGATGCAGTGCTGCCCTGCTGCCCCTGCCTTTTTGACTTCCCTTTGGTTCCAGATCATTACTTGAAGGTGGGTAATGCAGGTTATGGGCAGTTTAGGATTCCATCCTCCCCCTTGCAGTTACTCATTACTGCACATTTTGCCTCAAAACACAAGTCGGTCCAACTTGTGTCCCTTGGAATGAGGGAAGGTGCTTCCAGCACCACATCCTGCATGGTGTCAGTTAAACGTGAAGGGTATTTTCCTCTAGGTAGGGAATGGCTGTTTCTGACCTTGAAGGTAACACATGGTGACAGTGGAGATCAGGGGTGGGGAGACACGGCTGTTCAGTGAAGTGGCAAGAGTTGCTGGTCCTCAGTTAAACCACCCACAGGCAGATTGGCTGAGATGTCACTGAAGAGTAAGAGTGCTCCTTTCTGGTTCAGACAGACTGCTCTTCTCCAAACTTTGCTCAAAATATCCCCCTATTTAGTGTTCCACATGGGTGACATCATGGTAGAGGTGAAGGAGTTCAAACTGTTTTTCCTCCTACCTATTGGCAGAGGCCAGCTTTTAAAATAAGATATTTCTATTTTTCTAGCAAACTAATATTTTCTGTCTTGAATAATCACCAAAACACAAAACATATGAATGTCTCTTATGTTGTCAAACTCAGAAGTCTTGAGAAAGTTTAACTTATGAGGTAATTTTGCAAGATTACTGGGGAAGAAAAAGTTACTGTCAAGGTTTCTGTCAGATCAATGCCATGCTCTGGTTACCAGCTGTGTCCCTCCATATTCATCTGCAGAACAGCAGTATCTACTGGATCATGATTCCATGTGCTGTTGGCCTTGCTGAAGCAGCTCCACACAGGCTAGGTATAAATGGAGAATAAACCAGATATTGCTAATGTTTTCTTAGCAGTGCTGATTCCTGTACAGGACATAGACCACAGCGTGATCCTGTCAGTCTGACCACTGACTAAGTGGACAGGTTTGATTTTGAATAAAGCTCTGATGGGGATGAATCCAAATGCACTCTTCTCAGGTTTATAGATCTGTGTCTGCATATTTTCGCATGCAGATTTCTGTTTCCATTTGGGTTTCTGTTAGAAATCATGCCATGGCAGCAGGGGTCTGCAAAGGAATCATTGTCTTTCCAGTATTTGCAGAGATGCCTGATGTTAATTACCCAGGAAAAGAGCATGTTCAGTTTACAACATCGTGAATTTGGAGCATTTTAGGGAATGTGAAAATACAGTATTTGAAAAGTGGCAAATGTTTCAAAGTAAAGCAGTATAATTTATAAGTTTAACCTCTTAGGACTCTTAAAAATTTGGAAGATGAACTAATGCATGGGTGCTTCTGGAGAGCCAGTTATGGCCTAGGTGACTGTGCCTGTAGATGCATAGTTATGTAGACAAACTGCAGATGCTTATACCTATCAATTATAGATCTGCTTTCTGAGATGCTCGAGTCCTTTCCATTCAAGATGTTGAATGGATCCTGGAGTCTGCCTGGCATAGAGAAGTGTACTTACCTGGTAGGAAGTTGGCCAGAAGCGTGTCTCAGTGAGCGCTGTGTTGGCCACCAGACAGAGGCCTTGCTGGAAATATCAAAAGATAAAAGCAGGACTTGTGCCATCTTGTAGCTTTAGCTGTAATGCAGGCAACCCGAGTGAGCTAACCTCAGAGGGGGGCCGTGACACACATGCACCCTGTTAAGGCAAACAGCTGCACTTCATATTTGGACAGATGCTTTCCTGGTTTCTCTATAGAGAGCCCAAGCAGTATAGAAAAAGGCTGCTCTGGAGTGTTCACTCACTTTTACTGGTGTCCTGAGTAATGTTGGATGTGTGAGTCACAGGTGATGTGCTAGGTTCTGTATAAACATCCCCCAAAATTCGGTCAGTGCTCTGAGACCTTGGTATAGAAAAACTGGCAATAGGATGAATGGATTTTTTTTTTCCTTGGGAAATATGTTTGACACAGATTTTTGTGTTTTGACTTCTCTTTCAAAAGAGAAATGAGTCTTCTATTTGACTTTCTTTTTTTTTTTCCCTCCTGTTGGATAGTGGTGTTAGCAGGCCCGTATCTGCTTCTGGTCAACCTTGTTGACAATATTAGTCCTGGGGGTAATTCAGAGTTGTGGCTTCACTCCCTTGTCTGAAAATCCCTTAAGCTTAAAAGACCTGTGACAAGAGATTAATAAAAACAGGCTCATATGCCCTGTGTTTTGATTTTTGCCGCACTCTTGTGTAAAAGTGCAAATGCTTACTGCAAACTACAGTGTGGCATTTCTGAAGGACTTATGGCAATACATGAAAATATTTACCTATATACAGATTGAAAAAAGCTAAAATTGGATAACTTTTGTAACGCTCCCATGTGGAGGACTACCAGTTTAGTTAAAATTACTTGCCTTCATGCATTGCCAATAGGATGAGACATGCAAAGGCCAGATGGCTTTTGAAAAGTCAGTGCTTAAATGACTATGCAAAGAGTTTACTTCTAGTCCAGCTGTTTTGCGCAGCAGCTCAGCTCTTTTCCCTCTAATTTCAGGGGTCCAATTGAGGACTTAATTCCTGTGTTTCACATGTGCTTGATTTTTAGGCTGTTTGTGTGACTGCATCTTTCACCCTGTGTGTTTGCTTTCTGTGTTTTATACTGCCGTGGTCAAGAGTTGGACATCTCTTCAAATGCTGGAGCTGACTTCTTGGTTTCAGTGCCTGGCTTGCATTCTTCCTGAGACAACGGAATTATTGTTTAAAAAACGGCAGACAAGAAAATCCCAAGAGCTTCCTTGCAGCACAGTTAGTGGCACTTGAAGATGCGTTATGGAAAAAGTCCTTCTGAAAAGGCTCCCTGAGAGCTAAGGAGATTTGAAGACAAAACTGGAGCTTGTTTGGTAGCTGCGCGCAGCTCCCATCTCCAGATAGTCCTAACTGCTTCCCTGCCAAAGGTAGTCAAAGGCAGTGTCAAGTGAATCAAATCGGATTAGATGTGGGTATTAACCCAGATTTTGAGAAATCTGGGTGGTGACTTCAAATTCTAACGCTGAAGGTGGCGAGCAGTGGTGCCCCGATCAGCAGACTCCAGATACGTGTTGCCAAATAACTGTTTCTTGGATGAACCAGAGCACGGAAGGGGAGGAGAACGTGTGCCCTGAGATAGGAGTCAGTGCTAGGAGTAAAAAACAGCTGCAAATGATTTTTTACAGCCAGTTCAATAAAGTACTTTCCAGTTCTGCAGATTCAACTGTGAAAGTACCCTCCTCCAAAGCACATATTAGGGATCTCAAAGTGTAGTCATGTGCCGAGTACTGACCACAAAGTAAAATTGCTGTATTTGAGAATAGCAGGAGGGAGGAGAGCAATACATGTGTTTCCCATATGAGCCTGAAAGGAATTATTTGTTGCCTTTGGAAGCTACACATTGTTAGGATGTAGGCAGTCAGATCTGCCCCTGCTGCAAATAAATCAATGAAGCTCAACCAGGGATGAAACTGGTTCAGGGTTTGTGTTATATTTTTCATTCTTAAAGGGAAGAAGAAGAAAAGACATAGTTTTGACAGGGAGTTGCATAGCTTGGAGTCTTCAGTGTTTTGTTTTGGGAACAAAAACAGCTTTTTCTTGGCTAGTGCAAAAGCCCTGTTTTTATGTAATAGTTTATCTTTCAGCTTGTCTTCATCATGGAATGGCATAATCTTGTAGGAAAATCTTATATATATAGGAATATATGTTGCTATATAGATATATTAAAAGCTTTTAAAATGTTACATTTCTCAATCACAATGTCATCTTGATCATAAAAGTTTTTGCGGTAGAAGTCTGGTTCTGACACTTCAGTCCAACTATGCAGCTCTTTGAAATAGCAAAAACAGATCGACTTGCTCATTGCAGGCAATACTTATGTGAGCTTACCTTTCTCAGAGCTGAATTGTGGCTTATTTTTGATGCAGTAGTCTTCCTTCTGAAATTATTTGATCTGGAAGCAACCCTGTGAGACACAAGTTATTTTTAGAGCGTAAGCTTTAAAATACGTGTACTTAAAGAGTTCTTTAAGTCCACTGAAACTGCCTGAGAACTGCATATGATCTATTCTTTTTTTTTATTCCTAATTGTTTTCCATTGTTATCAAGCCTTTGATTTGTTGTCCTTGATAAACTGTATTGATCTGTTCCCAAGCTATCAAGAATCATTTTGAGTAGGAATTGAAGTTAGTGCCTTCTAGGTTTGAGTGCTATTTTTTTTAAAAAAAACTTCCCTGAAAGCACATTATATGCCTGTGGAATGAGGTACTGTCCTGCTGAAGAAATTAACTTGTGTATCTGATCTGTTTAAAAACAAGCAAACAAACTGCAAACAAAAACCCATTCTTTTGTATACTTAGTTATATCGCTGAATCTGTTTCTTATAAAAAGTATTACGTGTCCTAAAGAGACAAAGTGGTGTATTTTTTAAAGGTGCTGAACATCTATGTTGCTGCTCTACTTAGAGATTTTCATCATTTTTGAACCTATGCAAATTAAGTTATGGGGATTTCAAAACGTGCCAGTTCTGATGACTTAACATCCTTTGAGGAAAAGAAAAGATGACAACAGAAAGAAAATTAATCCTCTTACTAAAACAAGATAGATTTCCTCAACTGCCTGGTTCCCAGGAATCTTTTACTGAAGAAGGGGGACAAAGAAGGCAGATAAACAGCCCATTTTTTTTCTAGGTTTTCTGTCTTTAAACAACCACAATGTGCTAAGAGATACCACATTCACACTGAAAAGGCTGACTGCTGCTTTTAAACAAGACAAAATGAAACACTTATTTTCAAAATACGTTTTGAAAAAATAGAAGTAATCTTTCATGAAAACTCTTCATGAAAATCTCTTTTGACTAATTCATATGTCAACTCTGAATGAAAAGCTTTTTCAATGGACAAAACCTAATTTCTTTACAGATCTATGCTACAGGAAAAAGAAACAAATGTATATCAAAACACTTAAATGAGAATCCCAAGTTCTTAGCCCCGAATCTGTCCCTTTGATTTCCATAGGTGAGCTGCACCACTAGGATACTTTCGTTATGCAGCAACCTCTTCTCAGGGCCACGCTTTGTGCTTCTTGCACAAAGATGCAATACCTGGCTGTACCGGGTCAGCCCAGAACTGCAGCCTGACGCATATTCTGTGCTTGGAAAGAAGGGCTGCCCTGAAGAGATTCAGGAAAACTTGTGCTCTGCTGTGAAGTCCTAGGAGGTTAATTCTGGTCATTGTGAGCTGACGTTACAGCTATAAGAAAGCAGAAGCCCCGAGAATGAAAAGCACCGTAGGAGCCTCTTGGGCTGCAAAAGGTTAAGCACTCAACCAAAAAAACCCTATACTTTCTGATGAAAAAACTCCTATGAAACCTCCTACCGAAGCAGAAGACTGTGGTTTGTGTTCCTCATGTTGGTGGAAAGAGCAATTTGCCAGGCCCTTGACTAACCTCTGACTTCAAAAGGAAATAGGGATCAATGCCAGGTTCTTGGGGAGGGACCTTAGCAAGCAGGAACTTTTCTTCTGCTTGTTGCTGGTCTCTGAGCTACAACTGGTATTTTTCTCTCCAATCCTGCATGGATTTGTCCAGTTCCTTCTGGGACCTCTCTAAACATTTCTCCTTTGCACCTTTCTGGTAATTGCTGCCTTGGCTTAAGTGTTTGGGTGAAAAGAATCTCCTTTTGTTATCTGTTAGCTCTCTTCAAAGCTCCCTGGCTTGTGTGCTAGCAGAGATGGTAAGAAATGTTTTTCCCTGTGGTTTCTCTGCCACTTGCTGCCTCCCTTCTGTCTCTTTCTCTTAGACTTTTCAGTTGTGTTTTGTACAGAAGTTGCTTTGTAGCCTTGTTTAGTCATGTTAGCTTTTTTTCCCTAGTTATTTCATTGTTTTTATAGTAGAGGGGCCCAAATCTGCATGAAGTGTGCAATGTGTAGGCATGCCTTGAATTTATTAAATCATATTATCAGGTTCTGTTTTGCTCTGATTTTCCAGTAATCAGGATTCTCTGCTTCCTTTCCCCGCCCACTCCCCCCCAACATTTATATATCTTGTCTCATTCTCATTATGAAGAATTCTATCAGTCCACTATATTTTTTTAAACAAAAAAAGTCTGAATTCTGCAGACCAGCATTTTCTACTGGATATCTAACTGCATGCAAACTGTGTGTCTTTTGGGTTTGAACATAAGGGCTTGCCGCAGGCCTGTGTGTAGTTATTGTAAAGGCTCTGACTGATTTCAGTGCAGAGTGGCACAAAGCCTGAAATTGGAGGCTTTTTGCCACTAATGCAACCTGGATGCCAGTTGTTGCTGGGAAGCAATAAGGATGGATGTTCTTGTGTCAAGGGTTTAGTCAAGCCCTTGGTAGTCAGGTAAGTCTTGTGAATCAAACCTGCTCTCCAGAAAGTCAAGGTGGGATGGGAGAGGGGCTGTCCCTTCCTTCCCTGTGTCATACTTGGCATTTCTGGGCAAGTAGAGTGTTGCTACCCTGAGCATGGGCATCCTCGCCGAGCACATGGCATCAGTGCCTCTGGTCACCCGTTTGAATGCGGCCACGCTCTCTGTCGTACTTGTGTGATTGCTTGGTCCAGTGACCTGCTTAAAGTTCCTGCCCTCAGTGCATCTCCGTAGCATTGATCCCATGGGAATTGCACCTCATTTCTAAATAAGAAAGTGTTTACATAATGTATGTACCATGGATGCTTGGTTAGACGATGTGTTTTTAGCTTGGCACTGACAGAAAATTTCCTCTCTCAAATATGTCTGTAACAGCAGAATTGCACAGAACAGGCTTGATTTTTTTTTTTTTTTTTTTTGTGTGTGTGTGTGTGTACTTGCCTTGTGCTGATGTCAGCATGTGGTATCACTTTCTCAGCCAAACAGTTCTGCCACTTATAGGAAAAATCCCTTGATCTGATTTTTCCTGTGTGCCACTGTTTGAGAGGGCTGCTGGTCATCCTTCCCTGGGAGGCCAGTGCAGCCACATGGGCTCATCCATGCCTGGACAGACTGAGCTTAAGATGGCACAAAAGTCTCTGTGGGCCCAGCTCTAGAAAACCCTGACCATGCTGAATTCTTTGAAGCTATTCAGCCTCTTATGGGAGGTAGCTGGAATTTCATCAGATCCAGCCCTTCCTTACCAAAAGGGTTTTTGTGTGATTTGAGGTAGCCAGATGCTACTCCTTTTAGGGACTTAAACATTGAGACAAAAATTCTACACAGAAGGATTGGAACAGGCTGCCCTGGGGAGTGGTGGCAGCAGAGTTCCTGGCAGTGTTCAAGAAACGTGTAGATGAGGCACTTGGGGACAGGGTTAGCAGGTTTGGTGTTGAAAGGCTAATGGTTGGACTCGATCTCGAAGGTCTTTTCCAACTGTAACGATTCTATGGTTCTATTCTGCCGCCTGTCTGATGTAGTCTCACATGTGTAAGTTATTCTGGTGATATATTGCTGTATCCAGTGTGCCTGTTGCAGTTTTCCAAATTCCGCGACTCTCTTTTCCTAGTTCTGTTGCATTTATTTTTCACTTTTTTCCCTTATCCTTACCCCTGTGTTTTATTTAATCCTTTTTCAATACAGCTATTGCCTGTGGTGTCTTTTAGCATATACTGGGTGCTGAGTTCTCCTGTCTGACACGGTATTTGGGTGTGAACCCCTCCTCTTCCTCCATTCCCCTGCAGCGATGGTCCGTGCAGTCTTCTTGCTCTCCAAGCTGCAGTTCCTGAGCATGAACCATCATTTCTCCTGAATGCACAGGACTGCTGTCAATGTCACTGTGCTGCTCTAAGGTTATTCACTGACGTGGGGAAGTGACCTTTGAAAAAGGCCTTGGAAGCATAAAAGATAAATGAAGAAGAAGAAACTGAGGGCATCACTATTGACTGCCTCTTTTTTTTGCATTGATGGAATGTTTTCATGAGAAATGGTGGCATGATCCTTGTTAGGAGTCCTGAACTTCATTCATTAAGCCCATCCGCGATGCACAGCCAGAGGCATCACAAGTTTGGAGGCAAAAGGTTGAATTTGGACAGTATGACCCCTCTGCATTTTCTTTCTGAAAGATCTTAATTGGAAATATATGATGTTTCAGGTGTAATTTTATAAACTAAAGCAGCTGCAGCTCTTTCCCATCCTTCTAACTGAAGGTGGTTTTTGAAGGAACAGAGCAATTTTTTTTTTTTAGTTTCCCTCAGAACAGTGATACCTGCCAAGTTGTTTTGGATCACAAATGACTGCAAAACTTGCAAGAATCTCAACCTTTTGTGACTATAGTTAGAGTATGCCTCAGCACTTGAAGGTTGCATTAACAGTTCTAGATATTCCAGTACACAAGTCTTTTGCAGAAGAGGGGGAAAAGGAGAGAATAGGAAGAAGAGTTAAACCTTTTTAAATGGAGGAGAAGGAAAAAGTCTGACTCTTGGCCAAAGTGCGCCCTACACACTAGAGAGGAAAGCTGATAGGGTTTTTTGATTTGAATTTAAACTGCTATTAGATTCCCTCTAGAGTAAAGCTCAAAGTTGTACCAGGTATTTATTCCACATTCCTTGCCATGGAGTGCTCCAGTGTGCCCTAGCTGATATTTCCAGGGAGCAACTTCTACAGGCGGCTTTACAACCGAGGAGGATTGAAGCTGTGGTGTGGACAGGTTGGGGCACAAGCAAGAAGCTACCCATCCAACCTGTCCTGGTGGGGATGTCTCCTTTACTTTGGGCAGCACTGCCTTCTCCATAGGGAGATGAGGGAAATACTGATAAAAGGTGCCGCAGAGCCTGGGAGTGCTCTGCGCTTCAGAGAGCCCTTGGGAGTCCCCCTCTCAGCTGCAGTGTGGAAATGGCAATGGCAGAGAGAGAAAAGGCTCAAACTGTGCTTGAGTTAAGGGATTGAGACAACTGAGCTGCACCATCTCTCTACTGGGTGCTCTTAGCCTGTGGCGAACACATGCTTGTTTCAATGTAAGCAGCATTGAAAGTTGTACAAGATTTATTAAATGACATCTTTGGTGTGATATAAGGTGATAAAAACAGATGGTTACTGTATCTCTGCTAAGGGCAATAAATATTTTCCTCATTGGAATTTAATGGTGTGTTTGAGCTTTAGATGGAGTGAAGGAGAATGGATTTGGCTTAAGCATATTGTACGGGGTATATTTCAAAAAACAGAGGATGAGAATTTGGAAGGAAGCAGATGGGAGCTCTGGGAACTGCACAGTATGAAGTGACAGCTACTGGGGCTCTGTGATACTGTTAGAGATGCAGAAGCTGTGAAAATGCCCATTTTTCATGTTCCTCATGAAATACTGGAGATCTCAAAGCAGAAGCCCATACAGAAACTAAAGAGATTCTAAGCAACTTCACAGCCAGATAATTGTCGTCTTTCACTTATGGATCTTCTATCATGAGAGAAGAGACAAAGTAATTCTCTGCTGCAAATGTGGCAGAGGCCAGTGGAGTCTCAACAAGTCCATGTGTAAATGAGATGAGATTGATTCTTCCAAATATAGCCAGCAAAGAGTCGATACAGTTGAGGACATTAGGATGGACAATACAAATTAATAAGAGGAAGCCATGACTTGAACTGTGAATAATGATATATATTAAACTTGTATTTTCTGAGTACTGCTTCCTTATGCAAGTATGTTCCACTCCCCAGTGAACATTCCTGTTTTACAAGGAATTTCCTGTAATATAAATGAATGTAAGAAATGCAAAGCTCCCTGCTGGTTAGAGATCTGGTATCAGGGTCGTTCTTGGTTATCACCGTTTCTTGGCAGGTTGTTCCCAGGGCACTGCAAAGAAACAGATGAGTGCAGGAGTTTTGCCTGTCTGCTTTTCTTGCCCATTTATAAGGACAGTGGAATTGATGTAGTGCTCTGCGCTCCTTTAAATGTCTCCTAGATAACTTTCATTTGAGTCCTCATCTTTGCTTAACTATGGGAAAAGAAGGGGGTCTATTATGCTCTAATCCAGTGAAGAGATGAAGTGGAGTGTGGTCCCCAGCAAACTGGTGCTGTAACCCTAAGTGTTTGTCTCCTGTGTGTCCTGTTGAGAATGTGCTGGAGGAGATGCCTATCAAGGGAAGGGGACCTTGGCGTAGATGTGTGCTTCCTCGTCATCCTCGCTTTCTCAGAGCAGACTGTAGTGCTCCTGGAATGGTTCTTTACAAGTCTTTCAGGTGGGTAATTCAGGTGGGTCTTGTAAATGGTTGTATGGTAGCTAACAGCTCTAGTCCTACAGACACCCCTGCTGACTTCCCCTTTGCTCAGGTGATGTCTCCAGCCAGGAAGGATGTTATCCCTGACATATCCAAGGCTGCAGTCTGACTGTTAAGAACCCAAGAATGGGAAAATATCGGACCCTCATTATTTTCTGTTAGAAAAGCTGTCTCGTAAATATGCTGTGAATTTGGATTTGTACCAATTCCTTTTTACTTGTTTTTCTCCATTGTGCATCATGAACTTTCTGAGCCTTCATTGTGCAGAGTGTACAAAAAAGCCGCATGTTTCTGTCTAATTTCTGTTTTGCTTCTAAAATGCAGAAGCCAGCAAGTATGACAAAAGAACATAAAACATTTTGGTGTGATAGGATTGTCTTCAGCTTGCCTTGTAATCATAAAAACAAGGTGTTAGGGTTTTAGACCAAACCTGCATTAAACTATTAAGTAGTTTTCCAGTGCCTCAGTGCTTTTTTCCCCACGGTCTGCTGCAAGCATCCCTGCTTTCTGTAAGACTCTAAGAGCTGCTGGGGTGTTGGCCGCCTCTGCGGGTGATGTGCACAGGAGTGTCTTGCCAAATTTCTTGACATCTAGCAGATAATCAGCATTTGAAAATCCTTTGTTGATTTGTTTTTTCATTCCCAGCTCTAGCTAAATATGAGGAAGTTGGTGAAAATCTAGCCTGGCCCCTGGTGTTCCTGGGCTTGGGTTCTGGCTGAGATAGCATCAGATAATGACTGAAGTAGAAATATCCCTGGGGAGTAGTGGGGAAAGAAAAGGACAAAATACACGAAGCAGGCAGAGTGAAAAAGGAAAATAGATTCAGCATGTGTGATGTTGTAATGTTTACAGATAATTTATTTCACTAGTTGGATTTTTCTTGTCTAAGGCTGAAATTCTCTGGTAAAGAGCTGTTTCCTTCAGTGCAAATTTTCCTTTGATTAGAAAATTCTTTTGTTCAAACTGAAATTCTCTTAATATGCCTTACACTTCTGATAAGCAGCCAGAGAAAAGTACTTACGGGTAAACCCAGCACCTTATTTTTGTTCATTTCTGTTCATGTTTTTCATTTCTGAAAGCTCTCTGTGTTTTCAGTGCCTGTGGATGTCAGAATTACTGCAGTCTTTTTGGGTGAGCAATGAGCAGTTTTTGCTGCAGATGTTTTTTAAAAATTTATTTTTAGTATTATCGTCAATGTAGTCAGTAATGCAGATTTAGGCTGAAAGTCTGAGCATTGCTCATAGTGGCTTGGGAGCCTTCCCCCTCCGGCCCCAAACTCCCACTGATTCCAACCCCTCCTTTCTCGGGTAGTGCCGCAAGCTTAGCCAAGGCTCTAGGCTGCTTTTTCCCTTCCTGCAATACTCTGCTTCTGTTTCTTGTGTGGGATTGCTTGAGAAAAATATCTGCCAGAAAACAGGGGTTTTTTTGATTGCAAAAAACACTCCCAAACTTTATATTGATCAAAAGAAAAACAACTGCTTTCTACTGGGAAACTCAAATTTCTGTTGAAAATCTAAAAAAAAAAAAAAAAAAAGTTGGCTGAAAATCATAAGTCAAAAGTATTTTAGGACTACCCCATCATGAGAGCCATGCATTGCAGGAGCTGCAAACTGTCCAGGGAGCCATTGGGAGTGGGGTAGGAGGGTAGAGAAAAAGGCACTTTGAACTAAAAAGTTATGGAACAATGAGACAACTCTTCCAAATACACTCTGGGAGGCACTTTTGGCAAAAATATTAGAATTTGTAGGAAGTTCATTGAAGGAAAAAATGAGAAAAAAAATGTGTGGTTGATTTCACTTGTAGGCATGGAGGAAAGTCCATGTTTTCTGGCCATTTTTATTACTGTTTTATACAGTAGTTTTTGGTAAAGAAGTTTAAATGATGGAAACTTGACTGTGATGGTTGCTTTGAATGGTAAAAGTAAATACTGTGATCTCGATTTTGCAATGAGCATAAGAATGAGGCTTAGTCATTTATGCTGAGTGCATTCTGAGTGAATGTACTCAAACAGTAGCATTGTCAGGCATGGATATCCTAAAAATGTTATGCATATACAGAGTTTGAAATCTTGTAGACTTCCAAATGAGAAAATGTTTGCTATTATATTTGCAACTTGGGAAAGAACAAATATAAGAGCAAACAGAAGGGAATGTTTAAACAGCAAAGGGAATCTTGCCAGTTCAAGTGCTATGAAGTAAGTTTAATACAGAGCTTGTTGATGTTTTCCTCTGTTTGGTCTTGTTATTTGCTTTCACAGTGGGTAGCCTATGAGGAACCAAAGGGCAAGTGCAAAGTGCTAGTTCAGCAGTAATGAGGGTGTTAGGAAGCTGTTTGAAAGCCCATCTGCACACTGGCAGCAGCCTTTTGCAATCTGTTCATCACAAGCAGCGCTGAGTGCGGTGTTTGCTGCTGCGATTTCCTTATTTGATTTGCCCATAAATTTACACAGGCATTGTGCTTCTCATTAAGGTAGAGCAGGAAATTAAATTCATAAAAAATATTTCCCTGGGAATATTATCATTTGAAATAGAAAGTATTTCGCTTTTCCACTGTAATAAGCTATTTCTAATGTGTCCACATTTCTCAGTTAAAGCGGTGATGTTTTGAATCAGTATTTCTAATGTATAGAAAAAATGAATCAAAATAATAGAATCGAAATATGAACCAAATCAGCTTCTTTATCAATTAAATTATAAACATCTTCTGTATGACTAAGTGCGTAGCCTCTGCATGCTGTAGTTCTGAGCAGGAATGAAAGTCCTTGCTATACGACAGCTAATGGGTCGAGAATAAAATAGTTTCAGGACAGTTTCAAACTAAAGGTTAAGAATCTTCTTTGGGAAGATCTGAAGAAGCCTATTTGGTGTAGGCAAAGCATTTCTTGCTATGGAGAACCTTTATGGAAGAACAATTTGAGAAGCCCGGTGATAGATCTGCCTTGTAACTGTGCAGAGCAGTGAGCTTCTGGCCTCGAGAAAGAGGAAATCTCCAGCAACTTATAAATCAGAAAATGAAGCACTGTCATGCATGATGGCTGTGTTAGCAAACAAACTATATTCAACACTAATTGCAATAAGCAAACTTTAAACCTGTGCTGTTAGGCAAAAAATAGAAGTGATCTCTCTTGCAAGGTTTCCTGTACTTCCCTTCCTGTCGCTTCTATGAACAGTTGAGAAGAGCTTTTCTCCTGGAAGGGGTCAGCTCTTGTTCTTGTTCCAGAACTAGCAGACGTTCTCAGACATTTAAGAATTGAATAGTATGAGAGAAAAGGGGAAGTTTTGAGGCAAGTTCCAGAATTGATCTAGCCAGCGCTTTTATGTGAACTACGTATATTGTATCTTTTCCTGATAAGCTCATGCATGTAATGTGGTCATTTGTAGATGCTCAAAGTACAGTATGTCATAATGTCATGTCTTCCCTTAAAAAAAGACCCATGAAGTTATGGAGTAACACATTTTTAGTATTGCTCTTAAGCTACCTCTCCAATCACAGGCTTAATAGAAATGGATGTGTGTGTATGCAATAAGAATGTTGGTTACCATTATTGATCTTGCTTTCAGTCTTGAAGAATGCTACATTTGTACCTACATGTATTTCTTATTTGTCCATTTTTTCACATTGCTGGCAATTTTAAGCCAACAACAGTTTTGATACTTTTGTTCATTTTGTGATACCTTAGTTTTTTAAAAGTTATTTGTGTCTGAGGTGGCTTTCTTTGAGAAAGATCTGACATGCAGACATGGCTGCTTCCAGGAATTAAGGAAAATGACGAGCTTTCCCTTTTCCTGCAACAAGTGCAGGAGGTGCCTTTAGGGCTTCAGCTAACATAACCAGGAGGAACAAGAAGGAAGGTAGTAATTACAGCACAAAGAAGATGGTGCTAGTGACTGTGTTGTTGCACGTTGTTACCCATCCACAGAAGGAACAAAGCACATGCGGCAGGAACTGTATGCACTCCTGGAATGTGTTGGTCAGAAGAGTATAAGAACTAGTGCAGATGAACAATTGTTGCAGGAAACGGGAGGAACTAGTCTAGGTTTATCTCTGATCTAGAGGAAGTCTGGTGGGATTTCTGCCTCCCATGGATGGGACAGTGATGTCATACTGCTGCACACAGCAAATGATGTCCATAGAATCCCAGCTGGTTTGGGGTGTTGTCAATGTATTGAAACAGAGATGACTTGGGACAGAATTACTATGGCAAAAAGCCATAACTGAGAAAACAGATGTTCTATACAAAAAAAAAAAAGTTAAAAATATAGTGGAGGTATTTGAGGTCATGTTCTGTATTAACTGTTTAGTGACTTATTGAACAACCTGTCTTGCTGTTTTTCTGCATCTGTAGACAATGTGGATTATGGTAAATGTCTGTCACCTTGTAAAACATGGATGGAGAGCTGAATTTTTACATGCAAGTACTGGCAGCAGAAATGAAATTTCTATTTGCATAAGCCTTTTTATACTATTGCTTTCATTTTTACACATGTAACCTTGATACAATAGCCCAGTGACTAATCAACTTGCCATACAGAGTTGGAGTTGACAGTGGGAGGGGAGGGGAGAGAATTGTTTCCTCCTGATTCTGAGTTAAAAATACAACAGAAAAGGTCAAAGTGACCCAGGATTTCAGAGTATCAAAGAAAAAATGAGTTATTGTGGAATGAAAAAGACTGGGCAAGAACTTATACTAATACTTATATTGCTTGAGCAGCAGGGGGGAAGCCACATCTGCTGATCTCCTCCAGGTTTAGCCTCCTTGTAGGAGTTCTTCCTCTATAGATTTATGCTTGCTTGACATCTTCATCCGTCCTGAACATGGAATTTATTGCTTTTGTAGTACTGTTGATGTATGATTTAAAAAAACAACCTGACTATGTTTAAAAATAAGGCTGGATTTTTTTTTTTTAAGGGAAAGGTAGAGAAAGCGAAGAAAAGAGACAGAAAGCCTCAGAGTCCTGGACTTGTGAAACAGCATGGACTTAATCAAGGCTTCCAACTAAGGATGACCTCTGGCTTTTAGATTTCCATTGCAAGTAAAAGTTGGGAATGATTTTTATGCTTTTAGGAACTGATAGAGACTCTGAGAAAAGGCAGTCAAAAATCCATGTTTGGACTAATTTGGTGTGGGACGTATTGTGCCAAAGGCTATCAGAGTGGAGGTAAAAGGCATTTTTTGGAGGAGGCTTTGAAGTAGGTTATGTGGAGTTCTTGCTGAGCTGCCTGTGGGCTGCTCATACATAGCCCACGAGTGCTTATCCTTTAAAATTTGCTTTTCCTCCACTCCCATGATCTCCTTGTTCCCTTCACTTGCATACTAGATTTCCCAGCTATGGGGAGAAACTAAGACTTGAGGAGTTTCAGCTGAGGTTTCTTGTTTCTGTCCTTACAAGTTTGAATGCAGCAGCAGTGCCACATCTCGATTCTTCTGCTATTGAGCAAGAAGGTTGTAGTGATGAGAGAAGCTGAAGAGAGGGCAGTGCGGGGAGAAGCCGTAAGAAGGAGATGCCAAATCTCGCATCAGGGAGATTTCCTGTATGGTAAAGGTGGGACTGTGTTTAGCAGAGCCTTTGCTTTAGCTTTAGTGCTATGTGTATTACATACTTCAAAGTGGAAGGGCTGTACAAGGCTCACGCAGTGCTGGTAATCCCTGCTAAAAGTGCTAACACAGACACAAGGGTCTGACACTGTCCAACTGCTGGATCCATCCCTTAGGTCACAGGGGAGGGGAGATATAAATGAATCCTGTGCAGTCCAGATGGTTATCAAAGGTGTTCTTGCTCAAAGTCAGGAGTTGGGTACAGAACCTGTAGCATGAGAAATTTTACAGCCTTTGTTATTCAGGTCTATTTTATGATCACAAGAGCTTATTAAAATGTGTGAACAGCTGCTTGCTTGTTCCACTGAAAGCCTGAGGCCAGAAGGGGTTTGCACTTTTGAGACGAGAGTAGACCACACAGTTCATCGTATGCATGATCTCGACATAGGATTTCAGCTAGGAGCAGATTTATACTTTCCTTTTATGAAATAGCTTCTATTCAGGGCTTGTTTTCCAGGGAAGAGATAGAAAAAGACAGAAGAACAAGACACAACTTTCTAGTGCATTGTGTGCAACTAATTAACTTTTGGCCCTTCAGCAGCTTTGTACAATATGGAACTTTTGTCTCAAACTGGATTTCATGTTATTAAAAAATTTTTTACATGCCCCTTTACCCTGTTACGCCTAGATGTATGCAACAGAATAAATGCTGAAAGTCTGTTGTTCTCATATTTTGATTCTGCAGTGACTGCCTTAAGAGAAAAGCTCAGAGACAGTGATGTGAAACAGTCTATGCTCTCTTCGACTTGCGGTACTGGACAGTAGAGATTAACTGTTTTATGCTTATTTTCAGACTGGATATTTCCATCTGCCCCAAGGGGATTACTTCATTGAGCCCATTAAAAAGCATCTGCAGAAAGAGGGAACACCCCATCCCCATATTATCTATGGAGCAAATATCCTTCAAAATGCTTTAAGGAGAAGACGGGCAGTGCCTATGGAGAGAGAACAAGCATGTGGATTGAATGGTATAAATATTTTAGCTGTTTGCTTTATGCATCTTTTTAAGCAGCTTTTATTTTTCGGTTGTCTGTGCTTTCCTTCTGTCAAGTTTGTTTAAATTCTGGAAGTAATATGGAATAGAATGGAAAACAGTGTATCAGTCACAACACCTTCTGTAACTGGCAATGTTCCTACCTGAGAATGTGAACCCACGTTTCCTTTTCCTCCTTTCTTCCTGCTGGAATATGGTTTTCCAAGGTCTTGACACCTGTGATCTTTCCTACTCCTCACTTTTTTTTTTTATCCAGACAAAACTTGAATCGACTTGATTTCTTGAATAGTGCTGGAATGACAACAACCAGAGTCATTATTTTTAATAAAATATTCTCACTCTGTACAAATGCCCTCCTCAACATAAAATTGTCCAGCTCTAATCCATGGTTTAATTTTAGGATTTCAGGCTTCTTTGTGATTCTTACCAAAGTTTTTGAAGACTTTTAGCCTGTTGCTGTGAAAATGAGGTACACTGTCATATCAAAAGTATACCTAGCGAACTGTTTTTGTAGAAGCATAAGTAAAGATGACTAAATGACTTACTGGGTCATTTGATGCTGGGTGTTACTGCACCAGTATGTCATTTGGGAAAA
This sequence comes from Tinamus guttatus, assembly GCF_059628265.1. NCBI lineage: Eukaryota > Metazoa > Chordata > Aves > Tinamiformes > Tinamidae > Tinamus > Tinamus guttatus. Next base: position 171,230 of record NW_028288989.1, on the reverse strand, counting down.
CAATCTGCTAGACCTGTAATGAGGAACATGTCTGGTAGGTAGTTAGCATATCCTGATTACCAAATATATTCCTTCAATTCATCAGTTAAATCATGTGTTTGATTTCATGACAAAAGCTTACAAATGTTGCTTTGGTTCTCAGGTACTTGAGCCTTCAAGCTGAATCTGCACAAGATATTAGTAAGCGTTAGGGACAAGACATTAGTAAGGGTTAGGGAACCAACTGTTTTGGTAGGAAAATGAATAAATAAAATAACAGATAAATCCCAATTTATGTACAAAAGGAGCTGCAGAATATTAAGGGATGTGTGTCTGTTTTATAAGTTAGCAGTTAAAGCTGGTTCTTTTTTTTTTTTTAAAAAAAAAGACTATATAGGAAATTTTAATGCACAGTCGTGACTGCTGCTAGACTTTTACTACTGTGTAATGCTAAGTGATAGGTAAAAGAAGCAAACAACAGCTCTGCCCCCAAACACATTCTAGTCAAAGACCCGGGTTGAACTTTTTGATGGCAAAAGGCAGCATGAACTGATCGTGTGGGAAACTAGAAAGCTGATGGTTAGAGGGCAGATATTAAATCTTCATCAGTGTTGACCAGCCCATGATAAGGCATGCTGTAAGAATGAATATGACTTTCTTTATTATCTTTTATCAACTACAAAGTATGTTTATCTGCTTGACAATGAAGACTAAAACTGATAAACCATCATCATCAAAAATTGGCATCTGTTTTAACTTAAATCTGTTATTGTTATTTTCTTCTGGTGAATACTGGGATAAATTAGAAGAATCGGTCCGAATTTGCCTGCGATGATTGAGAAAATGTTCTTGTCTACTGTCCCTCAGATTTCATTATGCATGAAATAACTTCTGTAAACAATTTTAAGTATGGAGAGGAGATAAAAGAGGCCGTGTGATCACCCTGTGTAGTTTGAGTCACCCCGGTATATTCCTTCAAATTACTGAAGAATAAGGCAGAAACAGACTGGTTGTGCCTGGATGCCAGAAAAAAAAGTGAGCATAAATTCTCTGAGATTTGATTACATTAACTAGCTAGGTTTGCTGGATTTAAACTCCTTACTAGGCTTTTGGGTTTAAGCTTTGTCTGATATCGCTCATTCTCATATGGCAAAACTGCTACTGGTAAAAGTATATTCGTCTTACTCCAGCCTTACAAGAAAGTGTCTTACGAATTAAGAAAGGAGTGTACGTAATCATTTATGTTTCTGTTTAATTGACTTGATCAGACTCTACAGGTAATGTCTGCTTTTGACTCTTGTAGCCGACTCTTCCACAGCTGTAGAAAAGGTAAGAAATGTCAGTGTCATTTGCTCTTTGCATTATGCCTGGTTAAAAGAGCAGTTGCCCTTGTTAAAGGGGGGAACAAAAAAGGCAAGTGAGGTAATTGTGTTCTGTACTAAATATCACACAGACTTTGAGGGAGCTTTTGTGCATACATTTTCTTAAAGGTGGTAAGATGACTTCCCCCTTTTGAATACTGCAATCACTTCATGTGTGGCCATATGATATCACAGCTAGCCCAGACTAATGCTTTTGGGGATTGCTTTAAAACAAAATAATTTTAACCTAAACTTTGCATTTAATTATAGAAACAAGTTCTGTTTTATAGCTTATAATATTGTGATCAGTTTTATGTAGTCTGGAGTCTCAGCTTACTCCTATTGGCCTTAGGAATAATTGCTAAAGAATTACCCCTTGTATCTCTTGTAGGACCTGGTTTTGGGGATCAAATATTTTACTTTTGTGGGCTGAAATTTACTACATGCTTTTGTGTGAGTTCTGTTTCTTTTTACACATAAACCAAGTCAATTTAGCCATTTGAGGATTATGATAAGGAATCTTGGTGTTGTACTTGAGTTAAAATATAGCGATGATTTGGAAATAGGTTTATACACCTTTTTAAAGTTAAGTGGAATGTCTGTCCTGTGGAGATATGTATCTGTGAGCTAATCCAGTCCTGGCTTGGAGTTTAGGATTCAGTTCATTGAATGAAATCAGTTACCTGTTTTGAATTGTATGATTCTTGCCTTAAACTCCTTTGATAGCTGTTTTTTGCTTTTCTTTATCAAAGCCTTAGGAAGTCACAAACTGTTGCGCAATCATTAGAAGACTGTATAAAGCTAACAGGACTAACAAATGTCGCATTGCTTTAATCTGGCCCTTTTTTGTGAATACAGAATAATACTAAACAATATGTTAAGATAAATGATTTTATACTCATTTTTCACAGGTTCTTTGTCTCCTTTGGTGCACAGGATGTTCTGGGGTTGTGCGTTGAAAAACATGTTCATCGGCCTGTGGGAAGGCAGCTGAGCACTATGCGAGAATTACATGAATTCTTACGAACGGAAATGAAAAATCAGATTTTTCATTGAGAATTAGAATATTTCTTCCTTGTTGGGTTTAACTGCATACCATTACGTAGCATTTTTAGAGAGCCCCTCAAAAAATCTGACTCATAAAAATCTGACTTTAAAAAATCCTTGCTCTGAACCTTGTGGTATTTTTGTGTACCCGTGCTTTTGCTATCCTAGTGTGAGGTTAGTGAGACCATCCGAGTATGGCACACTGACCTGCTTGTGTTCTGAACAGCATTTTGCTTACTGAAAATGGCAGTGAAATACTCAGTAGAGTTTCAACCCTAAATTGATTATCTCAGCTTCTCTGCCCTACCTCGTGGCCCTCCTTCTCAGCTTTTATTTGGCTACAAGCCTTCGCGTATTTCCTGTAATTCCTTCCTCAAGGTAGTAACACACGAACTGTCACATCTGGCAGTTCTTGTTATCCCTGTGCTTTCTACCACCCAGTGTATAGGGTGTGTTTATGCAGTGCAGTATTGTAGCTTTTGATTTCTTTGTGTGTTTTGTGTAATTCCATTTACTTGTGTTTCCCATCCTCTTTGTCTCTAATGCAAATCTGGTACTAAGTGTTCAGTTGAAGATGAAGCTTTTGTAACTTCTGCATTTAGTTATTCTTGCAATCACATCTATCTTCTCTGTTGCTGTCATTCCTTCCTCTTCCCGTTTTATACAGAATCTACCTTCTTCCAAATAACCATGCATGGTCTTCTGGTTTGTTCTTCTGGTTAGTGACCTCTTTGCTTTTAAGAATACCTTGGCATCAGTTACATTCCTGTGCTCTTGCAATTATTATATTAATTAGTTTATGATTTGTGGTATCCTCAACAGAATTATATGCTTGGAGAAAAGTCATTATGCTGCTACAAATCAAGGATGTGATAAATGATATAAATTAGAACGTGGGTATGTGCTGTGCGCTTCCATTGCTGCTTAGGCAATTGTCAGATGACTCACTCAGTTGCATGCAAAACTGAACAGTAATCTTGAAAATACCATTATGATATTGTACATTGCAGCTGGTTTTCAATATAATTGGAAATTCGTTTGAGAAGTGGCAACAGTGACAAATGAGGAATGGCCTTGACCTTTGTAAGTTACAACTATTTTACTCATTTAGGCTTGTAGGAGAGGAAAACAGAGGGTTTGAGGGTTTCTTTTGTTTCTTTAAATAGGTTATCTTTAAAAATTTCCAACAGTCCAAGATATAATGTAGTAGATGAGATGATGTTCTCCAGGCTTAAAAAAAAGTCCTCCTCTTTTTGTGTGTGTGTTTCAAATAACCTACCACCAGATGATGATATGCTTATGAACTGTGAATGGGAGAGGTTTTGTGAAGTTTGTGGATGAAAATGGTTGGATAGATGGAACAGTGGCTGACTTGTCAGTGATACAAGATTACAGCACTTCAACCGTTTATGTGGTCGAGTTGCTATGGTTCAGAAATAGGATATTTGGGTTTTTATTCAGGCTGTGACTGGGTGAATGCTGCAATAGATGGTAACATAGCTAAGTTAAGAAGCTGGATTTAGGGTATTAAAATAGAAGTCTACTATTATACTTTTCACTTGAGCTTTAGATTGTACATGGCTGTCATATTTTTAGCCTTTGTTTTGACTTTGAAAGCAGTTGGCAGGTGGGTTTCATGCCTATCAGAATTTAGGGTTGGTTTGCATGTTTTTTTCATGAACTTCCAACTCCTTGTCTGCAAAGATATGAAGTCTTGTAAATAGAAACTTTTCCATCATGTTGAAGGTATTTGTCCTGGTAGCCGCAATAAGTCTGGGGAGGGAGGGAGGAGATGGGCTAGAACAGGGCTGGCTCCAGAGACCCGGTACCGTGTGGAGCGAGCGGAGGCATGGGAGGAATTAAAGGAGCAGAGCAAAGCCATCTGTGCAAAAAGTGTTTTAAAAGCCTTTTGAATGATGCCTTTGAAGTGCAAGTCATTTAATGGCTGATTAGAAAGACACTAAGCTGTTTCAGGCAATAGTTATCTGTTGTTCTCCCTAAGGGTAGACTTCTGAGTGCAGGATTTTTATTGAATAATGGTCTTGGTTTTTGATAATGAACTTGCCACCGTCAGAGAATTCTCTTTAAATTTTCTGTCTTTAAGTGTACAGCAGAAACTGTTGATCTTGGCTTTTGACAGTTTTGTTCCTCTATGTGGAAGAGGAGGGGAGATTAAAAGACTCTGGACGCTATTTTACTCTCTAAGGAGAGTGTGTCTTTTGTTGGAGGAACATTGTGGCCAATATAAGCAGTCTTGCTGGCTGGCAGAACCTGATTCATGCTATATAACTTTTAAAAGTATGATGTAGAGAGTAGTATGCAGACATTTTTCTAGTATTTGTTTCTTCTGTGTTTAACCCCATCAATTACTATTCAGCTTCATTTGCTTAGTTTCTCCGAAACACAAGGACTATTTTTCTTGGGATTATAAACTCAGATATTTAATTGTAGTAACTGAAATGAATTCAATCAATGCAGAGGATAGAGCAACCTTGTCCTAGCATGCTGCTACTTTCTATTTTGAAGGTCTGCTAATCTGTTTGGAAGAATTTTGCCTTAAAAACATGCAAATGGTTACTTTCAGTCAGAGTGACCTCCGTTTTAAAGCAGGAGCACAAAACACGCAGCCTCTAGAAGCACACAGTCTCTCTCATTTCTGGAACAGACTGCACTGAGCTAAAGATGTTGAGCACCTGCTTTTGCCATAGCAGGTCAGGGGTCTGGAGCTTGGCAGATGGAGATGTCACAGCAGTAGGAGCATGAAACACTTGCTCCTAACTGTTAAATATCATCAGGGAAAAAAAAATGCTGCAAAGGTGCCTGAATACTGAAACAGGTTGCCCAGGTTGGTTGTGGAGTTCCCATCCTTGGGGATATTCAGATGTGTGGAGACAATCCTGGGGAATATGTACTCTGGCTGACCCTGCTAAAGCAGGAAGCAGGACTAGATGATCTCCAGAGGTCACTTTCCGTCTCAACTATCCTATATTTTGTCTGTTCATTTGTCCCATTACCAGAATATTAATTGGCAGAGCTATTCAGCATTCAGTTTTGTCAGTTCCAAGTTTCTTACTGAACTCTGTGAACTCTTTAGAGAAACTTTTTTTAAAGAAGAAATTACTTTATTACTTCTGAGGAGACCACAAAGGTTTCTAATTCCTCTGAGAAAGTGCTAAATCTGTGCTGTGGGTCTAATGTGCTGATATGGGCTCAGTGGTCACAAGTTCCTCCCAAATCTTCATATCTCTAATGAGCCTCTGGCAGCCTCATGTCATCTGTGACCCACTTAAGTTACAGGCAACTCGCAGTGCTCAGACCTTTTTAATCCTGCTGTGTGAGACACAGTGTCCTTGTAGCTTGTCAACTCCCTGCTCTGGTCTGCTGTTCTTCACTCTGTGCTCCCACCAGCTAATTGAATTTGGATGCGTTTTGTGTAATTGAAGAGAGTTCTCTGGGTGGTTTGTAGTTAAAAGGAGAACATTCCAAGATAGGTTATAATTTTGTGATTTTCTAGGGAGAAGAGGCACTGCATGGCTTAGGGGGTCACACAATCTATTCTTACCCACCACTACTGCAACCTAGTAGGGTAGTCTGTAACTTCTTTGCCTCTTTTAGGGAGTAGTGGTGTCTCATTTGGACTTGCCCTGATCCTCACTTAATTATTTGGTGCACAGATTCTATCCTCCACTGCTGGTCATCTGATGCAGGTTGTAGGGTGCAGTTTCCAATGCCACAGCGTTGGTGACTTGTTGGGAACTGTTCTCATCACAGCTTTGGCAGGATTTGAGTAGCTGGAACCAGAGTGTTGAACAGCAGCAGCTTTGCTAGGCCGTTGCTAGTCCGCAAAGGGCATGGGCATCTTCTGGAGCCCTGGGCATCCCTTCTAACACAGGTCTTTAGCTCTGGCCTGGTAGTGTATTCAATTGTTGAGACAAAAGTTAGCCTCAGTGCAAGTATAGTGAGCTATTTCATTTTGTTTCTGTGAATGACTTTTTCTAGGGTGAAATGTGTTCCTCTGTTTTACAGTTTTTATGCAAAATTTGCCAGTTGCAGTGTATCCTTGCAAATTTTACCTCTTCCTTGTACCATATATTTCTGTGATAAGGACTGTTCTGAGAAAACTGTATATGAGTAAAAAGCAGACTAGAGGAACACCATTTTAAAGGTCATACAAATTACACATTTTTTTTCCCTAGAAAAAGGATTTGTCCAGCAGCAGACATCTCAAGAAATGTGCAGAAGAGTAGCTGAAAGATCGCTATGGCAGAAGGAACAACAAATATTGTTAGGCATTCCCCTTAAACATAGCTTCTGGAGGGCTTGCTGGAATCATTTGTTGCATATCCAGTAAAAAGAAAGAAAGAGAATATAGATATATTTGCCACAACCACCCCCTCCTGCTTTCTTTCTCATGCAGATGTTTTTCTCATGCAAACTGCTCTTATCTGTCTTGGGGAATATTTGGCCAGAAATATGTCTAATACAAAAGGGAAAGTGGAAAACCTTGATGCCCTTCATAACAATCTGTTTTGTACTCCATTTTGGAAACAGACTGTCCAGTATTTTGTTCAGCTTTATTTTGTTTGGGCTGAAGCTTCAGAGAATTTTTTTCTGTATTTTAAATCACTTTTAAGGCAATTGAAATATAGCCTTCATCAGGCCCTGCCAAATTTAGAATTAAAAGCATGTTTCTTGTCATGATTTCTGAAGCAAGCTCGATAATGTTCTTTCTCTTGTAAGCTTTGTTCTTGTCAGTTGAGCCCCAAGTCTAGATTCCTGTCAACTCGGGAGAGCACTGGATCAAAGCCTTCTGTCAGGTGCTGAAGAAGTTTTAACAGGGGATTGTTTTTGGCATTTTCTGTATTATTTGCCTGACATTCGCTAGGTAAAATACTTGCTGAACCTCTGTCTGCAAAGTGGTATTTTCAGCATCCCCTGCTACATCTGTTGCATGTCACAGGGTACCTCTGTCAGTCAAATGTTCCTCAGAGGAGCTGCCTGGTGTGAGAGGAATGAAATTTCATCTGCTGGGAGGTTTTGGAGAAGAAAGCAGTAGAAGAGTTCTCTGCAAAGCCGGCACCAGTAGCACTGACAGAAAGCTGAGCATCCCAAACAGAAATTTAACATTAAGGAGGTGATTACTGAGCAGCCTCTTCAGTCCTCTGCTGATAATTATAGCCCATTTCTATCCATCATTACCTCTGCAGTGAGGTATCTCCACCCTCAGATACGCTTAGTGGAAAGATTTTTTGAGATATTTTCTTTTCTTTAAACTATAATTAATCATACTACTACTGTGCATTTGAACAGAGTGTTTCTTTTGGGCAAAATCACCTTCATTTTTCCCTTTATGTTGCCCCACCTCATTAGATACCTTTATAATTTCAAGACTTCTGGAAAAGGTGATGATGACAGGCAACTTTCTGCAAATAAAAGCTGAGATTGTTATTTGCAAGATAACAAAGGCCTTGTTATCAAGCCTTAATGTGGCTTTGCTGCCTTTTTTTTTTTTTTGGATGACAGTACAGTTTTCACAGCTCAAAACCATTTCTAAGCAAACACTTTAAAAGACTCTGGCATTTTACTACAGGAGCCCCAACAGCTCCCATCTCTGAAGGATTCTGGACTAGTTTTCTATGGGCAATGAACTGCAATAAGCCCAGTTAATAGTAGTTAATAGTGCTCTTCTGGTGTTCCTGGTGAACCTCTGTCCTATTCATGACAAAAACAGAAGCAAATGAACCAGATAGTGACATTCAGCAGGTTTTAATGCCTTTGACAGCCAAACTCAGATAGGAAAATGGGTCTCAAGGAGAAAAGCTGTTTTCAAAACTCTAGCTAAAACCGAAAACATCTTTTGCATATGCAGTTTTGTTTGTGAAGAGCTCAGAATGGCAGCAGTCACCTATGAAACTGTTGTATTGTAACAGGAGTGTTCAGAAACACTCTGAAAGCTGAAATAGAAACTGTTATTTCTTAGAAATGTAAACACACTTGAGTGCCTGAATAGCAAAATTACACTAAAAATACTAGGCAGTGACAAAGTGTGTTACTAAAAACCTGAATTTCAAAAGCATAGTTTAGCTACAAAGGTAGGCGAATTGTATGAGGAACATGAATTGACTTAAACTCTGGTTGAAAGTGTTTGAAAGTGTGTGTGGTATGTGTTTTTTGGGTTTTTTGTTTGTTTTTTTAAAAAAGCTTTTTTTTTTTTTTTTTTTTTTTTTTTTTTAGAGATGTCAATGAGATTCCAGATATTTTTTAGTGTGTTTTATGGTATTCCTTTTTATCAGTCAGGTGGGTGCTCAGCAGGCTTTTGCTTTTGTAATAGGTAATTGCACTGTAGATAACTCTGCCAACTGCTGTTTCCCAGTGGATCACACTTGTACTGTGGATGGAATCCATAAGTGAGAGTAGCATTTGCTTTGTCATTTGGGTCTGCAACAGGTGTGACAACCATTTAAACATCATAACAATATCAGAAATGAAACTGTAGTATTATTTCTCTGATTATCATAGAATGCTTAGGATTGCAAGGGACCTCTAGAGATCATCTAGTCCAACCCCCCTGCACACGCAGGGACACCTAGAGCACGTGGCACAGGACTGCATCCAAGCGGATTTGGAAGATCTCCAGAGAAGGAGACTCCACAACCTCTCTGGGCAGCCTGTTCCAGTGCTCTGTCACCCTCACTGTCAAGAAATTTTTCCTTAAGTTCCTATGGAATTTTTGGTGTTTCAGTTTCCGGCCATTTCCTCTAGTCCTATCAGTGGCCACCACTGAAAAGAGACCATCACCGTCCTCTGCACTCCCTCTCTTGAGGTACTTATAGACACTGATTAGATCCCCTCTCAGCCTTCTCTTCTCCAGGCTGAACAGGCCCAGCTCCCTCAGCCTCTCCTCATAGGGCAGATGTTCCAGGCCCCTGATCATCCTTGTAGCCCTGTGCTGGACTCTCTCCAGCAGCTCCACATCCCTCCTGTACTGTGGAGCCCAGAACTGGACACAATACTCCAGATGTGGCCTCACCAGGGCTGAGTAGAGGGGCAGGATCACCTCCCTCGACCTGCTGGAGACGCTCTTCTTAATGCAGCCCAGGATTCCATTGGCCTTCTTGGCCATGAGGGCACACTGCTGCCTCATGGTCAACTTATCATCCACCATGACACCCAGGTCTTTCTCCGCAGAGCTGCTCTCCAGAGGTCGGTCCCCAGCCTGTACTGGTGTCTGGGGTTATTCCTCCCCAGGTGCAGGACCTTGCACTTGGCCTTGTTGAATTTCATGAGGTTTTTCACCGCCCAGTTGTCCAGTCTGTCCAGGTCCCTCTGGATGGCAGCACAGCCCTCTGGGGTATCAGCTACTCCTCCCAGTTTCGTGTCATCAGCAAACTTGCTGAGGGAGCACTCTGTGCCTTCATCCAGGTCATTGATGAATAAATTGAACAGGACTGGACCAAGGACTGACCCCTGGGGGACCCCGCTAGCTACAGGCCTCCAACTAGACTCTGCACCGCTGATCACCACTCTCTGGGCCCTGCCATCCAGCCAGTTCCTAATCCACCTCACTGTCCACTCATCTATCCCACACTTCCGTAGCTTGCCCAGGAGGATGTTGTGAGGGACGGTGTCAAAAGCCTTGGTGAAGTCGAGATAGACGACATCCACCGCTCTCCCCTCGTCTATCCAGCCGGTCATTTCATCATAGAAGGCTATCAGGTTAGTCAGGCAAGATTTCCCCTTGGTGAATCCATGCTGACTACTCTTGAGCACCTTCTTGTCCTCCATGTGCTTGGAGACAATGGCCAGTATGAGCCGTTCCATCACTTTTCCGGGGACGGAGGTGAGGCTGACTGGCCTGTAGTTGCCTGGGTCCTCCTTCTTGCCTTTTTTGAAGGCTGGCGTGACATTGGCCTTCTTCCAGTCTTCCGGCACCTCCCCCGTTCTCCAGGATCTTTCAAAGATGATGGAGAGCGGCTTAGCTATGGCATCCGCCAGCTCCCGCAGCACTCTGGGGTGCATCCCGTCAGGGCCCATGGATTTTTGGGTATCGAGTTTCCTTAGGTGCTCTCTGACCCAATCTTCCTCTACCCAGGGCAAGTCTTCCTCTCCACCCGCTTCTTCTCTTGTCTCTAGGGCCTGGGGCTCTAAAGGGCTGCCCTTGGTAAACACCGAAGCAAAGAAGGCATTCAGAAGGCATTATGCTGTATACTAGTAAAGCAAATGCCAAACCAAGAGTGCTGGGCGTTACTAACCGCTGATAGTGCTTTGTGGCCTTTTCTTAAGTGCAAGATCAGTTGGCTTGGGTAAGAAAATATGACTTTTGTACATATACCAAATGATATCCAAATAAAAGCACGCTAAGCTTTGATTATTTATTATTCTTACTTTGTTGTCTTGCTCATGAATAAAAATGTTAGGGTTTTTTTCGAACTGTTTTGTAGCTGCATCATGATGGTCAGTGGTTCAAAAACACTGCTATAGAAGACTTCAGAGATGTTCAAACTGCAGGACCTCAGCTTTAGTAGTTAAGTCTAGTAAAATGTTATCAAATATGATCTACACTGGATGTCACTGCTGAGTTTAACCTCTTGACATGTTTTTTTGTTCTGCTAACACAAATGCCAGCAGTGTTTGTTTTCTTCTGCCTGTGAGTGAATGAATCAAGTACTAAAATTATAAAGAGAAGTCAGACATATAGTACCTTAAAAGACATCATTGAAAATAATCTGTGTGTTTGGGTGTTGTGAAACAGCTTTAGTTGAATGGCCATGCCTGTCAGAAACAGTTGCAAGCCAAACTGCTGAGATTCAGTAGCTGCTAACCTGGATGTTTCTTTGTGAGCCTGAAAGTATGAGCTGCAGCAGGCCCCTGTTTTAGGACCTTCCTTCTGTTGTGCTGCTAGTCTGTGCTTGCCTCTCCTATCCTTCTGCCCAGAGAGGCAGGAGCAGCTGATCCCAGCTGCTTTGGTGCTGTTTGCAAGCACAGAGGGAAGCAAGGGACTATTTTTTTTTCTTTATTTACTAAAAGGAAATGATAATGAGTCAGGAGTTTCTGAAGAACACATTGAGCCTTGGAGGGGTAGAGGAGCCAAAAATGGAGGCTTTCAACCTAGCAATCTCCATGTTTATTCCGATTCTCACATATAGGGGAATATAAATAGGCGAAACATCACTGCTGGGCATGTTGGTTTTAGGGTGATAGCAAAAGCACATGCAGGATTCTCTCAAGAACATCTTGGTGGGGGGGTTGTGTTGGTGCAGAGGGAGTCCTTGCTCTGCTGTTACAAACTTGAAGAAAACAGTGCAGGAATGCTGGATGTACAGAGAAGCAGGCGGTTCTCCAGGGCAGCCAGGCAGGGAAGGATGAGGTTGTTTGCAGAGAATTGAGCAAGATTTGCAAGTGGGATAGAGGTCTCCTGGCTTCTCTCCAGGGGAATCTCAACCTCTTCCGCTTTGCTCTGCAGCTGCGTGTCCCTGGTCAGGCCCCAACAAACTTCTCCCTTGGCTAAAGGACTGACTGCTGCAGATGGAAGCACCTTCTTACACCCCTCAGGAGAGTCTTAAGCTGATCCGATCCTTTTCTTCTTTGCTGTGCCTTGGCTCACATTTCTGCAGGAGAGTACAGCAAAACACTTGCTCTTTCTAGGAATTTGATAGATGTCTAGATGGTGCAGAATTCAGTAGCTGAGAGAAGGTGTATAATGTTTCTGAAATAAAAAAGTTTACACAGGGACGTGCACCAGTTTACGTAAAAATCCCTCCATCAGATGTGAGTATATTCAGTGATTCTTTCAAAAACAGGACTGCAAATGTTCACCAGAATTTTAGGTGTAATTAATACCGTTCGTTCAAATATATAATATAAATGCATGTACATAAGCTGACAATGGCTTTTCTCCAAAATGAGCAATGCTCAATATGCAGTGCCACAGGGATGGAGAATGCTTGGGCTTTTCTCAGCCCAGGAAGCTGTCCCCTCTAAAATGCCTCTTCCACCCTGTAGCAGCTTGTAGGCTCTCTAGCACTATTCTGCCTGTAGGGCTGGGCAGACCTGCTGTCTGAATCACTTGGATCACCCAAATCCTTGGGATACACTTCACAGCAGACTGTGCTGGTCCTTGGCATCTTCCAGTGCTGTTTTGTTTTTTCCTGGCATCTTTTCTTCTATGGATGATAATCTTCCACCATTGTTTGGTTCTCATGAGATCTGTAAGTGTGGCTTTAGGGCAGCCAGCAATGGGTGCCTCTGGCCTGGAAATCACTGGTTTAACTTCAAGAGCTAATGAGCACTCTAGTGATCTGTACTGCTACTACTTTTTTTTGTTATTATTATTATTATTTTTTTGGTACGTCTAGTTAATTGTCATCCCCGAAATATGCATCTTTTCAGAGCTTCAACCCTTTCTTCCACCACTGAATGTTGTAGGGCCTGCACATATTTACTAAAAGCAAAATCAGCTTAAGGAAGATTGTAAGAATAAGATTTCAGCAGTTTGTCTTTCTTCATTCTAATGAGAATGAAACTTAGGGAACATTAATAGAAAATTTCAGAGTCTGATTCAAGAATTTCTGGATGCTGTTGGGTTAACAGTTCGGGAAACAGTTCAGGAAAACAGTTCAGTTCTGATAATGTGAAGACATCTATATGAGGTTGATGCCCTTTGCTTTGCCCTTACACCCCTTTTTAAACCTTCATTTGATGAAAATGAATTTTTGTACAGATACATAAAAAGTAGACTATTAATGAAGACCGTATGAATTAATTTTCTTAAATTCTTACTTGCATAATATTGGCTCCCAAATCTAAATTTTTCTTTTCTTCTTAGGTCAATGATTCTTAAATTATTTGGTTGCAGACATTGAGGCTTTGTCATAATTTATTGACAATTTTTAATTTATAAGCCTGCTTTGTATTGATATATTCTTTTTTTAGAAGATATTTGTCTCAAATGAAAACAGAATTGCACCGCAAATTAAGTTGTTTTCAAATGCTAATTTGCCAAGTGCAAGATTGAATTCATAAAGGAGTCATCTTGTTTTTTTCATCAAACTCATTAATATCATCAGCAAAACAAGAGGGACCAGCTACTAAGGTGAATGAACATGGAAAGTTCAAGCCACGCTGAGTAATGTAGTCAGAGAAGCACATCTGTAGTTTTTTGTTATTCCTGAAGTGTTTTGCTGTTATGTGCAACCTTGACCAAAATGTGATTGCCAGATTTGAACGGAATAATCACCACTTCTAGATACTTCACTGTCTAGTTAAATGTTAATATCTAAAGGAAGCCAGACAAGAAAGAGGCAATTTTAGGAGTTCACTAAAATCAATATTAAAAAAAAAAAAAGGCGTAAACTCTGATCTTAGGGATAGTTAAGCATGTGCAGAACTCTGAATCTTACTACCACTGTGGTTAGTGGAGCTTTCCTTACCTGAAAGATGGCAATCTGACATTTCATACAATCTTCGTTCAGTTTACAGACTGTTTCTAGCTGTAACTTGTACTTATTAATTATTACAGTATTCTCTACTGCAGGGAGTTTCAAGGTCTTTGAGTTTTATAGTTCTATGTATGTCCTGTTGATTAGCAATTGCTAGTTAGAAGTTTTTGGAAAACTGCTTCCTATTTTCCTGATAGGAAAGGATAAGGTTATTTTTTCCCCACAGCTTCTATTCTTTTTTGTGTTTAACTATCCTGAATGTCTTGTATTAATATAAGCAATACCTGTACAGTGTGGTAGGATGACAACAAAAATTACTAGAGTTAAGAAGGAAGGAGCAGGATCTTCCCATCAAGCAATTTTGAAAATAATGGGATTTTTTTTTTTGCTTTGGGTTCCTTCTTGGAGAAAAAAAAAAAAAAAACAGATGATTCAGACAGAAGGTAAATCTTAGCTGTAAAACATATGTAGGCAGCTCTAGATATAGCTACTTCCCATGAGGATGTTATCTGTACACTGCCTGATGCCAGTGGCTCAGGACACTTATCGTTCTGTCCCTGCAGCCTGTGTGGCAATGCGTGGCAGATACTGCTGCTAAGTGTGCGTGATTCAGTGCATCAGTCATCACAGATCCAATTTTAGCTTCATTCTATGCAAGTGGTTTGATACTTTGTATTTTTGACAGCAGGAACGTTTAAGTTAAAGCCTGCAAGTTTACTTTCTATGTTTACTTTTCTTGAGTCTTTATGGTGTCACCTTTGTTGGTCTTGGGGTTTTCAGTGTGAGGAAATATTTTAATAAATATCTGTAATAATGTCCGATGTGAGCACTGTTATTTTATGCTCAGAAAGCAGTTGTGTGATTTAGCTTAATCTGTTTAGAAATGCTCAAAAAGGAGCTTTAGGTATTCTGTTTCAAATTCACATACTACTTTGTTTAATGACAGCTTTTCTGTGTAGCGTGAATCCTTGCTCTTCCACTTTTTTAGCATTCAGAACTAATTTTGTTCTGTCTTAGTTCATCAGACAGGGTCAGAAAAGGGGAGCTTAATAAGATGTTGCATTTCTGAATTTTATAGATTAGTAGGAAGTTCTTACAGTAACTCAGATACTGGAGTGATGATACCGTGCTGTTCAAGACAACATATACTGCTGACAATAAGTTGGCTGCTTTTAGGAATAGATTATTGAAATACGAATTTGCTGACCAAATGTACTGGTTTACCAGTATTGCAGGTGATCACAGGAAAAGGTTTTTATGAACAAAAATGTGCTGTTTTCCAACCTAAAAGGCAGGAGACAGACCTCTGATCTGGAGCTACGTGTGGATCCTGGACAATTGAACTCCAGTCTCATGTTGTGCCTCCTGGCTGAGTGTGGGCAAGAGCCTGGGCAGGCTGCTGAGGTACCTGCTTCCTTGTGGGGTGAGGAGAGGTATCTGGATGGCTGTTGCTGTTTATGAGTATAAAACCAAAAAGGCAGCCTGCTGTATGGGGAGTTAGCAGCTGAAAATCGCTGACCCAGTGCATGTCTTCCCCCGCCTCTCCGGGATACAAGCACTTCGTTTTGGTTTGCCCCTGTCAGAGTTGGGGACTCGGAGCCTAGAACCAGAATTGCTCTTTTTCACCAAACATGAGTGAAGGAGGAAAGGCAGCCACCTTTGTGGCACTGTGAGCATGGGTGACTGGAGCACTTTGGGCATTCCCAAGTCTTCTGTTAGCTCTGACTCAAAAGTTGTTGGATAATGTTCACTTTTCATAAAACACTGCTGATTTTTTTACCTTAATTTTTATTAACTGTATTACTTCTCAGCCTTTCCTTTTAGTCTGCAGTTGGCCTTTCTTCTCTATATATTTTAGCACTAAGTTAATATCTGTTGTTATTAGTTCATATGTTTATTCATGTCCCATTATACAGTGGTTGGCTTTCAATGCTAACTGACTGCTCCAAAATTAATCTGTTTGTTTATCCTTAACCTTCACAGGAACCCTCAGGGTTCAGGTATCCTGTTTCCCCCCTTTTTAATGGATGACTCTCTGGTTTAGGGGGGAACGTGTGTGGATTTTTTTTTTTTTTTTGTGAACTTGTGGGCTCTGGTTTAGGATTTCTGTACTTAGAGCAGAGTGCCTCTGACTTATCAGCTGGGCAGAAGTCTTTGCAGCACTTCAGTAAGTGAGTTTATTTTTTGAGTTTATTTTGCTTCAGAATGAAAAGCTTGATAAAGCAACCATCATTTGTGCAGTTGCAACAGCAGAAATAAAACCATGCTTTGCAGCTGCCTCTGTGCTAGTGCAGCTCCAAGAGGTTCTCGCTTTGCATCATCTAACTCAGAAGCTGTTAGGAGGCTTAAACATCTGGAATTCCATCCTTAGGTGAGTCCCATGATTCCTTCCAGAGCATGCACTATCCAGAACGTGACTAAGAAAAGACAAAACGAGAGATACTCTCTCATTTTCTGGCTTTAATTTTTCACAACTTGTGTCTCTCTTCTGAGGTTTTGCAGTAGTTCATAGCCTCATGCTTAACTGGGATGCTGATTCTCCACACTTCCCTGAGGATTGTTCACTCTTGTGGTCCGACTGGCTTTAAACATTTTTATCATCTCGCTTGGACGTAGCGTTACCACCTGCCCAGGCAATAATTAAAATTCCTTTTTGGATGTGAATACAAAGCCTGAAAAGTGATGTGATGTTTTCTTTGGCCAGCAACAAGTCACTTAGCTAGCAGTCTGGCCAAAATCTTCTGTTTGGGTAGCTGTAGGGAAGGTTTTTTGTGGTATAAAATGCCTTTGAAAAAAATATAGATACTAAGAACTGCAATCATTGAAAAGAAAAAGAAAAATAGAAAAAGACACAAATGTACAGAACAAAGGAATGAATACAACGCATTAATAGCTCACAGTTGAGATAATTAAGATAACTGAAAAAAACCTGAGGGCGACAGTAGGAATGATGCTGCAGCTTAGTGTTATGGAATTGCCTTGGGAGTTATAGCAAGGGTAGACCATTCTCCTGCCCTTGGAAAAACAAACAACAACAACAAAAGAATCTTATATTGTAAAATGTTTTGTTTTTAAAAGAAGCTAGCTTTCCATGGAGCTCATTCTTCAAGACTGATACAAGGATGTATGCCTCTCATTGCATTTCTTGACTTGGTGGGAGGAAATGTTCTTCACCAACTTGTTTACTTCTTGACATAGCTACAAGGTATGATCTGAGTGCATGGGATGTCGTTGAGCAGTGATTTAGGTTACTAATCACAAGGGAAATCAATATAGCTACACTTGTATTGTTACAATGTATGGATAATAAAAAATAGAAGTTTACAGCTTTATTTGGAGTCTTATTATATGATTCATCTTTTTACATTCAGTCATTTTTTATGCTATTTGCCTTGGGCAAAAACAGTAAGATTTTCAACCTTCTTGTCAAGTAGAACATATATCATCTTTTTAAATGCAAACACTGCTTTACCCAAAAAGAAATGTGCTTACAACTATTATTGATTACTTTATTGTATCCACAATATGGAATATTAGATATTCTGCTTAGTATATTAATTCAACGCTGTGCAGTTTACAAAGCTGTCCAAGGAAATGTCAATTTCCGGTAGAATTCGGAGGCCCCAGTGATACCTTCTGGTTAAACCTAATTATTCTAAAGGGCAAACAGTGCAGTCATGACACAGGTGTAACAAATCTGCCAGTGTGAACCCAGGGGTTTGAGACGGAGCTGCAGGGTCATCCGTGCTTCTAGTGAAGAGTGGTCTGGGTAACTGTGTCCTGGCACTTGCTGGTGCTGGATACCTGGCACGGGTAGTCTTGGGAGGTGGAGGTGATGCTGAAGAGACTGTGATATGCCAAAGGACTCCTGCAATAGCTATCAAAATAGCAAGCATTGCTCATCTGTCCCAGGACATGGGAAGTGCCAATACCCACTGAAGTTTCTTTGACTTCTTGGCTGGAAAGATGGCACCAGTTGCTGTTGAACTGGCATCTCTCGCATCATTTGCAGGCCTATATGTGTTTACATTCCCAGTATTTCCCTGTTGGCACAGCTGGCTGGTGCACAAAGTTAGAGCAAAGGGAGAGGAATTAGCTGCAGTGAGCACAGTGCCAGGTTGCCACAAGTTGAAAGATTAAGAGCACTTTCCGAAAGGACTTTTTAGATGCAGAGATCCCCAAATCACAGAAGTGCTAATCTTCTCACCTGTCAGTCGTGACATAGGTGGCTGAGTTGCTTGCAGCCATGCGCCTCCTCGGTACTCAGATGACATCTGCTGGTGAAGCCTTCTCGCTCCTCAGGGTGCCTGTGGTTATGTTTTCCAAGCACAAATCAAATGGCTTGTATGAAGCTTGGTTTACCAGAACATTGAGAGGAAGAGGGACATGTGGAGAAAGTGCTTCCCTTATCTGAAATTATGAGCGGGTGAATTATGACCGGGTGTCATTGGGAGGTCCTGAACCAAACAACACAGCAGAAATTCCCAGAAAAGGACATCCCCAATTTATTTATTTTATTTTTTATTTTTATTTATTTTATTTTTTAAAAAAGTTTTGCTCTGTGTGTAGCATCTGAATCCCTAGTGTTTTGAGTGGGGGTGACTTTCGGATACATATTTCAGAGCGCTGTTTAGCCCATCCTTGGAGACACTCAGCGCTTTGCTGGGGAGAGGCCTGTGCTACCTGCTGATCCCGCTTTGAGCGGGTGAGGTAGGTGGCAGCCAGAAGTCCTTTTCAGCCTGTGGTCCAACCTACTCAACTGTTGTACGAGCCTGCGATGCTGCCAACCTATCTACAAACAGTATAGCCATAGACAAGGTAAATCAGGCTTGGCAACATTTTGAAGTCAAGGTTGCTTGTTACCTTTGCAGATACTATCAGCTTTTCCCAAAACCAAGAGCGTCAGAGGGAGAGATGGGAACGAAATCATGTGCCTGTCAGAAAAGTTTCTCGACGCTCTGTCAGCAAGGAGCGATGGGTGGAGACACTTGTGGTTGCAGACAGCAAGATGGTTGAATACCATGGAAGTGACCATGTGGAATCGTATATCCTCACTATCATGAACATGGTATGTACAATGTTCTCCTTTTAGTTAGGTGGATGAAGCTAATTTTAATGATTTTATTTTTAACCACACCCACACAGTTGTAACATGGTTTACTAAAATTAAATATCTCTCATATATTAAAAGTATCTTTTTAAAGCTCTTTATCTTTTCATTTCTATTTTACATAAATACAGTTTTCCTCTATGTATTTCAGTGACAGTGGCATTTACAGTTCTTAGTCCGGAGGGTTGTATTACATAGCTATAAATTCTGGTGCTAATTTTCATTCCACTGAAATGATCGCTTCTAAATCTCCTGCCTTCCTTGCAGCCTGCTCTTGATTGATAATTTAGTGTTAGCAGTTGCAGCAACAGAGAAATGCAGTGGTTTTTAAACATGCAAATTCTCTTCCATCTCTGTGAATGAGAGGCACCCCAGAGTGCACTGGAAACTGTAGGAATTCTGAGCTCTGTTCTAGCCTTATGAAGGTTGTTCTGTTTAGAGAGAGAGCAAGAGAGGCTTTTGCTAAAGTTCAGCCAAGACAGCTGGTTTGTACCTAGCAGAAATTGTGTGGTTATTTGTATAATTGACACTTGGGTTCTTCAGATGATTATTTTCTTCTGTCATTACCATTGCAGACTTGGAAAATTACTGTCTTTTCTTCCAGGCTAGTAGTTCAATATCTTGCCTCTAAAATCCACATTAAAACGCAAAATTTTAAAAAAAGTTTACATTTTAATGTGTCCCTGTGTGGCAAATTTCAGAATATCTTGACACAAAAATTGTTTCATGCTGCTGTCTACAGCTCATGATTTCTGTTAGTATCTGTGTTATAGTAGGTATTGGCCTTGCAGAGTCTGTTGAGGGTGTCTTTTCCTATGTCCTTCTCATCTGACTGTTGCATTATATCTATGAAATAAATCACAGTGTAAACTCTAGCCATGATATCTGATCTATGCCTCATGTTTATGCAGTATATGCCTGGCCGTGTGCTGAGCTGTCTGACTAGTTAGCAAGGCAGGGAGCGTGAGTGAACAAACACAAGGCTGACTTTAAGTTCAGGTTTTGTCCACCCAGGGACAATATGCAAAATAAAACCTTATCGTTATCAGATTCAGGATCAAACAGGTATTAACATTTTATCTACTGTCTGTACCTGAAATGTTAAGGTTACCCCCAGTTTCTAGTCTAACACTATGAAAAACACCCATATCTAAGCCAGACCTCAAAAGTAACATTTTCACTTTGTCCCGGTAATGCCTTCTTTAATGGTCTTCTCCAAAGCGGTTTTGACGCAAACACAATCTATTTTATCTATTTGTATTTCTTGTGATTTATGACTTGTTTCACACAGAGTGCTTCTGGCTATTTCTCTGGTTCCCTTTCTTCTTGCCTAGTCTGACATTGCTGCAATATTACATTTGAACCAAGTTTTTGCTGAACTCAGTTCTTGTCATAATGTTTGGTCTTTTGTGTGTGTGTGTAAATTCATATTTCCTTTTCTCCTTATCCTCTTCTGTGCTGTGAAAACACAACTGGATCTATCATTTAATTGATAAGCTTTTCCTAATGCTGTCTCCCTTTGCTTCGCTGTGTCATAAGCTGCTTCTTATCAACTCAGAACACAAAGATTTGATATGCTGCTCTTCTGTACGTTGAGTGGACCTCGCCGTTAGTATTGAATGGTAGTAGATATTGTTTTCTGCTACTGTTTGTCAGGAAGTTTGAAGTTCAGTGCAACTTTCAATGAAGTGTGTTGAGGATAAAAGCAAGCAAAGAAAACCACAAAAGGCAAAGATATGCTTAAAGTAAACGTCATATTTTCTCTCTGAAGTTCTGTTTTACTCTAGAGGATTCAGTTAATCTCATACCTCCTGGCTCTGGCACAGGTCACAGGGCTGTTCCATGATCCGAGTATTGGCAATGCAATTCACATTGTGCTGGTTCGGCTCATCCTTTTTGAGGAGGAGGAGGTAAGGATTTTATTTTCCTCAGAAAGTCAATTAAGAAACTTGGAATTTGAATCTTCTGAGGCTTAATTAGGGAGAAGAGGGTTTGTTTGCTTGAAATAATTTGTTCATTTGGTTCTTCTGTTGATCTGTTGGCTTTAGAATGTCTGTTTTTAGGATAAATGCTATCTTGGATAGCGCAGTATTTAGCTTATGACTTCAGGTGTTTCTGCATAAAATCCCCATAGAGAATGCAATGAAAATAAGATGATTAGGAAGAGGGAAATGGAATCTCCCAAGCGTCAAACAAATATGGGCTGAGGAGGAATAGTAGATGAGAAACAAATTAATGTATGTGCTATCACTCACAGTCTAATCACCCAGTGTTACCTGAATTGTATTTGCAAAGTATAATGCAAGTGTGTTTACAGGTCTCTGAAGTAGTATGTTGCAGCTGTACAAAAATACATGTACATTTCCTTCTGCAAATCTTTTTGAAAACTCCAAAACAAGGACTAAGTAGATGCTAATTGCTCTAAGCCAACAACAAATTAATGACTGGCTATGTCTGTCATTCACAAATAATGTGTTACATGCTTAAATATGTGCAGATTGTTACCATTTTATTAGTCACTTTTTAAAACACTGCGTAGTGTAACCTGCACTGGCTGCAGGAGCACAGTGAGGGGGTTGTCTTCAGTGACTTATGGTTTAAGCCAAATACATCCAAAGCTATTGAAGGCAGTGAAGGCATGGGAGGTAGCCTATGCCTTGTGGAATAATTATTAGAATAGAGTCTAATTTACACAGATAGCTCTTGGTGTAAGGATATGTAGGCAAAGATATGTTTTCCTTTCTAACAGGACAGTTAGGATCGTAAGTTCACAGTATCTATTAATAGAAGGTAGTTGCTAAATTTCAGTAGCAGCTTTGAAAATGAACAAAAATTCCTGTGAAGTTGAGTGTGGCAGTGTTGGAAGCAACAGTGGAGTATCAGTGGATATCAGTGGAGATAAAAATCTAGTATTAAGATATTTCTGAAATTTAAGATCTGGTTTTGAATGTTTAGATGCTTTGTAAAAACATTTACTTAAATAAGCTGAGGCAAGATATAATGGATGCCATATGGAAGCATATTTTCCTATTTTATATCACAGAAGACAAGTAACTTGAATGTGTGCTATATAATCATAAAATAGGGAAGAAAGATCTATAAACTGCATTGTTTCTTTATGCACTTGAGAAATATTGTGAAAGTAGTGCAGCCTTAAATGTGTGGTTTATGTAAATAATTTCTTAACTGTTCTCATACAGCATTGAGTGACAGACCTGAAGTTGTAGACCAATTAATCTTTAACTTCCTTATACCAAGAGGAAAACTCGCTTTAAGGAGAAAATATTTTTGTTGGAAATTTTCTGCTCAGTTTTGGGTTTTATGAAGCTTACTTACCAAAAATATTAATTTCTGCATTTTTCCTTTAGCAGCACAGGCTAACACCATTTTAATTTAGTATTCAAGATATTAGATAAATAATGTCATTGTTCATTGGGAAGGCTCTCCCTTCAGGCAAAACTGTAATCAATTGCATTTTACCCAGCTTCACAGCTATTGTCTGACACTGAGGTGTAATTGCAATGCAGTGTCATCTTTACAATAACACTCTCTTTCTTTTCCTATTAGCAAGGCTTGAAGATAGTCCACCATGCTGATAAAACATTAGCCAGCTTCTGCAAATGGCAAAAGAGCGTCAACCCCAAGAGCGATGTCAACCCTGCGCACCATGATGTGGCTGTCCTCCTAACCAGGTACCAGAGCAGTTCAGCAGATGAATGGCAACACTGTTGTTCAACTGTGTTCCTTTAGATGATATTTTTTGTTTATAGGCTTATATCGTCTCTTAGTTCATCCTGCTCTGAACCCTGTAAAGAGACATATCTGATAAAGATGTGCCTTTCCTGGAACACAATGTTAATACAAAAATAACCTCATATGAGTGTGTGTAGCATTCATGTAGGTGGAATACACAATCTGCAATATGAAAGCATGTGGTTAAGGTTAGACCCGCTGTACCTTTTAAAAGGGCTACTTTTCATTTGTTTTCAAAGTACTATATGTGCGTTACGTATGTATGTGGGTGTTTTATTGGCGATGTGTTTAAGTCAGGAAATTGAGATCTGTGTCCCCTGATGATTAGCTATCTCCTGGGAACAAAAGGATCTTCAATCATTTTTCCCACTTGATCATATCTTATTTAGTCACTTCTTTTTTCTTCATTAAGGGAATATACCAAAGCAATCTAGCATGGAGGTGAACATTACATAACGACAAATCCTAAAATAATAGAGATGCTCTTCAGAGGGGAAGTTTTCTTTGTGAAAATGGCGCAACTTATATTTAAGCTATAAGTTGTAGTTTTTATGGATATAAGTGGTACTTAAAGATATTTAACAGCGACAAAATATTTTATTAGTGTAAGGAACTGAAGCACAGAAAAGTTGACTGAGATTACACAAGGAGTTTGTGGCAAGGCATGAAACAGAAATTGGACAAGTCAGTAAAAGTGGTCCTGCCAGCACACAACTGGAAGGAAAGACTAAGTCAGTGGCCTGACTTAACAAATAAATGAGAGGGGAAAAAAAAAGGAAAAGTTTTTAGCTACAAAAGAGTCTGTCAGGCAAAAAAAAAACCCCAAAAAACAAATAAACACAAAAGGCAAAGTGGTGTGATAAAGAAGAGGGTCAGTAAATGTTAAAACAAGAATGAGAAAAAGAAGTCTCAATGAACTGTTTACTTCTGCAACCGATCAGGCTTCATTCAAACTATTTAATTGAATGAAGTTGAGGTTCAGTTGCAACAGAGGTTAGGTAGATTACTGGGTAGATTACATATACAGGATGTAAATCCTTGTTCTGCTTAACTCTCTCACCCTGGGCTGATCTACAGCTGCAGGCTGGGATTAGGCTATGCACCCCTTACTCTCCTCAGCCTGAACAGGGCATCTCTCTCATTTTCTTATTGATAGTTTATGAATCTTGGGGTTGGGATTAATGCTTTTCCTGCCCAGGGGCAAAACACATATTGCTCTTTTTCATTTCTTTTAGCAGACTAGAAAGCTTGCAGCTACTTTTTTTTTTTTTTTGGCTAAAGAGCCTAGTTGCAACCTCAACTCAGTTGTTTAATCCTGGCAGTGAAGCAGTGAAGCAGCCTAATTCACAGATTTCCTTAGGGAAGCAGCTGCAGCTGGGGGAAGAAAACTGTTGGCATAAGCAGCTTACAGGGAGTTGGGCAGTAGCCTGGGCCACTTCTGCAGCAGGACATCAGCTGCCCCTTGCTTGAAGTGAGTCCCATTCCTGAGGAGAGGCTGCCTCAGGCCCAGAACACAAAGACAGAGCTTTCTTAAAAGTGTTTTCAGAAGCCACCACAGAGACTTGGGGAAATTCTGCTCAAAGTTAGTGGCAAATCAAAGGGGGCAAGAAAGGATCTTTAGAGGTAAATCTGTCTTCCTGATTCATGTGAATCCCTGTGCAGAATGAGAAGAGAGAAAATTCTTCATGCCGTGTACTATCTGGCATACACAAACAAACTTCAGATATCCTATTATCATAATGCTGTTAAAGGTGGAAATTTGAAAGCTTTTTCTTACGCAAGTTGAGAATAAATATTTATTTTGAGGCACAACATAAATATTGCCCATTAAATGACAGTAGTATAATACTGTAATAGCAATACCAGTGCATGTTGTTGCAGATATGTTTATAAAAGTAATAACAACACCAATTAATGTTGGGGAGATTAGTGGGGAGACAGAGGCTGTCACCCAGTGTAAGTGACATTCTGCAGTTGTTTTTAAACTCTGCTAAGGGAAAGTCTTTGTTGTGCTTATAGAAAGGACATTTGTGCTGGCATGAATCGTCCGTGTGAAACGTTAGGTTTGTCTCATCTCTCGGGCATGTGTCAACCTCACAGAAGCTGCAACATTAATGAAGATTCTGGCCTTCCACTGGCATTCACTATTGCCCATGAACTTGGACACAGGTATAGTTGAAAGTGAAGAGGAACTAAGCTGGGTTTGATTTATTCTTTGTTTACCACTGTTCAGATCTCTTTTTTTCCCCTCAAACCAATGCCATTAGTCCATCTGCACCCACCCCCCAAAAAAGTAGCTTGTGAGTCTTGTTTTAGCCAATCCTAATAAAGAGAATGTTTATGCCTCATTTATCTTTGTAGAGGTAATTCTTTGCAATAACAACTGTTGCATGGTGCATTAAAAAGAGATTAGTTGGGAAACAATTGGATATTTGTTACTAACGAACAGAGTCTCTTTAGAGTTTTCTTAATAAATGGGCAACTTCTGTGTATTAATATTTCCACTATGGATTCACTTAGGTCAAGTTCCTGTGCATTTAGTTTGATATGACTATTTTTTTTGTGTGTTTGGATTTTTTTTGCTAGAAATTTGTTTCCTCAATATTTCTGAATTGAGGGAGTGTTTTAGTTGCTTTTCCAGCTGGGCCATGGTCCTTGGCCAGAGGACTTGTTCATTGCTATATCTGCATCCATATAACATTCATTATGCACCTAACCGCTAATCAAAATGAAGACTGGATTTCCTGTCAGGATATAAACTGTGATAAAAGGGTTACTTAAATATTGATCCTATCGACCATTAATTGGTCTTTCTCTATTGCCAGAAAGGAGGTAGTTTAATAACATAATGCTGAAATCATTCACTGTCAGATGTAGGTCCTCAATTAAGTAGTGAGCTGAAAACTGAGATGTTAACAGTGCAGGTATCTAGGTCTGTTGCCTTTTCAGTAGGCTGTTGAATAAAGAAACCTCTTAACTAAGTCACAGCTGTCTGAGAACACCAGGTTGGGAAGACCTGCTGTGGAGGACTGTCGTCCTGTTTCTAAGGCACAGTATGAGACAGTTAAATAGTAAGCAGGAGTAGGGGTGAATTCATTGTATATTCGGCAATGTGGAAAAACAGTGTCTCTGTCCAAATCCAGCAAAAGGGATTAGAAGAGAAACAAGCATTAAAGGCATGTTTGTAAACAGTTTAATACAGTTTGTAACAAAACCTGGTCTTAATTAAAGTAATGAGAGTCGGAAATAACTTTGCTAGTCGATAGAATTGCTTTGTCGTTAGGCAAAGGAACAAATAGTAAAATCTAGTTAGGAATTTTAAGAACAAGTTTTGCTTTTTGCCTTAGCATTTTATTTAGCATCTGCAAGCGGCCACTACCAGTGTCCTGTGTCTGCACAGTTTCATCAGATATCCTATGCTAGGCAGGTTTTAGCCCAGTCAGGAGTAGGCGAGAGTGCTGGAGGAAGCAAGGCTTAATCACTCCAATGGTGACCTGTCCTTCTGAATCATTACCAAATGTACATTGCAGCAAGGTGTTAAAACATGTCGCTTTGGAAATAAAGCTTGAATATCTGGGTTTTAAAAAACTGATTGCCAAATTACAACAGTTGACCCGAAGATCAGGTGAAGAAAGGGATTCTAGACCTAGCTAGAAGACACTGAAGATTTCTTCCCTATCATGGGCAGTGAAGAAGGGAAAGAAGAGCAGATGTAATGAGTTACCAAATTCCTGAGAAACTGGAGGACTGTTAGAACTGAAAACTCCTAAGAAGTGTCTCTGGGACTGGAGTACTAGGAAGTGCTCTTAGTTCTAACAGCTTTGACATAGCCTTGTGCTTTGAACTGCCTGCTTCAATCCATCCAAGTTGTGCAGTAGCGTTCTGGTTCTGTTAAAATACTACCAAGATGGTCTCAGGCACTGTGTTCTTTGTTTTCTACCTGATATTACTGCTTTGCTTAACAGATCTGCTTGAAAGCTTGTTGGAGCCTAGAATTTTTGTGGTTTTTGTATACTTTTTGGCAAAGAGGTATCTATAGCTAACCAAAAGATGAAGCAACTCTATTATGTACACATACTGTTGCTATAGAGGAGTGTTGTGATATAACCAGTCATATAATTATTTATTAACTCTAATTTTTTATCTCTAGCTTTGGTATCCAGCATGATGGAAAAGAGAATGACTGTGAGCCTGTTGGAAAGCATCCATATATTATGTCCCGGCAGTTGCAGTATGATCCCACTCCCCTCACCTGGTCTCAGTGCAGCAAAGAATACATCACACGCTTCCTGGAGTGAGTGAGCAGGGTGCAGCACTTCCCTGAGAGGAGCACAACTGTATATAAGACACCTATGCAGAGTTTATTAGATTCATTTTTATTGTAGAGTAATTTGGGAGCTTTCCTCAATTTCTTCGATTTCTAAAACTGCAGTCTTGTTGTGTCAGCTCAGGCTTGGTGCATCCTGCAGTTTCTTACAGTTACAGCCTTTATGTCTAGGACTCTGGTGGAACATTAAAGATGTTTTTGTTGGCCACAACATGGGCTTGACTTCAGTAACTTGTCCAAATTCATATATATATATATATATATATATATATTTTAATAGCAGCACTGTGATATAGCTTTGAGCAGACGCTGCAGTATGTTTTGAAGTCACCCTGCAAACTATAATGGCTTCATGGTATTTCCAAATTGACAGGTTAGATCTTGTCCCTGTAAAACTCTGTGCCAGTTAGAGAGTGGTCATTTGTCAGGTATAGGCGGAGGTGATAGCAGCTGAGAGGTGCTCAGTATTGGGACCATCCACAAGTGCAAGGACCACATGGATTCCTTTGCTTTTTTAGACTTCACTGGTTCTTCTTCCAAGTTGTTGTTATCAGGTATTGTTTCTGAAACTTGAGCTGTTCCTGAGCAGGCAGCTTGTGGTTTTTCAAATATTTTAGTACTCTCTAAAGTTCCGTGATTTATGAGAAATTAATATTCTTTGTTAGCAACACTTTCAGTTTAGATTAGCTGGAATCTGGAAGCATAACTACCAAAGGCCATGTCAAGAATTATTAATAATACTTAGATAGTGAAAGTCAATATTAAAAAAAAAAAAGAAAAAAAATTTTAAAGATGTCTTTTTGTTTTTATTAATTTGCAATTTTAATCTTTTAGCCGAGGCTGGGGATTCTGTTTGGATGATATACCCCAAAAAAAAGTTCTGAAGTCCCCAGTCATTGCTCCTGGCGTAATTTATGATGTACATCACCAGTGCCAGCTTCAGTATGGTTCCAATGCAACCTTCTGTGAAGATGTGGATGTAAGTGCTCTGTGTTTTTCCTCATTATACTAATGAGAGCTTAATCTTCTTGAACAGTGTGGAAGTGCAGCTGGTGAACCTTAGTTGTTAAATACAATTGTAGCATACCCAGAGTTTTGTAGTGAAGACATACCCTTACGGAGTGTTTTGATTCTAGCCTGGAGATCCCAAAAGTGAGATGTTGCCCTGTTTGGCTTGTATATGCCTTGTCCTTTGTGGGATCTGGCCTCATGCCTGTTGAGATGCCCTTCAGAAATGATTTTGGTTTTAAACTTATTGTATCGCTCTTAACCAAATTATCAGCAGATATTAAGTCCTGTTTTTCAAAATACGATGCTTTTTAATATTATAGCTTTCATATGATTTGTTCCATTAGGAACAAATCTTCACTTCCAGGAAAAGTTATCTAGAGGGGAAAAAAAAGAAAAAAAAAACTATGGCATTGCTCTTTTGCTCTCTATCCTGATTTTTCACATTTTTGATAGTCTGACAAATGAAATTTCAGTCTGTGTATCTCAAAGAATCTTTATCGAGTTAAACATAGATATTCATAAGAATCTTTATAGAAATTAGGTATAAAAATTTCTATATAAATCTGTATTTAGATACATTTAATCTCATCTGGCAATGGGTAGTTTAGATAGTCCAGTATTGGCTTTGTAGGGCTCATCTTTGCAGCAGAGCAAGACAGCACTGTGCAGAGATTCGTGTGAACACGAAAGCCACATGAGCACAACTCCCTGCAAGACCCAGGAAGCACTGCAGAGTTAACAGGTTAAATTTGCTAAGGTATAGTGCTGTACTATCATAACTAGTTACTTAGCTCCATGCAGCCTTATGCTACATAGAAGGACACTTCAGAAACTGTGGTTCCAAATGCTGATCTCACTAAGAGACCACTAAGTTTTACTGGCTGTTGGGTAACAGATGCAGTAAATGCTGCAGGCAGTATCCTGGTTTGCTCTCCTTGCTAGATAGGACCAGGGCAGGTGGGGTACCTTGGCAATGCTGGAGTGAGTTTTAGGCAAGGTATTATATACAGCTGCGGATTGAGGACTGTAGATCTGGACTATTTGTTCTGTTATGATAATTGTGTGTCCTCATCTACCCCCTTGTTAGAGGAATTATTTATGACTAATCTATCTCCTCAGCTGTAATGATTAGCAATGAACTGCGTTGCCTGAATCTGAAGCATTTATTGCTTTCATTACCTGCTGTTCCAGTTTTCTTGGCTGCTGCAATTTGTTGGTACAGATAGAAAATTAAAGTGTGATTTTTGTAATATTTATTCATTCTGTCTCTCTTTGAGTGTGAACCTAATAGGCCTTTACATTCACCATCTCCAGATTAGCCAATTTAGAGCTCAGCAAAACTCAGTAAATTGGTATTATTTTAGTATAGCTTTTAGTGCCAGGCCTGTGTTTTGCAGGTAGCTGCACTGGCAAGAAGGAATTGTGATGAGTGTGATCTGCCTGGCATAGTGGACAGTCAATACAGTCAGTCACTTGGTTAAAAAGTCTGACAATTCTTTGACTTGTCTCTGTTTACTTAACACTCAATACTGACCAAGTTATGTATAGCTTCTAATGTTTGCGTGTGTAGTCGAATTTTATCCACAGGTTCTTTTTGAGATAACAGTTTGCATTTAGTTGAAGATGCCCAAGAGTTCAGTGATTACACTGAACAAAACGGTTTAGAATTCACACGGAGATTTCCACAAACTGTTTAGGCTGTTAGTGCTATAAGCATCATGTGAAATATGTAAATACTGTCCTTCCAGTAAGGAAAAGAATAACAAAATATAATTTGGGGGGTTGAATGTTCCAAGTGATAAAGTAGATGGATCCATACCTCCCTAAAGACTGTAAGAATTCAGAATTCTCATCTTATTGGTCTTATCTGCAGAACTTTCAATCAGTTCAGTAGGTCTGGAATTGTTTAGAGCGGCCTTCCCTTAAGGCACAGATTCTGGTTTCAGAGTTTGGGTGTTTACTGTATGGATGATGATAAAATCCTTACACTGAGTCCATGTTAGTCAAGAACTCCTGAATATTCCCCTTAAAATCAAGGAGTGAACAAAGTTTTTTCTTTCCTTGCTGATATTCCAGTAATCTTAAATATGGAGAAAAGCCCTGGTGCATGAGGATTAAAATGGATTTTTTTTTTTTAACTTTATAAGCTTCCTCCATAAACGCTTGATTTTGGAAACTGATCATGTCCACAGGGTAAGCATGCAACTGCATTCAGTTTAAACCCACAGTTTTACTCAGTGGTGCCTTTTCTGGGCATTTGAAATACTGTGGAGGATGCACTTCATACAATAAAAGCACAAAGATATTTTGTATACAATAGTTAAAAGTAAGCATGAAGTTCCCAATAAAAGCAAATACATCAGCAAGAACCTTTGAGTAGCTCTGCCTTTACCTCCTGATAATGATGCCTCCCCAAACAGTTGATAAGTAGTGCTACTCTTCAACTCTACATAGGGAGCTGCAAGGCAACCTCCAACATGTGCCCATCACCAGGAAGCAGCTGAGGAGCAGAGATGCAAAGCCCCAGATACTGTGTCCAACTTGAAGCATAGAGTGCTTGGAGATGCCACTCTGTGCCTGAGCTTAGCTGTTTTAAATAGAAGTAGGCCAGAAAGCAGCAGCCAATTTGGGGATTTCAAACTCATCCAGATTTTGCTAGCTTATGAGGGCTGGATTTCTGCAAATGCATGTTCTGTTTGTAAGCTGTGCCAGCCTTCATCAGCCCAAGCCTTTGCTCTTCCCAGGCTTCTGGGCTTTTGTTCCCTTGCCAGCTGTTCTAGAGAGCTGCTTTGACATCATTGATGTCTTGAGTGCGGTGCATTTAGATCTGTTTATCTGGTTTTGAGAGTTGAAGGACATGAACCTGATGACACTTGGAAGAAGAGTATTGTTTTTGCTTACTGGATGGGTTCTCTAACCTTCTTTGATTTCAGTGTTCGTATTTTCAGGCAGACGACAAGACAGAATTAAACATTGTATTCATTTAGTAGTCATCAAATGAAAATAATACAGGCTCCATCTGCCTACACTATAAACAGTAGTACACAAACTTTGTAAAGTCATTTTCCCTGTCTGTAGCTGGGAGCTGAGCAGTGAATGAGGAGATCATTTAAACTTACAAACACAGTTTGGTTAACCCACTTAATACAAAATATTCACTGTTTTGTGTTTATTAAAGTCCATAGATGTGCAGATGTCAGGAGTATCTGAATTTGACCCCTTGAGGGCTCCTAATTTGCAAAAACTGAACATCTATCTCTGGAAATACAGTTCTCGTAGAGCTTTGCAAATTGATATATAAAACCGTCAGGGACTTTTGAAAATTTCTGGCTTTAGGCATGTTTGAGAGCACTGCAGTTTTCTTTCTTCCTTTTCCAGAATCTTTGCCAAACACTCTGGTGCTCAGTGAAAGGCTCCTGCCGCTCCAAACTGGATGCTGCTGCAGATGGCACTCGATGTGGAGAAAACAAGGTGACTGAGCTTCCATGCAGGAATACCATGAATAGCTCTGCCATTGGGTAAAAGAGAGAACATCCTGTGGCATCTTCTTTCAAAGCTCCACTGAAGATTTAACCTTCATGGTTGTTTACAGTGATTATTTGCAGTTATGATTTTCTGTGATACTTATCCTAAACTGTTTGCCCTTTTTCTTCTAAGTGGTGCTTCTCTGGTGAGTGCATTACAGTGGGCAAGACTCCAGAAGCAGTCCATGGTGGATGGGGTGTTTGGTCATCCTGGTCACATTGCACAAGGACATGTGGGGCAGGAATTCAGAGTGCAGAGAGACCATGCAATAACCCAGAGTAAGTTGACTGTACAATCTTTCCATTCCTTTTAATCAAGATCTGAGATACTTAAGTCTCGAGGGACCCTTTTTTTATTATACAATTTTATCAGCAGCTGCTAGATCAAGGCAGTTTTTGAACACCTCTCCTCCTCAGCTAAACATCTCTGTGTAAAATTCACTTGGCTCAGTTTTTATAAGCTTTATCTCTTTAATTAATCTTTATCTTCCAAGGAGCTTACTTCTACATACAATGAAAAAAAATCCTGGCTTGCAAGCTTTGCGTAGATATTAGAAATGTTGCTTTAATAATACTGCCTTGAATAAATACAATGCCCTTGAACACTGTGGGGAAATAATGGCTAGTGATGTGTTAGTAAGGGAAGTCAAGGCCCGACCTGTCATGTTTTATTCTGTTTGTAGCTTTAGGTATTTGGGTCAATAGGTATGGAAGACCAAGGGCAGAATTATCTAACATACAGCTGAGTGCGTAGGGACCTTATATCTTGTTTCCAAAAATTGCTACAGGGATGCCTAAGACGCGAATTTACTTGGTTGTTCTGATAAGATTTTAAAGACATTCTGGATATTGTTTTTCTTCCTTTCACTTCTTTAATAAGGCCAAGCAAGTAGCTCTGTGCTTCCAGCTTGTTGTGCTCCTTCTAGGTTGTTGTGCTCCATGCTGTCCTGTTTGGATACCTGAACAAATAAAGAGTGTCTCTATCCTGTCAAGGATTCAGATTCACCTTGTTAACCTGTTGAAAAGACACTGTTATGTAGTTGATACTATTAGAAAATGCAAAGGTTAAAACTTCATTTTGCTGAAGATCTCACATGCCTGATCTCAATGCTTCCTTTCTAGACCTCAGTTTGGAGGAGACTACTGCACTGGAGAAAGGAAGCGCTATCGCGTGTGTAACATTAGCCCCTGTCACAAGAATATGCCAACTTTTCGTCAGATGCAATGTAGTGAGTTTGACACAGTTCCCTACCAGAACGAATTCTACCACTGGGTTCCAGTTTACAACACAGGTACAAAGCTATGAATTTTTGAATATCTTAAGAGTGAAATTTGCAGACAGATGGGAAACCTCTATGAGGAAGAGAAGTCACTGAATTACAATTCTTTAATTAACTAGAGAAAAGTCAGTTGTGACCATACTCTCCTGTGCCTGATATGTATACATGAGGGCACTGGTTTTGCTTTGCGCATTGATGTTTTCAGAAAGCTCTAGCAATAATGTCTATGAGCTTTTTAACTAGTCTTTAACTAAATTTAACTAACTAACTTTACTAGTCTGTACTCAGACCTGCATGGGAAGTGTTCCCAGCACAATGCAGGTAAATAATACCTCAGCAAGCTCTGTATTGCAGAGATGGGACAGTTATCTCTGCCTTATAACTTGACTTGTAATAACTAGTTATTAAATATAGGGGTAGCAGTTATTAGCATAAAGCTTAATTCATGGTGAATGCATACCTATCAGGAGTGGATTATCCAGTAAAAGCTATAAAAATAACTTCTCCAAGAGAATATAAACCAGATAAGGCAGTGAAGATCAAGATTCACATTTCAATTTCATTTGCCAATATTATTTTTCTGCCATATTTGTTGCAATTTCATAGTTACTGATGACATTAAGTAGGTATCCTAGGTACAAGCCTCAGTACCATATAGTAAATACATAATTGAAGGTAAAGCTAGGCACAACATTCCAGAAGAATTTCTGATCAGAGAAAATATGGATGATAGAAGAAGACTTTCAGATGACCATTCAGTAAACAAAACATAGTAAATGCTAAAAGCCTAGGGCTTAATCCAAAGCCAAACATAAATTATTTTCTGCAGTCCCCTGTCACTGAATTTGGGATTCCATTCCTCTCTGTTACTCATATGAGCATTTCTGCTGCGTACAGCCCTGGTTCAGCTAATGTCCTCTTCAGAGCAATGCTAACAGAGATGGTAATTCTGTCTGTGCATTTATTGCTGAAGGTCTGCCTTTAAAAAGGACTATGGATCATGAATCAAAAGCACTGTAGACAATGAATCAAATGCTTCCTGCGCACTGAAAGACAGGCCTAGGATGATCTCTCTGCCATATTTCAAACAGACCTGGTTATACCTTTACTGATAAAACACTTGCATTAAAAATGCTTGTTTGTTGAGCCTGAAATATTTCATTTGGAACATTTGGGTTTGGTGACCTTTTGCCAGATCCTTCAAATACCAAGCAGATATCTCTTCAGTGAAAGGCTTTCTGCCTTAGCAGCCAGGATTTTAGCCTGGAGTTACCTTGCTGCCTTGGGATTTGTAAGGTCTGTAATGCTTGCAACTTTATTCTTATTGATCCATTAAGAACATCCAAAGTGTTTTCATGCTGCTGAACTCTAACTTAGAAGAATCCTGGCACGGACAGGTGAGGTCTCCTGCTGGCACTCCTCTGGGCAGAGAGTCCTATGCTAGTCCTGTATCAGCTTCCTTGTATGGATGCTGATGACGGAGGATGGCTCTTGTGGGCTCGTGGCTTCCAGCTTTGTCCAGCTGTGACACTGAGGTGCACTTGGCAGGTTTCCAGCTGTCTCAGACTGCAGTTTTCTCTCACTTTCCAGTAAGTTGCTAAAGATGTCCAAGGGAAATTAAATTATCTCTATTTTCTCTGTTTATAAATGTCTAGGAAAGTAAAACTTGGAGAAAGATACTAAAGCCAAACCATTGTAATGGCATAATACACATGCCATAAGACGTGATTAACAGGATTACTCAAGAAATTCAACACAGTCTTTGCAGCATAGAAGGCTTTGGAGACTGAATGACCATGTCTACCATATGTCCATCAACCTTCATCAGTGTATATCAGCTTGCTTTGCTTCACTTTGCATAACTAATGCCATCTAATTTCAAAGACTGGTCAGAGTGCTCTGTTACCATGTTAACTTGCTGTCAAGATGGTTTTGGCTTATGTCTTATTAGCAGGCATTTTCAAGCTTTCCCTCACTGTGCGTGTGATACAGGAGAAAGGAAAATGTTCTGAAGTTTTCCCAAACCCTGACTGTGTGTTATAGTTTTGTGTGGAAGTGCTTAGGCAGGGAGTTGAAAATGCACTAGAAACTTTCTAGATACTGGTAATCTTTTCAGTATTTCTTCATCCTTTTTGGCAAACAGTAAATGGTAAAAGAAACCTAGATGATCATAATTGTTTCTTCTTGCTTTTGTTTCGCAGCTTCCGTAACCCAGTTCCAATGAAGCACGTCTTGACAGTTATTAATTACATGACACTTTCTGCTGTGTAAACTGTGCATTCATAGAAGGAAAAAGTTCCTTACTTTTGAATTTGTTCATCAAATATTGGGTTCTCACAGATGCAGAGAGGCAAAGGCTTCGAGAAAATAGGGTCACCTCTTTTATTCCTTGTGTAAGAGAAGAAATGCTGAGGCCTTATCTTCTGCAGGCAGACACATTAATCACATCCCTCTCAGCCAAGTAAGGTGGATTCTTCCTGCATACAAACTCATAAGATTCAGCTGTGAAGGAAGAAGTTTAAACTCACTATTTCTGCTCTGAGAAATGAGTGTGTTCTTTCCTGGTTGGCTGCATGTTGCTCTGTTTATACTTGCTGAATCTGAATTTTGTCATAATATAGACAGAAAATAAACCCCCACACCTTAATTTTAGGAATATTACTCAACTATGCTTGCCTCCTTCCTTGATCCCATTCTAATTCCATGTAAATCATTGGGCGTTTATGGGAGCTCTGCTGCTTGGTATTCCATTGTACCTTGTTTGTTTGTTTTTGTTTTTCCCCTGTATATCAAAGGATTGATCTGGTCCCTGTTCAGATCAGCAATGTAATCTTGGCACATGAAGAGGACAGAATATATAAAATAGAGGACATCACTTTTCTAATCCACTGAGTGTTGCTGTCACTAAAAATCTAAGGTCAGCTAGGAGCGCTGCACTGCAGGAATGAGGCAGACAAATGTGGGGGAAGTTTGACAAAGAAGGATGTAAAAGACAAAATAGATAAACATTGCTTATGAGAAAGACTGAAAAAACCTTATAGCTTATAAGTACTCTTGCTGGGTACAGCCTTGATTAAGTTAGCATCCCCCCAAGGACAGTGCTGACAGAACTGGTAATCCTGTATGTGTAGTTGTTTTTGAAAGTCCGCTTTTAAAAAGTGCTATAGATCATGAATCAAAAGCACTATAGATCATGAATCCAGAGCTTCCTGTGCTCTCAAAAGCAGGCCTTTCAGAAGGCCTGAGAAGATTGAGTTAAAAGCCAGATACTTTAAGCACACTTCTATATATTCCATGCATGTCCTCGAGCTAGCAGAGGTGCATGCTAGTAGGTTCTAGTAGCTCTATGCAGTGTGCTCAGGGGTGGAAGCAATGCAGCCACAACCAGTTCTGTGTCCTTGTGCCTACAGGAGGTAGGACAAGCAGTGACAGGCAAAAAGATGTGAGGGCCCTTAGTTTACAAATTACGATTTAGGAGGGATTAATATTATCACTATGGAAAGTCTAAGTGTACCCAATCCTACTTTTGTTTAGAGGGAGGGACTAAAACTCCTTAGGCTTTATTCAGGCAGCAATCAAACCCTGTTTAAATTAAAACTCAGAGTGCTTATGGATTGGATCTAATATTTCATGTGTGTGCTGGACTGCATGATTTTCTGTAAATTTTTGTCTAAAAGTAACTAGGATGCCAGTGTCTTTGGTAGAGCCTCATCATGCATTAATGATATTTGCTGAAGCAAGAAAAGCTAAATGAGCTGCTTTAAAGAATTTATTCTAAGAAACCATAATTTTAATATTGATCCTATTTTAGTCTTTTAAATTTTTCAGGATTAAAATATTTGTAGTCTAAGGGTAATGGAGCCCTGATCTTGGGTGAGATTCAGCTGTAAGAAACAGTAATAGAAAAATATTTTTAGAAAGGAAGGGCTAATACAGTGTTTTGATAACTTCCTCAGTTGTGCCCTAACCAGTTTTCTGTGGGGCCAAAAGCAAAATAGCTTTGCAAATGATGACAAGAGTGTAAAATACTGGATAGGGTTGAGTCTGTGGGACGGGAGCAGAGGTGCCCTCATTTTTGGTTGGGTTCCATAGAAAACAGATAGGGGAAAATAAAAGTAACACAAGATCTGTGGCGGGGGGAGGGAAGTTAGGAGCTCTGTTTGGACCAGCTACTGCAGTTAGAACAGGAAGGCTTTCAAGCCTAGGAAGCCCTTCTTTGAATCATGAGGCTTGTGAGTCTAAAAGTTTGCTTGTTATTTAGTTTTTGCCACATCAGTTGCCTTGGCAAGGGAGATTATCTTTCCTTATGACCTTTTTCCAAGTTATGTGTCTAGACCATCCTAGTCATGACAGGAATATGTCAGCAGACAGAACTGCATGTTTTTTTTCTTTCACTTTTCAGTGATTTCTGAAATGAAGTTGGATACCATCTTGCTTTTTATGTCAGCAGACAGGTAGGGAGAAGGGGCAGATATCAAACCGCTGCTGTGCCTATTTTGTTATGATCGATGGGGAAGCTGCGATGGCTTTGAGCAAAGTCTGCACTGGGCAGCATCAGTTCAGAGCAGGATACAGGCTAGCAGCACTTCTGTCCTTCTTTCCATTTGCTTTGTGATGGAGAAAGAGCACAGTGAGAGGGCAAATAAAATAGCAGTGAGGTCTTGAAATTTAGCCACTTGGCCAGAAAAAACTTCTCCAGAGAAAAGGGAAATTAATTTTATCACGACAGTTCTTATCAAAGCCGCTAACAGCTGTTATGGTTGGCAGTCCTCACAGAGCAGTTGAGGACTGTTAAGGATTGTCCATTTACTGTTCTTGCTTTGAAGCCTTTTGTAACTCCATCTTTGTCACTGTTCTTGAATATGACTCACGTGACTTGGAATTCCTGTAGTTTCATAACCTCAGTCCTTAGCCTCCAACCTCTTTGCTGCCCCAGCAAAGAGGAAAGCACTTCTGTCTTATTTGAGAAGCTACAAGTTCTTCATTGTTTTCACTTTCTCATTACTTCTGTTTGGGAGAGCAAAAACACAAATTACCTCCCTGTAAGGTTTAGGATTTCCTGGTGTGTCCCTTTTTAATGTTCTTTTAGGTTCCAATCCTGCAAAAATAATGCTTTTGTGAATGAGATCATTGATTTTCAAACTTAGAATTTCAGTAGGATTCAGTCTTTGAGTTACAAGTAGTTTGGGCAGGAGCTGCTGTGACTTTAGTGTGCTGTATGGTGCAGTATATCTGGTGCTTTACAAACAAAAGCAACAAAACTGCATTTCTCCCTTCAAAGGCAGAAGCCCTTTTACGCTAATGCAAATAAAATTAATCTTTTTTTTTAAAGAATGCATTTTTAAATGCATTTCTTTCTGCTTTAAGTGCCTCCAATTTTAAATGTCGTTCTTCTAGGACACAAGGAAGAGAAACAAAGGGGAAAAGGGAGGAAAGAGAGAAAATCATTAGCCAGAACATAGAAGATGTATAGTAATCACAGAATGGGTTGGAAGGGACATCTAGAGATCATCTAGTCCAACCCCCCTGCTCCAGCAGGGACACCTAGAGCACGTGGCACAGGGTGGCATCCAGGCGGGTTTGGAAGATCTCCAGAGAAGGAGACTCCACAACCTCTCTGGGCAGCCTGTTCCAGGGCCCTGACTTAATCCTCAATCCTTCATCCCCCAAAGGGGGTGGGATGCAACAGAGGGGCATTTGTTAGTTCAGTCAAGTGCACGGTGAAAATACCGTTCAGCAGAGGCACTTCTGCAGCACACTGGAGTATTTTGTTTAAAATGGTTTTATGAGGGTACCTTGAAGTCCTCCTGGCTGGCGGCTTATGGTTGCATCTGGAGCAGATTTAAGCCTTGTTTCAGCAAAGCATTTCAGCTGACTGAGCATGAATGAATTGCTCTTGCAGTTGGGTAAACTGGCGTCTTGGAAGAGATCAGAAAGATAAGACAGCTCCTTAGCTGGGATTGGCAGTGACTGTGACACTTCCTGCTTTTTCTTTCAATTAGATTGCTAGAGGGCTTCTAGGGGAATGCCATAAGGGCACAGAATATGTCCTTTTGCTTTTACCCTGGTTGTAGTTCTAATGCTGTCCTCAATTTATACAACTTATTTTTCAAACTTGGGTCCTTTGAGGCTCCCAAGGCTGAATTTCAAAGCTTTTTGCTGCCAAGGGCCAGCACCTGTGGGGCATAGCAGCTTTGTGTTTTGCTCTTTACTATCCATCTGTGAGCTAGACCAAGAGAGCAGAGAGCCTTGCTGCTCTCGCAGGTGCTTTGCTGCACTTCTGCCTTCACCAGTGCTGTGCACATTATTATCACTCAGACCCACTAATATCATCTCCTGTTTCATAAATTGCTAAGCAGAAAAAAAATCCCAATGCCTGAAGTGTTTGAAGTAACTTATTAAGTGCCATCAAACAGCTGCAAATTAGCAACTCGTTGATTCTCTAGTGACATACAAAAGATCAGAAGCAACTGCTTCACTGCTCCCCACGAGAGGCTGGTGGCGCTGATCGGGAGTTGTAAATTATCTGCAAACCCACTCAGTCACAGCTGGCATGTGCTTATCAGTGTCCTTGGCAGTCTTGTCCCCAGACTCCTTTCCCCTCACAGGGGGCAGCTGTTCTTGCTGCCTTCCCATCCCCTCCACCATCCCAAGTGACTTGAGAAGGTTTTGGCCCACTCAGCTGGATGTTCCCATACTTGTGATGGACAGCAAAAGGGAATGAAGGTGCCAAATACCAGCTGCTTCGTAGAAATACCCTGGTGACATTTATCAGGTCTGTGCTGTTCTGTTAGCAGAATTAGCTTTATTACCTGCTTGCAGTTAGGCCAGGGAAAGTGAGCAGGTGGTGAGTAAAGGTGTACTCTTATTCCCTATGTGTTACAGTTCAATGACTCTCCTGAGATATTTTCTGAGAAGGTATTTTCTATGTATTTTTTTCCCTTCAGCTAACCCTTGCGAGCTCCACTGTCGCCCAGTAGACGGCCATTTCTCAGAGAAGATGCTGGATGCGGTCACGGACGGCACTCCTTGCTTTGAGGGAAGACATAGCCGAGATATCTGTATTAATGGCATGTGTAAGGTATTGGGTATGTTTGCATGTTTCTTTCTCTACAATTTACTTTACAAATTTATGCAAAAACATTTAACATGTTTCTTTGGGGGGTCCAATGAAAGGCACTCCTGGCTCCTTTTTATGGTATTTTAAATAATCATGGGACAAAGTCACAGATATGACTTTAGAGGGTGGAAGAGCCCCCTACATTCTTGTTAATGAACTCATCAGTATGAATGCTTAATACTTCTAGTAGCTTCAGACTACCCCTTTTCTTCTTGCTTTATTTTAAAGCATCAATTTAAGAAAATTGTTTCTGATGGTGTTTTCACCCAAGATTATCTTTGGGTGTCACCATCATGGGGTTTTGCACATTATGTTAGCAGTTCTAAACTGGAGCTTGTGTTTTTATGTTCAGACATGTGCACTTGAAGACAAAATTCTTTCCACTTACCACAGTAAACTAAATAATGCTATGCAATGAGGAAACTTGGCAATCCCAATGTTTCAGTAATGTTCTGTTTACTGAGGAATAAGTATGAGGTTTTCCGAATGTTAATAGCCGATTTCCAGAATAATGTACTGGATTGTGACATTTGAAGGTGTGTTCTATAGGTAGCTGTAATGTTCACAGTCAGAGCGTTGACTTTACAGAAATCCAAATAAATCAAATGAACATTTTACTTGTAGAGAATGTATTTACAAGTACATCTTGCTTTCATGAAGTTGAGAATTTGGGATCCTGTGCCCTCTTGAGCCTAATGTGCTCTAGGTGTCCCTGCTTGAGCAGGGGGGTTGGACTAGATGATTTCTAGAGGACCCTTTCAACCTTAACCACTCTGTGATTCTGTGTGATTATGTGATTCTGTGATTCTGGTGGCAGGACTTGGCATTTTGTAGAAATTCTATGCCATAAACCAAAGAATCAAAGAAAAAAAAAAATGCATCCAAAAGGGACATCAGATCAACCATTTAATCTCTTTACAGAGTCACATGAATTTTTGTCATTCTTCATAGGTATTTGTTTTACTTGGAGACTTCTGGTGATGGAAAACATACAGTTTTCCTAGGCAATTGGAATGCCATCCTTGCAGATCTTGCTTATACTGGAATGCCAGGGCCTGTGAGAACAGCAGTAAAAGTTAAGAGTTTTGCTTTGCACA
Organism: Tinamus guttatus; assembly: GCF_059628265.1. Taxonomy (NCBI): domain Eukaryota; kingdom Metazoa; phylum Chordata; class Aves; order Tinamiformes; family Tinamidae; genus Tinamus; species Tinamus guttatus. The sequence continues at coordinate 130,183 of NW_028288989.1, read as the reverse complement.
ACATGCATTTGTGATAGAGAGTTAAGGAGGGTCCTGTTCAAATTCATTCAACTTTGCTGTGAGCTAGGATGAATCTTTTGTTTGTAATGGGGAAAAAGTTGACATGGACATCTGCAGTTTAAGCTAGCTGGAAACAAATATCTAGCATTTGGAGCATTTAGTAAGTGTTACATACTGTAGCAGGGCTTTTGTCCTCATCAGAAAAGGCCAAGTGTTGATCTCAGAAGGCCCTCTTCATGAAGCTTTATCTTTTTCATTTCCAACCCATGTGGATTCGGATGACTATGACTAAGTTTAGTGTTTTCTGTGTTTAGTTCTGCTTGTGACAATTCAAATTTATATCTGTTTCAGAAGGAGCAAAATTTAATTTCTCTGAACTGATAGATCAGAGTCAAAGGCAGGTACACCTTTACTTGCAGCTTCTATATATTAGATATACTGTATCACAAATGGTTCTAGGGACTCAAAACTTTATTAAAAACACTCTTCCAAAGTACAGGTGCTGACCTAAATGCAATTTTGTCAGCAATTTCCCGTGTGGAATACCCCTTCAAACTGTCTGACAAACAGATATAATTGGAGTCAGAGTCATGGAGTGAACAATGTAACCATGGAACTGACACAGACTAGATCAAATGATGAACAGGTAACCCAAATAGCTGACATTTTCCAAAAGGCACCATGCTCTTATCTGAAATATGTCACGCAGCACAACACTTTAGTGGAAGCTTTGTTTCTCTCAGTATAATTCACTAGTATTTTTGTCCAGCTGGTTAAGCACAATACGTACGATATGGGTCAGAAATTTGGAAATGCATTCAATGTAATTAGTTTGCATCATTCTTGTACTTTTAACAGCAACATACACTAACAATGTGAAAAAGGATTTCATAAAAATTAGAGGCAGTGACTAATAAAAGCCCTATTCAGATTTTCAGGCCTATATCTCACACAAGCACTTTGCCTTTGTTCTGAGCACTAAAATAATATTTCATTTTAGGCTGCAATTGAATAAAAAATGGTAATATGTTATATGTTAGACCCCTTGTCCATATTGCTTGAATAGATTGATCTTGTAGAGTAGCAATTTGACAATGAAGATTTCAGTTAAGAATTGTTGCCCTAAATTTAACCAACTTTAATCTGATTTTGCAGATTGCCATGGTTTGGCATAGAACCATAAGGGAAACTGCTCTTAAGATATCTAAATGTGCTTCGTTTTAGTTATATCAGATATACTGATCGCCAAACTGCACATCATCAAGGGGGAAGTGCAGGCAGATACCATTGGTGATTCTCTTGGTCCTTGCAACTTGTGCAATATAGGGAGCCTATTTTTTCAGCACACCTGTCATTTGACACAGCTGGGCCTTTGGATTTTTCTTTTGTACAGAACTGGCCATCCTTAAATGCCAGTAATGCTGTTATCACGCTCAAACCTGGAACCAGTGGCTGCCCAAGAGAGTCATGACCTATGTGCCTGTGGTTGCAACCATATGTTGTCCCAGGTTGTGCTACACAGGGGATGAGAGATACTCTTGACTCTACCATATATCTGCACCTAGTCATTCATCTTCAGATATCCCATTAGACCCACTCTCACCATGACACCCTACTTAGCTTTGGAGGAAGGCAGGAAAATCTGTCAATTTCGTCTAAAATCTTCAAGATATTATGGCTAGTTTGCTGTTTAACTGTGTTCCCCTGCGCTTATTCTTTGGGTGTCACTTCTTTACTTTTGCTTATAAGATTTTTAAATATAAAATTTCTCTTTCTGCGTTTCAAGTTACATATCAGTCTGATTCTTACTGGAGCCTTTGGTTGTTCCCACAGTGTTAATAAGCAAGGATCTTGCCATGGTATTATGTACATTGAGCTGTAATGCAAGTATGAGTTTTCAAGGTTGATGGATTTGGTTAAATGTGAACTACAGCACCCTCTATGAGTGAAGACTCGTGGAGTGTGCACTGAGAGTCATGGACCTGGCATCTCCCCTGTCTGCAACAGGCTTCCAACTCCTCATACAGCATTTGAGAGCTTAGATGTCCTTCAATCATGCAAAATCATGAGCTATTCTCTGTGGTAATTTGCAGTTGTTACTGACAGATTATTAACTTTGTATTGGAAATTGCACTGTTCTGTATTAGTAGGGAGGAAAGTGGACTTTTATTCTCTTGCTAAAAAGTAAACTACACACCTCATTTATAGTAGTAGTACACCTATCTCTCACTACTGCATGAATCTCTTCCTCCCACTGCTGTCTCCAACAGGGCATTGCTTCAGCCCTTTCTGGGTAAGTTATTAGAGAAACTGTCGCATCAGGACACATCTCCCCATTCAAGGCAGTGTCATAGCCAAATATGACAAGATCATCATTTCTTCATTTGGAAACCAGTGGAACATGGGAGGAAGAACTTAAAATCATAATGTGTTGTTCCTGTAATTTGGATATTCAAGCAGTGCACCCTGCAATACCCACCAGTGACAGCAGGACTCTTTGTATCTGCTGTCCAGCAGCCAGTTTGACACAAGAATCTCTTTCTGGAAGTGGTAAAAAGATAGTTTCCTTTTAGTCACCGAACAGTAGGAAACAAATTGCAGCTCCTTTCTGCAGAGAGGCTGTTGAACAGTTGATGTCTGTCATGTACTGGGATTGATAATAAAGACTAGTCTCAGGTGTGTTAAAAAGGCTCTCAGTGAACAGGGCAGTGACTAAGGCTGCATGGGGTGATGCAGATTTGTAACCACTGTAACACAGTGTGCTTCCCTGGCAAAGGATGGACAAGGACATGGGTGTGCATTAGAATCAGAGCCTAATTGCTGTGGTTTTGTCTTATTTTAACACCTGCCTCTAGTCTTCAGGTCCACTTTCACATGCTATCTGCCAGAACTGTTAGGCACATAATTAAATACTGTTGTAGAAAACATGACTGCTTCCTATCCAGGGTTGAAGTATGAGGAAAGCAACTAAAAGGGAGGAGGAAGAACTGGAAATAAGAGTGACAGAAATGATGTGATATTCACTGGAGCGGTGAGGTAGAGCAGGGCCTCGAAATTAAAGTTTGTGCATATTTACAATGAATGAGTGCTGGAGCTGTTTACTTCAACTCATGGAAACATGTCTCACAGTTTGTAGTGGTTATTAATGGCCTTGTAAGGTGACGACATGTTGCCAAATACAAATGTCACTGTATCAATGGCAGCAGGAGATAAAATGAAGGGTGGCTTACTGCGGTACAGTAAATTACTGCTCTGCAGTGTTCATTTGGGTGGCCTCAATCAAGGGGATCCTGGCACCCACCCTGGTACAAGTATGGACAAGAGTGGTGATGTCTGACCAGATATTGACAGTGTTTCAAGTGTTAAAGGAAAGCTAAAATGTGAGTTTCTGTGGCGGTAATCGTATGGGACAGAGGGATTTCTGTCATGTCCCAGTGATATCATATTTTGATGATCTGAGGATATTGCCAAGGGAAATTCAGAAGCATGTGAGAAACTTGTCAGGTGTCTTGAGTGAACTGATGCGCAGTGCAGCCCATGGAGACACCAAGTGACCCCCCTGTAAATAGAAAATATTCAGGACTCCATGACTAGAGTCATACTGAGTCCATGCAGGACTCCCCAAGACTCCAGGAGCTTGGTTCTTGCACAGCTCTAAGCCTGACAGCACTGGCTTTGCTATCTTTATAGACAATTAACAGATATGCTGATAGTACAGTAAATGTAGTGCAAAATAAAGCATTTTTTAAGGAAAATGACTATTTGCCTACCTATTTACATTCTCCGGCAGTGCTAAGTATCAACTATAGTGCGTCCTTGACTTACAGGTGAAGAGTAAAATCTGAATTCTTGTTGAGATAAGGGATCATCCTGCTCTTATCACAGTGGTATTCAAGCACTTGGAATACTTCATTAAATCCATACTTAATAGAATAGCTACATGCCCGGGGGCAAAAATGTGGTCATGAGACTACCTTGTATGTGCTTATCTCTGTAACATTCTGTACTGCTCATAAACATAATACTTTAATACTGAGGTATGCCTGTGTGAAAAGACATTACAGTATCAGTGAGTTCGAAAGTGGCTTTCCGTGGAGAAAGAAATAAACTGAGAATGCTGCAGGGCTTTTTGGCACAGGTTTGTATTCTGCAGCAGGTATCAAAGATGCTGATTGGGTGTTGACACTAAGTGATACATGAGTCTCTTTGGAATAATATGCAAAATGTGACATGATTTCACACAGCTATTAACTTGGGGCCTTCTCTTTTTTAGCACTTTCTCTAGCTGGTCTTTATCACTGGTACCCAGAGGAAAAGTTCAGGCGTTTCTTGCACTTAAAAGACCAGAAAAAAATATTGGAATATAAAGGATGTGTTATACCCAGATTAATCTAATGGATATATTTTCCTGTCAGAAGATTACAGTCATTATGGTAGCTGTTGTGCTGAAAGTAACATAAGATCAGAATCAAAAGAGGGGATAAACTGGAGTTTCATACTTCAGGAAGGTATTACAGTTTAGCAGGTATTGCACCTAAAAGTTCAATTTGAAAAGAAAAATAGCAGAGAATGATCTTAGATATTCTTATAGTTCTGGCTTTGCATCCTTTAAATAGAAAGAAAAAATCAATATATCCCATTTTTTTGCATGAAGAGAAGTCTTCTAAATTAAGTTGTAGGATGATCAAGATGACTTTGAAGCACACTCCTTGGACAATCATGTTGCCCTGTGTTCATTAAGTCCATGAAGATGTGCTATGGATGAAGCTAACACATAGTAAAAGTGATACTAACTGGAGATTCAGTTAACTGGAGAGCCCCAACCAGCCCCTCTGTAATGATGGTGGGGTCTTATACAAATCACTGTTAATATATATTTTAAACTTCATTAATATTTGAGTGTGATGATAGTAGTTAAAATACAGGAATCATTTAATTAACTTTATGAGATCAAGGAGCTCAAGTGCACCATTATGTGGTTTAGAGGGCAACACTTTATTTCTAAAGCAGTTATCAATAAAAAATAGAAGTGCAAAGTTGAACAGCACTTTCAGTTTTGTTTTGGAAGTTGCTTTGCTAAGTTGTTTTAAGTTTCCAAATACAACTTTTTAAAATCACTTTAAATGAACTGAATACATTTTTAGAATTCTTTCTTTGGCATATTTTTATAGTATTATTATCACGATGCCTTTAGGGGAGTTTGGGGAATAGTTCTCTGCCTGCAGCTGAACTCTGATTACGTCAAGACAGAGGCACTGCAGTGAGCTCTGAACCTGTGCTCTGCCTCACCAGCAGTGGCCTTAGAGAAGGAGAGCTCCTCTCCCTCTGCCTCTCCCTCTTCTTTAACTTTCTCCACTGGTAGGAACCAAATTCTGGTTCGTGTTTGGCTTAGTACTGATTCTACCATTTTATGCCCCTACTTGTCTGTCTAGAGCATGTTCTGTTTTAAGTAAGTAGGATAAACAGGTAGGGTTGTTGTCTGAATCTAAAGAAATGGGTATAAAATTCAAAGTATGTCAGATGGTTTTCTTTTGTATTTGTACTGAATTCCTGGGAAGACATGGGTGCTTACTCATCACAAAAAAAAAAGAAAAAACTTACTTTCATACAGTACATGTGAATTTAAGCTAAATATAACAATCTCTGCTGTTAGTTCCTGTATATAGAACATGCACTATTCCAGGAATTTGATTCTCCCTCTTCTTGGAAGGGCAGGGTACCCTGGAGGCAGTGAGAAAGGAGTTTTTGAGTATGTTATTTTGGAGACCATGCTTATTCTGAAACTGTTTTTCCTTCTAGGCTGTTGGCTGTGATTATGAGATAAACTCCAATGCGACGGAAGACCAGTGTGGAGTTTGCCTGGGAGATGGCTCTGCTTGTCATACAGTGAAGATGATGTTTAATCAAAGTGAAGGATTTGGTAAAAATAATTCTTTTTAAAAACATTCTTCTATTGCTGAAATAATTTCTCTCCCTAAAAAAGGCTCAAATAGCTCTTACTGCAAACTGAGTGACTGTGCAAACTATCAATCTGCATAGCAAATGGCAAATGCATGATGCTTCGCAGTGAATCATGCTTGAGCCAGAAAGGATTCGTTCACCTTGTCTAATAAAAATGCTGTTAGAGACCAACAGGTCTCTACGCAGATAATAAAACCCCAAATAGCAGGTGCATTTACAAATGAATATGATTAACCACCAAAGGAAAAAAGAAAAACTAGATCAAGTCTCTCGGGAGAGCAAAAGTACGAAGGAAATGCTGGAAGTGTCTGGTCTGGGGATTGATTTTGAAGTGTCCAGTCTGTCTGATCCAAACGGCTACAGTGACCGTTTGCACTGCAGTTGCTTCCCATGCGTGATGGTTGTACGAGTTTCTGTAGGATGTCTCTGGGGCAGAAGGTGAGCAAAGTAGCTCCCTGAAGGGTTAACGGGTTTGAATCTGCACTGGGAGAACTGAGCCTGTCTTTGCCAATGGCAGCAAGCCCCTTGGGCTGCAAGATGCCCAGTGTGGGCTGTATCCGAGTATAGAGTCTGGCCCAGGGAGGGGAGAGCTGAGACTGATCAGAACGAGTGTGATGATGCATTTGACTGTGTGTGGGTTCTCCAAGGATGAAAATGATCTGAAGGTTCTTTTCAAATAACATTATTTCTCAAAGGGTCCAGGCTAACTGAAGCAGTTATACATGGGAGGATAAAATGACATCTCTTGTATGTTATTTAAATTCATACAGTATTATATCTTCACTTCGTTTTTCTTGCCCCAGGATTCAATAAGCCTCACTGAGAGAAACCACTGAGGGATTTTGTGTGTTAAGTAAAATTATTTTGTCACTGCATTTAGATTCAATAGAGTGAATGTCTTCTGCAGGCTCTTTCTCTTCTGCAGAAATTAACTCCATTATGGAAGAAATGAGGAAAAGTAGCAGGAAAGACAGGAGCCTGTGAGCCATTGAGCTTTTAAGATGTGTGGTTTGCCCTGATGTTCCACAAGCGGTAAACTGGAATTAGGAATTTATTTTTGTTCAAACTATGTGGCTCTTTTTTTTTATTTCTGACTGGCAAGCATGTGAAGTTCTCTCTTGCAGACTCTGCCATAAACTTGTATTGTAAGTCCTCAAATTGTAAGTCCTCAAATTAACTAGTGATCAAATCAGACTAACGAAATATTAGTAAAGAGTTGTAATAATTCAGTCTTTCATAGCAGGGTACAGAAAACAGTTTTACCTAAGGTTTTACCTACTCCTGTTCAAAAAAAACAACCAAGCAAGCAAACAACAACAAAAAAACTTTAAAACCTTTGTGGTTACTCGAATTTCCATTTAAAATGCTTTGTCTTTCCTATGGATGCAGCACAGGCATAGTGGTCCAGAGGCTTCCAGCACAGCTGCAGAAGTGAATAGAGTGAATATTTCATGTGTGTAATTGATTCCATTAGCGCTTTATGGTGGAAATTAAATCAGATTTGCACAGATGGTCTCCAGTATTGACACTAATGCTAGCAAGTACCTGGTCCGCACTTGGAGCTTTGTTTGAAAAATCATTTAAGTCACTTCGGCTATTTATGACTACCAAGATTGCAGCATGGGCAGGACAGTGAAAAGCAGGTTCTAGGCCTGGGCAAAGAAGTCACAGGCTCTCCTATGATTAAGGATCTGCTTTTGTTTAAGGTATTTAAGAGAGGAGGAAATCCCTGACTTTATGCTCATTGTAGTGGTGGCTGCAGAGGAGTTTTCCCTGGGCACAGCAGAGCAGTCACAAGGATGCAAACAGCCCGGGAAGGAGAGAGACCTGCTGTGCTGGGTGAGGGGGAGAGCTGGGGTCGAAGAAAGACTGAGGCAGAAGGGACAACAGGTTAGCACTGTGGCAAATGTGGAGTAAGTGGATAGCAAGAAAGGGGAATAGGACATTCTGTGAAAGGAAATTAATTGTTTGACTTTAGCTCGTTTCTTACAATAAGGACATATAGGGGTGCAGATGTAGTACTGCAGAAAGTAAAATTAGGTGCACATCACTCCTATGAAACTGAATTTTAGCAAATTGATGAAGTGAGGAACAAAGTCTGCGCTTAGCCAGACTTGGAGGTTTATGTTGGAACCATAACCTCCTGATCAGGACTGAATCAAACCCATGCCATGGTGCTCTTTTGCCCGTGTTTTACCTTTCATGTAAACTAAACATCAGGCAGAGATCTCTTAAGTGTCTGAAATTAGCCCTGAAATGGAGCCTGGACACAGCCATGATGCAAACATAGATCCAAGAGTCTGGAAGTTCCCCTGGCTCCTCACTTCAGAGACCATCTCCGGGCTGTGCTTTTTTTCCCTTACCATCACAGCTGCAGTGCTTCCTCTTTTTCATGGGAAGGCTGAATCCAGCCGTGCCTTGGCCTGCAAACCCAACACCCTGCTGGAAGCCTGTGCTCTTCTCTACACCATATCTTCATGGTTGCTCCCAGAGCCTTCTGGTCAAGACACACGAAACAGAGGAGAATTGAGCCTCAGAGAAGTTACATTTTGTAAGATGTAGAAGCTCACAGATATGACAGACTGGAGAGCAGGATGGGGGCTGATGTGATAAGGAGAAATAGCTGGGTCTGATTATTGACTGATCTGTAGAATTTCTCCTGTCTCATGGCAAGGCAGAATAGAAACAAGCCATTCAACTGCAACAGCACTGTTGTTACAACAGGGGTTGCATGTGTTTATTTTTTATATTGCATTCTCAGCAGTAATTAGGAGCATACAGAAATTAGTGTGAGGTTAGGGGAAAGTGGGAGATAACTTAGTTAATGGGGAAAAAAAGGGAATACAATATTTAGCACATGAAAAAATCTATCACCAGACATTTAAAATACATTTAAAATCAGGTTTATGAGCAACAGCAAGTGATTTTAGACAAAAATAATTAAGCAAAAACTTGAGGGGACACAGACTTCATGTTCTAACAGGAAAAAAAAATATATTGTTGTTATACTTGTGTTTTGAACAAATGTTATTCTAATTAGATCCAAAAAGATATTGGGAAAGGGCATCAGGGTTGCAAAGCCAAGCTCTCAGGAAGTGACATAATTGAAATTTTCTATGCTATCTTAATTTGAGACACTTGTGAGCATGCCTTCTAATCAAGCCTTTAGTTACATTATCACACACTGGGTTTAATACTTTCCTGCTGCCTGAAAGTGGAAAATATTTGGGAGAATCACTAGGCCTTGTCTCTGGTTTCTTATTCAGTAATCTTGCAGAATGTAATTGGATTCTTTACTTATGAAAGGCTAAATATTTTGAATCTCCACAGTCAGTCTTGGAAGCTTGCAAAAAATGGCAACCAGAAAACTGAGCATTTTCATAGGAAAATATATGGAATTTAACTGCAAGGAGCCCACGTAGATATTCTTTAGATAATGATCACCGAATATGCCCGATGCATTCCGTCTCAATCATGGGAGTGTGTAGTGAAAAGTGATAAGCTGATTTACACAAAGAAAGTGAACAGGATTCAAATTCCAGAATTTAATTTCTCCCCTCAGCCACATAGAGTAAGAACTGAGGCACCACGTTCATCCAGTAGCAAGTCTTAAAATACACCAGTGTGAGTTTCAGCTTCCACTCCAGAGCTCCTGCCTGGAAACCTGTCACCCATCCAACTTTTAAAGCCTGTCCAGTTGTAACAGCAAAAAAAATGGTTTTATTTTCTGTTTTTTTTTTTTTTTTTTAATACTTACTATTTTTGCAGTTTTCATTCACTAGCAGTAACAATTCTCCATAAGATCAGAAGCACAGATTTTCATGTTGCTTTGCCTGTTGCACAAACAAAACTGTGATAAGTGTTCTGGTTTCATTCTTAAAACACATACCAATAATCTCATCTCCTTTTATAGATAACTTTGTACATGAAAGCTATTTAACTTCCTTATGAAAGTTAGTAGTTTATATAATCTGTTTCACTATTCTTAGTAATATGAGGCATTTGAATGGCTTTTAGTTTGCAGTAGCAAGTCTGAAGATGGAAAACAGGCAGCGGGAAGTTAAATGACTTAAGAGAATGGATATGAAGTTACAAATAAGTAATGTGCAATTGTATTTTTTTGCATTTGTTTCCATGAACCTGTATTGTCTCTTAGGATATGTTGATATTGGGCTAATTCCAAAAGGTGCAAGAGGCATCAAAGTCACAGAAGTGGCGGAAGCTGGAAACTTCCTTGCTGTGCGAAGTGAAGACCCAGAAAAGTATTACCTGAATGGAGGCTTTATCATCCAGTGGAATGGTGAATACAAAGTGGCAGGAACAATATTTCAGTACGACAGAGCTGGTGATCTGGAAAATCTGACTGCTCCAGGACCCACCAACGAATCAGTATGGATACAGGTAAATAGAAGACCGTGAGCAGAACTTGCTGAGTGTAGATGGCAGCAGAACACATAGGGGTATTTGAAAAGGAGTCTGGAAAAAATATGTATTTTGATATAAGCCATGCTATATATGTAGTCTTTCAAAAAAGAGTTGAGGTGTTTTGTAGAAAAAGATACCCCTTGTTTGATAGGTAATTTGCCCTACCTGAAAATGGTTTCACAATTATTAAAAAATAATATACTCCAGCACTACTTTCCACAGAATATTGCTGGTCAGTCCTCTGCCCAAGCTTCCCTGCCTCCTGTGCCAGCCTGGGTTAGCACATGGGGCTGTGATATGCATCACATCCTTAATCACACAAGAAGAGCTGGTATTAAGCAGCAGCAGCAGCAGCTTGGGAAGGGTGACAGTAGTGTTGGTGTATGCTGAGCACAAAACAGTAGCTTAAAGTAAGTGAAACTGGGCTGGTTGGCATCAGCTGGCTAACTTTACTCCCTTTTTCTTTTTTTATGTAGCTTTATCAATTCTACCTGAAATGTAACCAGCTTCTGTAAATTATTTAAAAACACTTTTGTTCCTTTTCATTCCATAAATAGATCCTTCCTGTGTATCCAGTGAATACTTGCAATCAATATTCAAGGTGTTGAGGGGAGCCACTTCCACACCTTAAATGTCTGGAGAGAAAGTGGCCCTATGGGTGGGTGTCCCAACTTCGCTATCAGGAATAGAGTCAAGGAGATAATCAGAAGGAAGAGTAATAGTTTGTTGCTTCACTGTTTTGTCCCTGGAAGATGTTCTCCTTTCCTCCCTCTCATCAGCTAATGACAAACTTCTTGATTTGGTTTTAGCAATTAGAATTTTCCTTCTGAATGACAGAAACACCAAAAATAAAAATCCTGAAGCATATCTGAATAAAACCTGTTATTTGCTGACCTACTGGCTGTTTTGTAAGAGCTATTTCAGATGGGGAGGGAAATTACCATTTATAATGAGGCTAGGCAATAGTCCTTGATGAAGGGCACTTCAGGCAGTCTTGGATGGACTTTGCACGATCTTTTCTTACAGTCAATAGGATTCCAATTATGCTGACCCAGTTCCTCCCAGCTGCGCTCACAGAAGTGCATGGCAAACAACCGTGTCTTAGGGGCATACACAGCCCTGCCAACACGCAAATTAAAGGCTTGCCAGTCTTCATTTTTGAACTGGTAGCAGGCTGCAAAATGGGAAAGCTGCTTTAGAGATTGCTAATTCTTCTGCTTTCACACTTTAAGAGCTTTACGTCAGTAAATTATAATCATAAGTAATTAAATAAACCATGCTTTTTTCCAGCTGCTTTTTCAAGAGACTAACCCTGGGATCATGTATGAATACACTGTGCGTAAAGAAGAAAGCCATGAGAATGAGATTGGGGAGCCAGAGTATTTTTGGCAGTATGGAGACTGGACAGCCTGCAGTGTTACATGTGGCAAAGGTAATTCCTCACTTCCTTTCTCTGTTACTGGTTGTCTTCATTACCATCAGGTTTCATCCTTGCCTTAAATTTTCCTGGCAGCATTCTGTTCCTCGAAGAGGTAAAATTCTTTAATCTGCGTTTTGTGAAAAAGCCATCAGATAGTAAGACATATTGGCTTGACAATAAGTTATTTGATGGTTGAAAGCAACTACGTTTCAATTACGCTTATCCTGAAATTTGCAACTTTAATGAACCAAAATGAAAAACTAATTTTATTTATACTTCGTTGCAGTATCGTTTGCACTAATCCCCTTATCTGGAACACTTAATTGACAGCCTGCTTTGATTTCTCTACTGGATCTTTCAAAAAATAACAAAAAAACCTTTTCTATTTCACATCAATAAGTACCTTTTGTGCATTTCTCTATAAATAGTTGATTTAAGTTAGTTTTCAGCATTTGTACCACTTTGCCACCCTCAGCACAATGGTTTGAGAACAATTTTACTTATAGTTCTGTGCCATATGCTAACCTAGGTAAGTAGAATGAAAATCTGGAAAAGATCTAAAAGTAGGTCTGGAATAGATCAATGAAATGAGGCTAATGCTAGGAGTAAGCCAATCTGATAATGATTAAAGGCCCGAAGCTTGTGCTTTTTTGTCTTTTTAAAAAATTCTTATATCTCTATAAAAGTGTGTGTATATGTATATATTTTTTTCTGAAGAAAAATCTCATCACAAAATGCTGTACTCTCCCTAGCTGGCAAAAAAAAATCCATTTAAGTATATTCCCAAAACAACTATTTTGCTTGATGACCCATTTGTAAATTTTGGCTGTGTTATCTTGCTGTGGACAGTGTTTAATTTAACAATTGGCATGATAACAAAAAGAGAAAAAAAAGTGCTATTAGACTGCTGATTTTGTTTTCTTTGATGTCACCTGCTTTTTCCCAGAGGTGTTTCTCACTAATAAAATTACAATTCAGTGTGCTGTTGTCTGGCTAAAGAGCTATGTGGTTTGGCTTTAATTTCTGACTGCCACCTGGGCTACTTGCATCGAAGGCTACTGGATATATTTTGTTTTCAATTTTGATTTAGTAAGTGACTTCCACCTTTTACCATGATAAACACGTCCTGTGCTCACGGACTTGTTCTGTGCATCTGTGGAAATGACACATTTCAGGCTGTGGAGGGGAGGTAGGGGAGGCAGCGCAGATCCAAGCGCAGGGACACAGAAACCTCCTCAGGTCTCCCTGTGCCTTCGAGAGATGGACAAATGCTTTTCTGTCTTTCCCTTTAAATAGGAGCATCTATAAAAGGAACTGCGCAGGTGTTAAGGGGAATGTAGTCATCTGCTGATACACCCTGAAGGCAGGTTTTTGGCACTCCCAGCCCAGAAAAAATGGGAAGCACTAGCATAGAGCTTTGTGCATCACTCGCATCAGGGATGCATCACTCAGGCTGGTGCTGCTAAGCCAGTGCTGAGGCTGAACTAACTGGATCTACTGAGCCCTGAGCCTTGAGATGGAGCTGCATGCAGCGGGATGAGCAGCAGGATTCCCAGGAGCTCCGCAGCCTCGGAAGCAGGCAGTTGCTGCAGGGAAGGAGTATTTGGGAGACGCCACCTCTCTGTCAGCACATTTATTTGGAAGCTGTAAATTGTTGCTGCGTTTATCAAGGCACAGGCATCATAGTAGCTGCTGACCTAGAACCTGGCTGTCCCAGTCCCAGGCGGTTGCACATTATTGTGGTTTGATCCCCCCGAGTCTAGTTCAGGACCAGGAAGCAGAATAAGCAGGACCGAATGTTCCCAAGTGGCATTAGGGAACAGAGCTCTCCACTTCCGCAAAACTTCCTTCTTAGTTTGAATGCAGATTAATTTTATCTGAACGTCTCCTTTAGATTCAGAATTTAATGCCACTGGCAGTAACAGACCTATTGTGCCAAGCCATGGACGTCTGAAGATTTTTTGAAAGGTCTCTAAGATAAAGCGTACTGAGGCTTGTGAGAAGATTATCTTCTATCAGGCTGCTACACAACAAGTTTTACTTAAAGCAAGTCCAGAGTGGAGGTCAAGGAGATAAGAAAAGTTGCATTTGTTTAGACTAAATGTGGTAGTAGAATAACCTCCAAGGACTTCTGCAGTTCCTGTTTGGTAAATAATAAACTAGTGGCTTGTCAGGGTAAAAGGGAGGGCCTGAAAGGTGAGCTATTGAACCAGCTTTGAGTGGCAGTCCTTACCTACCTAAATTTCTGGTTAGAAAGCCTCACCTATCCTACCACATCCCTTTTTTGAGTTCACCCAGGGCAGCTCCTTCCAGGTATTTTTGAAAAGGTTCTTGGCCTCAAGATAACATCACCTACATGGCTGTGCCCTGGCTTATATCCTTCTCCCACTGCTTTGTAACCCAGAAATAGAGGCCTCATCTTTCACAATATGTTAATGTTTTCTGTTGTTCTCTGTCTTATGTGCTCTCAAAGAGAGTTAGTTTGCAATAACATCATTTAAGAGGAAAGATATGTCTGAAAAATCAGTGTATTCTTTAGCAGACAATACTGCATTGAAGAAAGGGAAAACAATGCCATGCCTGATACCCATTTGCAGTCTAGAAAATAATCCGGTAGTGACATTACAATCCATATAATGACAAACAAATTCTAGAAGGGATAATTTACAACAAAAATCGTAAGTTTTGCACTGTCCTCATCATAGCCTAGTTTGAATCTTGGTTTACCATTTGCTTTATGCAGAAAGGGATTGTTTTGCCATCAGGATGTGTGTGCAAACAGGAGGTATCCTGCAAACTGGCTTTGTGCACAGCTTCTTTCCAGACAAGAGCCTGTCCCTCCAGAGCCCACGCTCAGGGCTGGACATAAAACCCTTACGCTTTTCTGTAGGAAGAGGAATTTAAAGTTTTCACTGAGTTTCCTTTTCTAGACCAATTGCCCATTATAACAATCCATTAAAAATTACAAATGTAAACCTTGAGTTATTCAGTTACAGTCTAAAGGTTGTAATCATGTTTCTTAGAATGAGTTTTGAGTGGCACTGAACATAACAATAATCATAGCACAGCTCTAACTAAAAGAGAATTTTAGGCAATCTGAAAAAAATAATTTCTGAATAGATTAGACCAATAACTGGCAAATTTTCAAAGCTTTGCAGAAGGACTTAGCCAGAAGATTTGTGTGGGGGGGTTAATTGGTAGGTGCCCTTTAAATCCTTCACCGCACTTATCAGGGCTATTTTGCAAAATTACCTCCAGGTGTTTCTGAAGTGAAATTTAGTCCTAAACTTGTATTTTTGTTATTAAAAAATAAAGGTCAGTGTGTTTTTATTTAAGATTATGCACCTAAGTTTTAAAACAGCAGGAATGGCAAAGCTGGCTTTTGTATTTTATAAGTAATTTGTGCATGCAGTGACTGTAATCTTTTCATTCAAATACTGAAGTGCTGTTCTTAGGGAGTAGCTAATGTGATGTGCAAGTTGGAAATTACGTGCTCACATAAAGTGTGCCAGCAGACATGCTCCTTTGCATACATATTTTGTACCTCTATTCTGGAAGTGCACGACCTTCAGCTGTTGTGTTCTCACCTCTAATTTTGCCATAACGGAGGGATGTTCTGCCCACAGATTTCTAATTTCTGTCTCAAAAACCTTCCAACCCCAAATGATCTCCAACTGACACCAAAGTGCAAAATCAGAGCACAGTGTTTGAAATTTTATCTCCCATTTCTCTGTTAGGGGTGAAATGGCACTGAGAGGTGGAAACAGACCCAAAGTGCCTTTAGAGAAGTGAGGAAATGAGAAAAAACAAGATGTTTGCAGTGGGCATCAGAGCCCAGGACAAGGTCCAGCTGAATCCAACTGACACGTTCACACATTCCCCCCACAAGCTATGGACTAGTTAGCCTGAGGTCAGAGAGAAATAGTGAGGATGACCAGAAGAAAACACACCTCTTTCAGAGCCCTTTAGGAAGAGTTTTAAAAAACTCATTAAAACTTAGATCCTTAAGCATACTAGAATTTTTAATCTCGGACTTAAATAGGATTGTGTGTACTGATGAGTTATATAAGCGTGTAAATCTTTTATAGAGGTGTGTCAATGCGAGTGACTAATTTTCTAGTTCTGTAATATTTTCCAGTTAAACAAGCTCAAGATTAGAAACCTAACTGTATTTTGTCTGCTTTATGAACATCAGTCTATGTGTACACAGCTGCACATATGCATGCAAACACTTCTTCCAACTTTTGAAGTGAAATGTACATAGTCGTAGAATCATAGAATGCTCAAGGTTGGAAGGGACCTCTAGAGGTCATCTAGTCCAACCCCCCTGCATACGCAGGGACACTTAGAGCACGTGGCGCAGGACTGCATCCAAGCGGGTTTTGAAGATCTCCAGAGAAGGAGACTCCACAACCTCTCTGGGCAGCCTGTTCCAGGGCTCTGTCACCCTCACTGTTAAGAAATTTTTCCTTAAGTTCCTGTGGTTGTGATGGAAAAAATATGCATTTATCTATTCTTTTAACATTTAAGCCCATCCCAGAACTTTACTGATTTTGGAATTACAGTGTGAATTCACTTATCATTCGTAGCATTTGTATAACTAAAGGGCTGAATAAATTAGCTTACTGATGCCAGTGAACAGCAAATGCTTTATGAGGATGTAGAGCCCCTAAGCAAGACCTCTGCAAAAGGTTCATAGCAGTTTTGAAGTGAATTACGGCAGCTGAAACACTGCTCAAAAAGCTTATTAGAGGGAAAGAATTCTTCTCTGGCTTGTTTGCCTTTGTATTATGACTTTGGAAGGGATGGGAACATAATTCTATGAAGTTCCTTGTTTGCATCAGGCAGGAAGGTTGCTCGCTATTCCGGTCAGGTTGCAGAGCGTGAAGCAGCGCGGGCTCAGGGCAGCCCGGCTCTGCAGCAGGAAGGACCCACTGCTTGGAGCGGTGCCGCTGCGGGACAGGTCTTGGCCAGCAGGATTAATGAGAAAACGAGAAATTAATCATCGTTCCAGAAAATAAACCTCATAGCAGGAGACTTAGTGAGCCGAATTCATGCTGTCGTAGGTGCCATCGGTACTGTGCTGTCTGATATGTCCCAGTCACAAGTTTGCGAGTGAATTCACAAAAGAGGTGAGATAGCAGTAACGCTAGCATGAAGATTTAGGAAATATGTTTTAATTGTTATATATGGGCTTGTTGTCATATAGAGAAAGTTTTCAGGTATTATTCTATGGGGATTGCTGCTCTTGTTTTCCAGATAGTTTCCCATACTAGTCATTAAAGAAAAGGAAAACTTCATTCCTAAACATACTGCAAAATGTGATAGTACTTATCCCTGACATTATATTAATACTAGCTATTGGGACCATTTTTTCCCTGGGTAAGGATAAAAATCAGAGAGATACAGTAATGTAACCTCTGCATAATAATTGCCGTGAGTTAACAGTGCAGTTAATTTAACAGGAGTTAATAAACAAGGTTTCTTCTGTCTTTTAGAGTCCTTGGGATTTGTTTGAGTTCAATGCCAATGTTGCAGCTGCATCACTTAGTCTTGTAAATTGTAATGATGCACAACTTTATACACTGGATTTGCAGCAAAGGATGTACTTCAAATTATTGCAAAGCTCCCTGTGGGGGGAGGCTGGCTGGCTTTGTTTCTTTCTGATAGCTGAGTGGGAGTTTTTGTGGGTCGAACTGTTAGTACACAAGCCACACTGTAAGTCTGGGATGTGTCTCTGTCTCTCTGCATTACGGTGGTTTGTCCCATGCAATCAGTGCTCCATGTCAGTCAGATATAAAACAGACTTTTATCCCTTGTATTATAGCATCATTATTTCAGGTTAAGTTCTAGACCTTTTTTTTTTTTTTTTTTTTTTTTTTTTTTGAGAATGCAGTGCAGCATTAGTATTTACAGATTAGATTTTTAGTGAAACACTTTTTTTTCTTTTTTTCCTCTGCATAATTAATTGAAGAAGTGGATAAATAAATCGACAAGAACCTCCTTGCTGTGTGTAGCCTCATGCTGCTCTGGGTTGCCTCTTATCCTGGAGTAATCCAAGAAGTATTCACAGTCCTTAAACTTGGGTGTGATTTCAAGGCATGCAAGTGCCACTTAGGAGGCTGCAGTGTAATTGTGATAAAGCAAAGTGTATCTAATATAATTGAGCTAACAAAATCAGCAGAGCTCTGCCTAACACTCTTTCAGCTCAATTAAAGGATACTCATGCCTGTCTTAGCTCAGACATTCAGCAGTGCTGGCTTTTACTTCTGATGAAATGTGTGCATCTCTATTTGCCCTGCTTACATGCTGGAATTTATATGTTATTGTATGAATGCATCTGTCCCACAGCTGTTGTTGCAGATGTGGAGCAAAAGCTGTGCACTCCCTATGCTAGAGGATTCCTGCAGTTTGCCCACTGCCTTCAAGGATTATCCTTCTCTTTGTTCCTCCTCCAGGGGTGCAACGCCAGATTGCCCACTGCATGCGGAAGGGAAGTGGAGCAATCAAGAACTCCTTCTGTGACCCAGCGACCCAGCCAAATGGACGGCAAAAGAAATGCTATGAGAAGGACTGTCCACCCAGGTAACAGGCACTGGGAGCGCTCCCGTAGTGCTAAGCAGGGCCTTTATTCAAAAGAATCATAGAATCGTAGAATGCTCAAGGTTGGAAGGGACCTCTAGAGGTCATCTAGTCCAACCCCCCTGCACACACAGGGTCACCTACAGCACGTGGCACAGGACTGCGTCCAAGCGGGTTTGGAAGATCTCCAGAGAAGGAGACTCCACAACCTCTCTGGGCAGCCTGTTCCAGCGCTCTGGCACCCTCACTGTTAAGAAATTTTTCCTTAAGTTTCTGTGGAACTTTTGGTGCTTCAGTTTCTGGCCGTTTCCTCTAGTTCTATCAGTGACCGCCACTGAAAAGAGTTGGTTCCAGTACCAGATCGGTGTGCTGTCTGTGGTCGGCTACAGTGACAACTCCCAGAATATTCAGAGGAAGTGTCAGAACCCCAGTAGTGGAAAATAATAGTGTGCTGCCCTAAGAAAATTCTGATATGAGTTCCAGTCTGTGCTGTGAACGGCAGAGGCTGCTACATCCCATCTGTGTAGACCTCTGTCCTGTCGGGGTTAGCAGCAGGGTGTGCATGCGAGCCACACAAAATCATTTAAAAAATCCCATTCTCCTCCTAGCATAAGCAGTATTCTATTATTTTGTTTTCCAAAAGTGTATTTGCAAAGAAATTAAGCTTTTGATGCTGTTTTTCATTTTATTTTTATTTTTGGGTACAGCTCTACTTCTTTGTAAGACAGAATAGGTGGAAATATCCTCCTATTTTTAACTAATTGCTGCACCTTCTTTATAACTCTTTATTATTTGACGTCATTTTATCATGTCCTTCAGTATTTGTTCCCTTCCATGAAGGGCAACTTTCTTCCTTCACTGTTCATTTTTTTTCTATTTCCATAACATTTCTGTTCATCACTGTTCTTGTTCTGTTCTGCTGTTTTAGGGGCTAGGGCAAGGAAATCTAATCACTGCAAGCAGGTGAGAACAAGCCATGGAAGTGATTTGTTGTAGGGTGCGTGCATTTGTTGCAATTTGCATTTGTTTGCATTTGTTGCAAAGTGACATGACAGGCCCTGTATTCATTGCTGCAGTACACTATGTGCTTTTTATTTCACACATTAGATACGGACTGTCTTTATCTTTGATTTTCTTTGGAAACCTTTTATCGTGCTATTCTGACATGCTGTATCACACTGGAATACACCAATCTGTCTTTAGTAATTCTAGTTAGTTCCAAATCATGTCAAAGTAATTATAATTATTTAAGTGTATATTATGTTTTGTTTGCCAGCAATGAGTTTCGTGAAGGTTTAATATAAGAAATATTGCACAGCTGCTTAAATAATTCTTTCCATGTATGTTCTCAACGTATATGACGCCTCTTTTGGTATATATGCCTTTGCTGTTAGAGATTGTATACAAATAACTCTTAAAAGAATAAACCATTATCTTTTTATAATTCTGTATTGTTTGCCAGGAAAGCAATTGACAGTAAATCAAATTTACTAACTAACTGACTTAAGAGCTGAAAGTATCCACCTGTATGGGGATGCTTAGTACATATAGCAAGTTTAAGCTGTGCTATTTTTTCCAAAGTTCCTAATAAGTTTGAGTTATTCCCGTTTGGTCTAAGTGACTTCTTTATTCAGTCCTGCTTTTGAAAGTGAGGGAGATGGATCCGTGCCTTATTAGACAGAGCACAGAATTACATTAAAGGTGAACCAAGCTCGCTCTTCTGCTGTCCAGGCAGAAAACTATTAAATACTGTCAGTCTGAATGATATTTCTCAAGATCATTTTTCACTGTAGAGAAAAGGATTATTTTTTCTTCTGAGGTAGATGAGCAAAATATTGACAAAATGGAGTGCAGAAAACACATACAATATATTTTAGTTGCATTTAGTTGTTATGCCACTTTTTTGTGGCAGGTATCATCTCTAATCCAGACAGAGAACTACACGTCTCTGGAAAGCAAGGAGGAGATTAAAGCACTTGGGATGGTGAGTTTGGTTGGTTTGTTGGTTCTAAAGAAGAGCTGAATGTTAGAGGAAGGTGTGACTTGTGATGACCTGGCCTAGCTGAGAACGTGTGTGAAGCTGCTGAGGAACGTGTGTGCTGCAGAGAGAGGTGATGAGCTCTGTGCTAGAGGCAAGAGTGATGCCACCAAACGCAGCACCGGCGGGGACCTTGAGTCAGAGCAGTAGCCGCAGACCTGGAACCGCCGAGTGGCCTCACGCCTCCCAGCAGAGAACTAGTTGTTTTGGGGGACATCCTCTCTAATAGAGAAGGTATCATCTCTTAAATAACCCTTGTATGATCCACTAAATCCCATCAATGGAAAACAAGCTACCAGAGGAGCCTGGTAGTCTAGCTACTGGAGTACTAAATTAAAATGAGATAACATATCAGACAGTAGCTATAGGCAAAGAATAACATTACCAAAATGATTGTAACACAGAAGCCAGATCTTATCTTGCTAATCCATTTCAAAGAGTTAATTATAAACAGGTTAAATGGCAGGTTCCTGAGAAGCACCCATGTCTTAACAGTCTTGTTTGTTAGATGATTTAGACTAAATTTTTTTTCCCACACTTTCTACTAAAACAATCTGAAGCAAGACAAATAAAACATTTTAAATATTGCAATACACACGTGCAACGTCTTGGCATAGAACACAGAAGCACTGGCAAAGCTGTTTACCATATGCAGTTGAAAGTTTGAATGTGATACAGCAGCTTGTATGAAGCTGGAATGGTGTTGCTGTGCAGGAATGCAATCAGACTTTAGCAATCAGACTATGGAACAATGTTTCCCATTATATGTTTCTTTGATAAGCAGGTATTTAGCTCCATGGGTGTTCATAATAAAAATCAACAAATAGTACTTGAAGAAAAAGAGTTGAATTTTAACTACTTGTACTGTTGCGAATAGAACTTTTGCTCTCCCCTGAAAGAAATTTGCCTGGATCCTTTTAACCTAACTACTTTCTAAGAACAACTATAAATAGTTTTTTTAAAATTATGTGGGATCTGCCTTTTCCAAACTTTGGTTGTACTTTTATAGTTCTGCTTCCAAACTTAGTAGTAAGCCCCAGCAACATAGTAAGAACAAAGAATGTTAATTTCTATTACTGTGATACAGCCAAAATCAGAGTCTTACAGAGATCTGCTGTGCCTGGAGCTGGATATAAATAGAAAGAAGATAGTGACACAAACAACAGGAGGGAGTATTTGGCCCCTAAAGAATGTGTGTAGCAATCTCTGATTCCAAAATCCCATACCACGATTTTTTCAACAGGATCTATACCTCATTCAGTACCTACTGAAGCGCAGGTGAGGACTGTATTGTGAGCAAGGCTCTGGGACCCTGTCTGAGTTACAGCAGAACTTGGAAACCCATCAGGACAAGGAGGTGGATCTCATCTAAGGCAGTTGTTGCCACCTAAAACAGTCAGATTTTATCCCTGCCTTTGTTCCAGAATTACTGTAATAGTAAGGAAGTTGCATCTAAAATATTTACAAGTTTCTCTTTGTTTTACGTTCCCCTTTTTGTGAGTGCATGGTGAGTGCTTCTGGATGCACTATGGAAAAGCTGAGCACTCACAGCTGCAGCTGAAGTCAACTGAAAGGATGTTTTTACCCTACAGACTGCTCTTTAATTGATCAGGTTTTGGAAGACAAGTGCTTAGGCAAATTATTTACCCAAGTCAGGTACTTCTTTGTTTATTTGTTAGCACAATTTCTCCATGCCATGCCTGCCTGTAAAGATAAGACAGTCCTGTAGCTTCACAGGGACTTACTGATGCATTAATATTTAAGAACTATTTAAATATTAAGAAATACTTAAGAACAGTTGCTATACTTGTAAATCTGAAAATACCCTGGGAAACCAGAGGTAGGAATAAGAAAGAAGCTTTACTGAAGAGTTCTCTTGTGCCTATGCTCTGGGCAGGTGGTATTTAAAATACCAAAACTGAGTACAAATGCTCACAGAGCTCCAGGAAGGATTCTCAGGAGTCCAACCATGCCGTGACAGCAGAGTCGTCTGGTGGTGACTCCTGCAGGGTTTCGGCGAGCTGGCGTTTGCCTTTCGGCTTCTTCCAAGCCTCATCCTGGAGGCTCAGCGGAGCTGTGTGCCGCAGCTATGGCACCAGGGCCCGCTTTCAGGAGCCCCTCTTTAGTGCTCCGTGCTAAATTGCTTTTAAGCAATTTGAGAGTCATGTCTTTCCTTTAAGCAATTTAAAGAGATGTCGCTTTCTCCATAAACACCAACTTCCTGGCAGTGGTTTTCCCTGCGTGCTCAGGCAGCTGCTGCTCTGCTACCTGTGATCAGCATAGCTCAGTTTCATGCCACCCCATCCACTGGCACTTTGTGGCTCCCTGATCTACTAGACAAAGACTCCCATCAGGTTCAGTTTCTACCAAATTGTCACCATCTCACATTGTACTCAGCACAGCTACCTACAAGTTTTCTTCCCCAAATGCTCTTCTTTGCCAAGCATCTCTCTTTATGAAGGCAGCCTTGTCTGCACCCTTCAGAAAGCTAAGCCATTGGGAATCATAGAATCACAGAATCGTTAAGGTTGGAAGGGACCTCTAGAGATCATCTAGTCCAACCCCCGAAGTACAGTAAGGGGAGTGTTTCAGCTCAGCAGTTGCACGTTTGAATCTGATTGCTATGTTGCAACTGGATGTCATGTCTGCAGAAGCTCCTAGATAAACAGTGTGTTGCAGAGCAGTCCCTCAAGTTTTTCTCCCTTCCGTGCTGCCAAGGACATTCTTTGGGACCCCATAATAGAGTGGACAGATGGGTGATAGGCATTCTGGTGTCCTCACTTTGCCACTGGGATGCCTCAGTTCAGAAGTCCTCACCATAGAACTTGAAAGGAGGCAGAGTTCGTGATGTTTCCACGTTAAAGTTTCTCATTTGTTTAGGACTTGAGGCTTACTATTATCAACTGCTTTGTCAGTCCTTTGCATTGAATCCTGTTAGACTTATTGAATGAGGAAGGATTCTTTGGAAGAAGCTACAGGACTAAATATAATTTAATAATTATAATAATATATTATGCCAATAAGATTGACCATGAAACTTCAAATGGGTAAAATCTTTATTCTGGGATTTCCAAACTTTGGAGTACTTAACTTTTCTTCTCAACTTCTTAAAAATGTTCTTCCTGGAGTAGCTTATTAATCATGTACTGTTATGTGTGGTCAAGGCAAATTCTTCAGTAAACTTAGATACTTCAGTGCTAAGAATTCAGTACTTGAACCTGCAAACACCTGAATCCTCACTTAAAGTAATTGGAAAATGATGGCAGAGAGTGTCAGCCTACCACGTCTGTAACTGGAAATGTGTGGTCTGGGGCCATTAAAATTCATAAAGCAATTCACGCTCTTGAAGCTACTTTTGTGACTCGTCAGCAACCTGCAAGATGCTGGAGATTTGAGAGAATTGGAAAGCAGATGCAAGAGATGCAAATGACCCTGAAATGGCTTGATTCAGGTTGTAAAGTATATTTTTGCTTCTTTACTGCCATTTTCTACTGAGGTACACTGGCTTTTCAACCATTTGTTAGTTTGCAGAAGTGTGAAAGAGCCTGAAACCTCTCAAGAAAGACAGGAGAGAAATACTTCATTCTTTTATTACCGTACTACCAGAGGCCTTGTACAGGGCAGTGATGGCACTGGGTGAGCCTTCGACAGTATAGCAAGCAATTGGTGTCCCAAGGGGCTTAAAATAAAACTGTACCTAAAGAGATGAGGGAACAGGTGTTCCTCAGAGGGCACCAGATGGTTGCATGGATGAGCTGGGTGACTCTGAGGGCTTTCTTTTTAATGATTATGAATAGATATTAGTGTCTTCCATATTAGTGACAGCTCTTTTGCAACCAAAGAATAAATTGATTCCAGGAGAGGGTCAGCAAATCAAAGAAGCCAGAAATGTTGTTAGTTGGGGAGACCGAGCAGGAGATTGTGAGAGAGCAGGATGTATGCCAAGAACTGTAATAAATCCCTAGACTGAATGTTGGTGTATTTATCAGAATGGGATTTTCCTGTGGCCTGAAAGGAAAAAATGTGGTAGAAGAGTGTTACTTATAAGCCAGAAACAAATGCTTTTTTTTTTTTTGAGTGTGTGTCTAGAAAGGCATTTTCTGATTTTATCCTTCTTTTGTTTTCAACATAAGGTTCACTCATGACCTGCTTTAGAACCAAGGAACACGTAAAAAGTCCAGGAGCTTTTGTGGCTTAGAGTTCACAGCTGAGACAGACTTCTCATTCAGCAACTTGGGTCTAGTTTTTGTCAGGGATACTGTAAGCTGAAATGTTTTTATTGTTGATGTTCAAAAATACAAATGTGTATCTTTAGACAACAGGCACGCAGGTATTTGGTGCGCTGCTTTCAGTGTGACAAGAAACAGGTGGGTGAAGCTGGAGAAAGGCTGTGGTAAACTGGATATATAAAGGGCACAGGTCATGCTGGAATAGAAGGAAACAGTTATCTTCAAGTCAGTGAACCAGTGCCTGTTAAGCTGCAGAGGGCTATCTGCAGAGGGCTATTTTAATCAGCAGCAAGACACAAAAGGGGCTTATGTTTACTTCCTGAAGGAAAGCAGTACAGAAATGCCTGGTCCAGTCTTGAGCACCCAGCTAGGTCCCAGGACATATGGCTGCTTTTCTACTTTTCTGCTCCAATTACAGCCCTCTCATAGTTCTCATCTGTTGCTCATTCTGTTGCTCACTCAAAAAACAATAAACAGATAAACAAGGGGGCAGCGTGAGCAGTGTGTGAACCTTCCTAGTTGTTCCTCAAATAAAGATTTGGAAGACTATCACTGAGTGGGTTCTTATTTATTCTAGAAGTGCCTGCTACTGTTTGGAAATCAGTGTGTGTTGCGGACTGGTCAGTGTCAGAGCGTGGAGCAGAAATCTGATCCCAGAATGTTAATTACTGCTCTACACAAAAAAGCACCAATCATAAAGTGCTGGATGAGGGTCACTGACACTGTTTTCTAGGAAAAGGTTCTCTAACCCTTTCCTTAATGTGTTTGCACTGGATTATTTTCCGCTAATATTTTCCGCACTGCCCCCACCACCACCACCCTGTGTTTTTCAGATGGTGGGCAGGAGAATGGCAGAAATGTTCCACCACGTGTGGCCCAACGGGACAGAAGAAGCGAACCGTGCTTTGCGTCCAGACGGTGGGATCCGATGAGCAGGCGTTGGCTGTCACCGAATGCCAGCACCTGCTTAAGCCAAAGACCCATCTTTCATGCAACAGGGATGTCTTGTGCCCTTCTGACTGGACAGTGAGCAACTGGACAGAGGTAAACTCTACTCAGCTGTAGAATTAAATGGTTGGTTGGTTGTTTTGTTTGCAAAATGTTCTATTATAGTCAATCAGAAGGACCGATGACTTTTTTTCTTTGTTTTTGTTTTTTTCCTACTTTCTTTTTTCCCTTAGTGTGTGTTTCTGAGTACTCTATGCAGAGGGAAGAAAACTACTGCATGTTAGAAAAAATCTCAACACATGTTACTTATTAGAGATTTCTAAGAGTTTTGCTTGCCAGACTTTTTCTGTTGTAGAACAGAGCCTGTTTGCATGCTCCAAACTTCCATGCAGATTATTACTGCTGTGGACTGAGTGGGAGAGGCTGTATATTTTATACATAGGAATGGAAAAAAACTACTTTTGCTTTCATGTTTTTTATAATCATCTCTTTCTCATTTATATCTCTGTTCTGCTGGTTTTTCAGCAGCGTGCAAGCTCTTAAAGTATTAGTATGAACCCTTAACAAACACCTGGGTATCTGTGCATCCTTAAAGTTAGATAAATATTATGTAGTTATTTCACTGACAGCTGATGAACTTCAGAATGTGAGGCCGTCAGAATGATGATTGCAACATATCCTGACTTAAGAAAATGTACCTCCAATAATTACGACAGCTGATATACAACAAGTTCCATTTATCTTTCCATTTTCAAGTGTCAATGAAAATGAAGTTTACTGAGTTTTTCAAAACTTTCAAGACCTTCCTTTTTAATGCCTCCTCTCCCTTCTCTCTTCAAACTTCTGCATGCAATTACTCAGTAACAGGCTTGGCAATTTTGATAGTAGATTCAGATAAAGAAGTAATTGAATTTTGTGACAGTTTGATTTCAGCTTATGCTGCTTACAAACCATCATCCCCGAATGTTGATTGTTTTATAAATTGAGTAGACAACATATTTTAACTACTTGTGGAAAAAGTTGGCAGTGTGTTTCTGGCCAGCAGTATAATTATACCAAAATGGTATGCTGATACTGAATGCAGCAAGTGCTCGTGTGTCATTGAGCATTATGGCATGTTACTGACAAAAATGAATTTCTACCCTGCAGATATCGAGGAGGGAACATAAGATGGATTATTTCTCCCACACAAGTGACAGTGTTGACAATAGATTTGTAATTGCAGAATGTTGTTTGCTGGTGAACCTGAGAGGGAGATTTTTAACAGGCAGGGATTCACTGAACTTATCTGGCTGTTAGAAAATCACCCTGTATCTTGTGATATGAGCGTACTTAATTAACAGATAATGCAGATGAAGCATTATAGCTGTTACGATTTTTTTTTAGCACATGGCCATAATTAAAGCACCTCTCTGCCTTCCTCCCCTCTCCTGTTGCTACAGAGCTAGTGTTATTCTACAGGTAGTAGAATATAGCACCAATAAGATGAGGTAACTGATGTTCCTATTACCATTTGACCTAGATTAGCTCTGACAGGGGGTGAGATATTCCAGGGATTTAAAAGTGCTCCCAGTAGAGGTGCTCACTGCTTTAAGTGCTGGTTTAAGCCAGCTACATTAGCCGGTCAAAATCCCTAGTATCCTCAGAGGGCTTCCTCCAGTAGGACATATGGAACATCCCCATTAACACTGGCTGATTAGCAGCTTTAGCAACTTAAAACTAAGAGGCATATGTTGAAATTTCAAAAAGTCCTCAGTGGAGCAGCAGCTTCCAAAGGCCTGAAGATGCCTGTCAAGCTGATGAGGCAGAACATCATGGAAGAGCTCAGTCTCCTTGGAGTCCAGCATCCTTAAGCACTGCAAGGGTCTCTCTCATAAACTCAGCAAGAATCTATGAGCTGCACAAAACTTCAGAGTGAGACTAAGGCATTGCGAGCAGCCAGAACTGAGCCAGTCAGATATGTTTTTGATGGCAACTTTAATACATTTTTTTATACCTAATGAGAGGCATCAACTAAACAATTTCTGGGATTGTTTCACAGCAGAAATCAAATTCTCTCATATGTCCATGTAGTCCATGTCTTTATCATGTAGTCTGTGATCACTGCTGTATATTCAATGAGCTGTTTATTCTTCTAGAATTTCCATGCTTGCAGAAAATCAGTAAAACTAACAGCTTGATCCTCAGGAAAGGCTTTGTTAGTGACTATTTATGTGGATGTTTTTGCTATAAACAGATATCATTTGATAATTATTTTCATTAGTATGTGGAGCAGAATGAAGAGGGCAATTGTATTAATTTTGATTCTTTCACAGTGTACAGTTACTTGTGGTGGTGGAGTAAGGACTCGTAACGTCACTTGTGCCAAAAATAATGATGAGCCATGTGATAGCTCCAAGAAACCAAACTCTAAGGCCCTGTGTGGTCTCCAGCAATGTCCTTCTGCTGGAAGATTTCTCATACCTCCACTGGGACCCAGAAGAGGAAAGATCATAATCAGAAAAACAGCTATTAATCCCAAACGGGGTTCTCCTGGCAGAATACCTATACCCGTGCCAAGCCCAAGGGTCCACACAACAACAGAAACACCCAAGTCTGAAAGCGTAACTGCCTCTTTTCCTATGTTGTCTACTTTGGGTAGTGTTTCAGAAAAAGAAGGAACAATCAACAAAACATTACAAAATAATTCTGCTGGATCAAGTAATGTTTACAATTATTCTGGTGCTTTTACAGAAACTAGTTCACACAAAAGTACTACTTCATGGCCTTTTCATAATAGCTCAAGTACTGAAAATATAAGGCATGCTGAAAATGTTACTGAGAGTGATCCAATTTTTACGGTCAAGAGTGAAGCGCCAGGAGGTGAGGACAGTCGTGTCTCCTTGTTTACCAAAAGTCCAGAAATAACTCCTAGCTATGATTACTTAACTGAAGAATCTGATGACATTGATGTGTCGGCAGGGAGCAGTGAGAAACCAACTGAGCTCATTCACAGCACAGAACTCGATCCAGAAATCAGAACCCAGAGCATGGTTCTGGGTACGAACTCTCACGCCCTCCAGAATGGTAACACGACTCCTCCACTCTCCCCAGCCTCTCCTCACCATGAATCTTCTACGCTCCTTCTGATTAGTGGGGCACCGCCAGGACTGGCATTGCCGACGACAGCAAACCCTATCAGTCTTGATGTGCCTGTTGTGGAAGTTACCACCCAAGAAGCATTCATTGCAGTGATGCCCACAATGTCTGCTAATCTGAGAGACCAGACTGACAACCCAACAGAAATAAAGTTATGTGACGTTGCCACCAACAGCACATCATTGCCAGCTCTTGAGTGTGCTCCCACAAACCAAAGTGCAGCATCTGAGCGGGTTCTGCCAAGTGTCACAGAAAAGGGCCACCTAATAATACCCAACAATTTGCATGCTGAGGCCTACTGGATAGTAGGGAACTGGAGTGAGGTAAGTTATTTTTAACTGGATAAAGTGCATTAGTGCTTTGGTTACCTAAACATAGTTTGCAGTTGTCTGTCAACAGATATTTGTGGTGCTTTTCTATCTCATACTTCCATGAGTGTTTGTACTCACCATTAAGCAAATGCTTCCTAACTCAGTGCAGCATCCTACATGGTAAAATATGTTTCGATCCATAGTCAAGACAAGGGTATTAGTTGTAAGTTAAACTGTTTTGTGTGGGGAGCTTGATTTGTCCAATATGTCTGTGGAGAGATATGAGAGAGTTCTGTGCCTGTGAGTGTTTTAGGGGTTTAGGTAGTGGAACTGGATAGTACTAGTAAACAAAAAGTACTTTTCCTAGATGGAATAGAAGCTACAGCTTATGGTTACAGCATTAAAAGTACTTGTACTATTATTTGAGCATAGAAATTAGCAGTTATTTTTTTCTGTGCTAATGGCTGTGCCAGAATGAATATTTTACTCTCTAACAGTAATACGAATGAATCAAAAAAGGTGTTAACATCCTGCAGCTTTCGCCCACTTCTTAGGAAAATGCTGTCATGTTTGATTCTTCTGTGATTCATAAAAATGACAAAAGGGATTATATGAAACAAGTTGCAGCTCACAGGGAGTTTGAAAACTCTTTTTGGATATTGTAAGGAATGAGCAAAAAGTGTTTGGAAGATATCTGGTCTGGAAAGCAATGATTTGTTCCAATTTCCCAGTTTGTCACAAAACAGGCTTTGAAAAAAAAAAGGGGTTGTTGAACATAGTTGTTACCTTGCAAGGATGTCAGAGGCCAGGCAAGCAGGTGGAACAATGGATTTTCCTGCTCATTGGGACAGTATACCCACATTCATTACTGAATGACGATAATGCTTGGATAATTTCTGCTTTCTGTGCAGGAGCAATAGAGATTGCCAAGTTTTCCATGGCCTTGGATATGTAGTTGCATCATTCTGTATATCACTGTTGACTTGCCTTTTCTGATTCCCCAGAAGCATATATTTTTTTACAAGTAGATTTCTATGCAGCCAGCTTGCTGTGCTCAGGGATAGCAGTTACTCTGGGTCAGGGCTAGGTGGGGGCTGCCATCCCCCTCTCCTAACATCCGTCAGAATATAGTCAGAAAGAGCTTTTTAAAAATTTACATAGTTTTGTTTAATGTCCTTGTTGTAAAATTTCTTTGCACGTAAACAGAGTTCTTTGTATCTAAATGGGTTTCTTGTTTTTAAAATGTGGTTCCTGAAGTGAGAGACTGATATCTGAACAAGTTACCTCATCTGTAGAGGGACTGAACAGGCATTTTTCCTGATGATCCTTTTTAAACAGTGCAATAAGTAAAGTCTGTGGTCCAGAATTTGAAACCTCCTTACACTGATCTGCTTCTCTGTGTGCCTATATCAATAGAGAATGATATGGAAGATCTCTTTTCCCATACCTACTTGCTCTTGGATCCACCTGGAATGCTGCGAGTTCATGAAAATGTAGAAATGCCATGATAAATGGGATGGCATGAGAGGACTTAGAGTATCCCATGGCAATGGAGTTAAAGCCCAGCTAGATCCCACCAAGATCCTGCTGACGGCTTCATTTTGGTGCAGCCTGCAGGTCAGACCCCTGCTCTGTTGCTACCACCTCCTTGGCTGTTCCTGAAGGAGATTCCCTCAAACAGTCCAAAGCTGCCACAGTGTATTTGAGGTTTTCAATATCTTGTACTCATTTTGTTGATTATGTCATTAGCAGTGTTAGGAATAGCAAAGGAAAAGTGATGAAGGTTAGATGCACTGATATTTTGCTCTAACAAATTGAAAATTAAAGATCATAGAAGGAAGCCACAGGACAGATGATAATAGATTTAGAGTGTCTCCATAAGCAGAAATTTGCTGACGAAGTGCAGTGCATTAGGAAAAAAAAGTCCTCCTTCATAATCTTAAGTAAGAGGATCTAGGTAAACTTGAAATCTTCTTTGGAGGGTCTGTGCAAGCCTCTTGGATAACCTAGGACATCTACAAACGCGCTAGATATTAGTGTTGAAACCTGACTTGTTTCCAGAGAGACTGGCTAAGATTTGCTGCTGGACTTTTCTCTCCTACCATGCAGTGCTCAACCACCTGTGGCCTGGGGACGTTCTGGAGACACGTGGAGTGTAGCAGTAGGGATGTATCCGACTGCCAGCACAACAAAAAGCCTGATCCTGCAAGAAGATGTTATCTCCGCCCTTGCGCGAGCTGGAAAACAGGAAACTGGAGCAAGGTAACCTCATTCAGAGCCCTGCGTGAGCAGTAAGCTCACTGACTTCAAAGACTAGAGAGATGTAAATACTTCATGTTTAAAATAATTATTCATTCACTTCCCTGAAAGCATACGTGATTCGCAGTTGACCATTCAGCTCTAATTTACTAATTTCCTGGCTAAGTTATTTATGGAAATGCATCTGTTGTAAATTCTGTTCTTCCTGTGTGGGGGTCATGCTCATTAAATCTTGCCCCTGGAGCTAAAAGCAGAGTTTGCTGTCCCTGTTTTATGGAGATCATAAGACGAAACTGTACATATTTGCATGTGGCTTGCACTGGTTTTGCCTGTGTAAATATGTACCTCTGCCTCTAGCAGCGTATCCTAATTTTGGTAAGCAAGTGAGAATTTGTCTTGTAACTTACAAATTTCACTGCAAAAGCTGAAGAAAAACATAGTAGGAAAATTGCCTGTTGGTGCTAGGCTTTTAATCAGTCCCAGGTATGTACACAGGCTGGGTCAAGAGTGCCCATAGTAGGGACTCAGGGAATTGGGTTTGATTTCTTTTTTGGTACTGTAAGACAGTGCGTATCTGAAAGGACTTTGGTCAAACTTCTTGTAACTTGTTATGTTTTGTCTTCAGATTATCCGGAATTGAGACTTTCAATCTTGGGTTATTTTTCAATACTTGGAAGGAAAAAAATACAAAATTATAATTGAAATTGTATAGATGTAATAAAGAAAAAGAAAGATCTCTTCTACTCTTTCCAAATGTACTGCTTTTGTGGACAATGTTTTTATCGTTGGTCTAAAGCGTAGATTCATACACAGAAGAGACTGCAAAAAAGGTTATAGTTACAAAACTTTTGTTATGCTACCGATCTCTTTGACATAGAAGTGATTTAAACATGAAATACGTGCCTGTGTAGAAAGTCCAGGCATGGCAAAGTCACCGCATAACCACATTTAAGTTTTCAAAATTCATTTTACATGATGAATAGATGTTCTGCTGTTCCTTTGCACTGGGGTGCATTTCGCTTTCAATTTTTCTTCATAAATATTACTGCTCTTGCAACTAACTTCTGTGAGATAGTTGTCTCACAGAAAGTAACTAGATGCAATAATATAGGCAACTAATATTTCATAGTGTTGGTTGAATCCTTTTTTGCATCAAAAGTCCTTCTGTAACAGATTTCTGATGTTAGCCACCCTTATTTTCCTGCAATTTAGCTACACAAATCTAATTATCTCATATATAAAAATGACTATTTTTGTTTGCTTTTGCAAGTGATAATTTTTATCACAGCAATATGGTTATAATCCACTACCAGTGTAGTGACGATTTCTCTGTTCCTTTACTCTGGGCTCACTCTTCTCCTCCCCTAAAGAAAGAGTCTTTGTTGCTTTTAGACTGGAGCTTACAATCTCAGTTTAATGCCAAATATAATTTGAACTCATTTTGGGATTGCACCTACTCATTTTTTTTGCAGCTGATTCTTTTTGTTGTTTATGTCCACTGATGTAGAAACATTTGTGTACAAAAACACGGATTCTTCTGTCCGTCCGTCAGTGCCCAAAACAAGTAATATATTCAGTTTCCATGCCGAGCTGAAGAGTGATTATTTATGTAGAGACAAGCATCATCAGTTTTTATTGTGCAACGTGGTGGTAGAGCAAAGCTAGTCTGATAATATTTGGTGGTGTAGGCAGAACTGGATGAAGACAGAAATTTTAAATAAAGTATATTTATCCTTGGGATAGCAAATTAATATCTCCCACAGCAGGATAGGTCAGAGGCTCTTGTGTTTAGGAGCAGAAGATGGTACTGTTGGATGGGGCACAGGAGCAAACTCTGGGAAGGAACAGGAGCCTGGGAGGGCTCAGTTGGGTGGGCAGGAGCTAGGCAGAAAAATGGGTCCCGTAGTGCCAAGCAGAAGAATAATTTCACAGACTGTGAATGAGGTCTCCCCTGCTCTCTCCTTTGTTGTTTTCTCACCCCAGTCTGATGTGAGGTTGTTTATACTTTTTTCCCACCCTGTTTCCATTCATGAGGACTATGACCCCCATCACCACCACACTACATCCTTCTAGGATGTGGCTCCTTCCTACACAGAGACAAGAGACGTGTCTTCCTGCAGCCCCTGCATTGCTGCTGAGTGTCACATCCCTGAGGTCCTGCTGTGCCCAGAGAGAGGGGGTGGAAGGGCAAACAGGTGGCAGAGAAAGCAAGATAGGAATGAAAAGCCAAATTGCTGCTCCTGCTGCCATGAAGGTATGGGGCAGATGAGGGTGGCAACTCCTGCTGTGGGGTGAGTTCCCCGATGCCCCAGTGGTATCATCAGTAACTCGGCTTCATTTTCTGAGAAAAGAAGCAGTTACACCAGCCTGAGCAATGTGCTACCATGGACTGCCTCTTCTCTGGCTGAACTTCCCTGGCTGAACACTATGCCTCTTTCTGCCTGCCTGCAGCAGGAACAGCTGAAGGGCTGGATATTTGCTCCCATATGTGATATTTCTTTTCTTACTTTTATTGCATTATGACTTTTTCTACTATGACATATTTGGAAATTGCTGGTTAATTAAATCTGCATCTGTTATTAATGGATGTTCCAGTGAAGAAAGGGAAATATTAATATGGTGCGTTCTGATTTGCAGTGACGAAAAACACAATTTTTAAGCTTAATAACAAATTATTCCTAGGACAAACTGGAAATTACGCCTGTGAGTCGTGATGTTAAAATCGCATGCCCATCATCCCCCTCTGAGACTGGGGAAGAGGACTGTCCCTGACTGTGTGTCCCTTTCTGTTTCATGTACAGTGCTCTGCTAACTGCAACGGCGGTTTCAAGATCCGAGATGTTCAGTGCGTGGATGTTCGTGAGAAGCGAGTTCTCAGGCCATTTCATTGCCAATTACTTGGATATAAGCCACAACTCAGCACTAGCTGTAATATGGAGCCTTGCTTCCAGTGGCAAGTGGAGCCCTGGGATGAGGTATTGTCCTTTAAAAGAAGCTTTTGGAATGAGCAATTATCTGTCAGACAACTGTGCCGGTTATGTCTGATACTGTCCCTCAAAGGAAGGCACACGCTATTACTAATCACGGGTTTTGCAATCCCTGTGTATACTTAGAGAAAAATATACTATAGATAAAGACCCAGCAGGATTATTCCTAGCATCGCACATGATATGCAGAACTGTAAATAAGCACACCCTGAAGCAGAGGAGCAAACGTCCTTGAAGATAAAGTGGATTTGTCTTGGGTGTCCTGCTACATCAGTATATGAGATTCATTCAGAATGAATCATTTGGCTGACAATTTTTACATTGCTTTCTTGTTATGATCAATTTGGAATTTTCTTAGATGCCTGATTTTCCTTTACACTTTTGGTCTGGAATTTTATGGGGCCAGAGAATTAGGTCAGAGATAAAATTGATTTGTGGGTCACTTTATGGCATAAATCTCGACCAGTAAACTTTGTTAGGCTTGCAGGCGCATGTCTATTTCAGCTAGCACATGCGGCATGATGGTTCCCTTTTAATGTCTGCTCCCTCTAAGAAGAGCTCTAGAGAAAGTGCCACACTGCTTGTTGCTTTATGGATGTAATGCTCATTGATTTTAGCAGATGAACACATTGCTTCTTTACTGGTCACTGACAAACGGCACTTAAAATAAGAAATGGGAGCCTTTATCCTATGTGCAGGGGACAGATTTCCTGTCAGATAAGTCAGTAAAGGTTGAGTAATAGAAGACTGGCCAAATTATGCCATATCATTGATATTTTGCCACTTAAGATATTTTCTGAAAGCTCCTGGCCATCCCTGGTAGTTGTCGTCATGTTAAGGTTACTGGGTAAAATTGGACTGAAATGAACATTTATCAGAAATCGGCTCTGATCCCGTGTCTGTCAATAAGGTTACCATTCTGTGGAGAGAACAGCAGCAATGTGTTATCCTAAGTATCTCTGGCCCCTTCCAGCACATGAGTGTACCAAAGCTTGTGTGTATTTCAAGCAGGCTGGACTGCAGACCTAGTCAATAATAATATTCAGTTGATCAATGATGATAAAATAGGGACAAAAGAATGCTTAAAAAGGATCTAGGTCACTGTTTGTGTGATGCTTTTTTTTTTTTTTTTTGGACATGCTGGAGATAATAAATTGAATGCATTGGGGGAATATTAGTGTCCACAACTGCCTTATAAAGATGAGATGATGAGATGTTGTTACTCTCTCCTATAAATGTTGCAGATTGAACCTGCAGACTTGAGACGTGCATACTCATTTTTTGTTGAAGTTGTTGCCACCTCTGGTCTTGCATCAGCTGCTATTACCAATTCTGACAGTCCCATGACTGGCAGGAATGGATTCTTCCATAGTGTTTTGGACTATTAACGGGTGCTTTCTTGTATTTATCTGAGCAAATGACAAAATAAATGTGTCAGTGCAGAGCTTATCTTCACGTTTGCACTGTTAGACCTGGTGTGCAACCTAGCCTGGACATCTCCTACACCATGTGAAAGAGTAGCCCACTTCTTGTGACCTGTTATTCCACATTACAAAGCAAAGATCATTTCCTACTGCCTTTACTGTGTGTTTCTGGAATGTGTTGCTCTTTCCAGCCGGCCCCCTGATGGTCTGTGCACCTCTCTTGTTAGTGTTCGAGAACATGTGGTGGTGGCCAGCAAAAGCGTCACGTCTATTGCCCAGAAGAAGGCTACTGCGACTGGACAGAAAGGCCTAATGCCACTGCATCATGCAACATGCAACCTTGTACACAGTGGATTAACCAGACTTGGGGCCCGGTAGGACTCATTTGTTTACTTATTTTATTCTTTTTTTTGGCAGACTGAGAATGTACCAGCACTAAGCAGGATAGCTAGCTTCTGGTATTCAGCTAGTATCTACAGGCTTCAAAAGCTGTAGACGGCTAAATCCATTCTTACATGAAATCATGAGCTGGTCATGTTAGATCATATTTAAATTGGTGCTATTAGTTGAAGAGCTAAAGGTCAAGTTAAAGCAAGGAGGGATCAAGCAGATCCCTCGCTTGTTTGTGAACTTCAGTGCCTCTGGCAAGTCTAGTTTCTAATGTTCAGCTGGAGCTGTGATGAGAAATTTTTAAAAATACCAACCAAACATTTCAGAGACAGGTGGTCTCAGTTCTTGCAACTGATAGAGCTTTTACTCTTAGTTGCTGCATCATATAGTGTTGGAGGGAGAACTATTTTATTGTTTTGTTTTGTTTTTTGTTTTTTAAATACTCTTTAATAGAAAAGGAAAAATCATCATTGACACTCTTTCCTTATTCATTTCAATTTTTCTACAAGAAAGGCTACTTCAGTAGTAAATTCAGTCATGTTCTGTTAGGTTTTGAGCCAGGGAACACTTCGAGAGCATGACAGGACAGAGCATCTTTAGGGAGGGAGAGAAAAAGACTGAATTTGTAGAGGACAAGCCTGACTGAGCCTTTCCAGGTACAGACTCTTTTGTTGATGTCTGTGTTCTTTTCCAAACATTTTCCTTTTTTTTCCTGTGTGCATTTCCAATTAATTAAAAATGTTATTACTCTGTATTTGTTTAAGTGTTTATTTCACTGGCTACTATGTATTTGAAAAGAATAAGAATGTAAAAATCATTGAAATTCTCAGAAGCTCTTTGATGTTTGAAGAATTAACAGCATTTTCAGAATAATACAGGAACATGTTGTGAAAATGTTCTCTCTATGGCCATCTCCATATGGCCAGAACAAGCTGGCAGTAGTTTTCTTGTCATAAGGAAAGGGTAACCACATTATAAATATCACCAAACAAACAAAAAACATCATCTCACTGGGCTTCTTAAGATTTGCTTAAGACTGCCAGTAAAAAAAAAAAGATGCAGGAAATGAAAAATTATCAGCTTGGAGTAGTGATTTGGCTCCACAGTACAAGAGGGATGTGGAGCTGCTGGAGAGAGTCCAGCGCAGGGCTACAAGGATGATCAGGGGCCTGGAACATCTGCCCTATGAGGAGAGGCTGAGGGAGCTGGGCCTGTTCAGCCTGGAGAAGAGAAGGCTGAGAGGGGATCTAATCAGTGTATATAAATACCTCAAGGGAGGGAGTGCAGAGGACGGTGATGGTCTCTTTTCAGTGGTGGCCACTGATAGGACTAGAGGAAATGGCCGGAAACTGAAACATCAAAAATTCCATAGGAACTTAAGGAAAAAATTCTTAACAGTGAGGGTGACAGAGCACTGGAACAGGCTGCCCAGAGAGGTTGTGGAGTCTCCTTCTCTGGAGATCTTCAAAACCCGCTTGGACACAGTCCTGTGCCACGTGCTCTAGGTGACCCTGAGTGTGCAGGGGGGTTGGACTAGATGATCTCTAGAGGTCCCTTCCAACCCTAAGCATTCTATGATTCTATGATTCTATGATTACTGCGCTCTTACGTTGTAGGATTTGCATTTCAGCTCTGCCTTCTCCTCTCGAGAAAGTAGTTCCTCCACCCTGGCTACATATGCCAAGATGTTGCATTTCTGCTATCTACTATTATTATTTACTGTGAACCACAATATATAATATGGCTCAAGCCTGGCCATGAGGCACCATGGAGGTGTCTGGCTGGGTATGCAGTGCACACAGTACACTTGTGCTGTTGGATATGACCATATGGTATTTTTGGCTTCCCATTGTTATACAGCTCAAATATTGTCATGTTAAACAATTCTAATTAAAAAGACTTTTTTATTTATGTTAAATGATGCTCTTTCAGTGCTCCGTCTCTTGTGGGGGAGGCATTCAGCAAAGAACAGTGAAGTGCCTCAATATAGACAGCAATGAAACGGAAGATCACCGTCTGTGTGCAGATAAGCCCAAGCCAATGGAGCATCAGAGATGCAATCTGCAAGAGTGTGGGGAAGGCACAGGTATGGTGCTACACCTTGGGCAAGCAGTTTGCAAAGAGCTCCTCGCTTGTGCTGAGGTGCTGCAAAAGCCTCATGCTGACTTGAGCTGGGACTACAGCGGGCTCAGGAGTTGCAAGCTAGCCTAACTGCTACAGCTCAGCCAGGCTATCAGCAGGGTCATGTTGCCACGTTCTCCCTCCCCACCGGACCTGTTACCTCCTATTAGGTAGCTCACAGCCTGCTCTGGGCTGTGAAAGAAGGGTTGCAAAAGGACATGCTGCAACCTTGGAACTCCAATTCTTGGCAGGGTGGAGGTTGCTTGTGTGCAGCTGTGTTACTGCAGCTATGAGTGCACAAGTCAGCAGGCTGTGCTTGCTTTGACAAAGGACATGGAGGACCCAAAGCATGTCTGAAAATATTGCTGTTAGAAGGCAGTAGCAAGTATCAGAGGCTGCTTTTTTTTTTTTTTTTCCCCTGGAAAGAAGGTAGACAAGTGTTTTTGGAGTAGAAACCCAACAACCATCGAATAGGACTGTACAGTGATGGAGTCCAAGACCAAGAGGATGCTATTTCTTAAGACAGATTCCCCCAGTAAAAACTGCAAATTCTGGGAGGAGAGCACAAGCAAGCAAAGCAGAAAATACAATGAAAATTAACTGTGATGATCCGTGAACATAGACACAGCTTTTCTCTCAGCACTATACATCTTCCTGAGAAGGAGAAAAAGGTTGCAAATTAGTGTATTTATCCCTTTTTATGTTGACTATTAAGTGGGGTAAAGCCAAAAGCTCTGTAGTCTGTGTACTGCAGTATCCAACAGTATCCAAATTACTATATGGTAAGCACAGCACCAGTTCAGAGACTTTCTGGGGCCTTCACAGGCCTTTTGGAGGAGGATTCTTCCCTCCTGTCAGGTCAGCAGAGTAGGTCCAGCAAGTCAGGAAGACAAGAGGTTGACTCCTGCAGGCAGTGCAGACCTGGCCTATGCTCATGTGTACTATGAGTCACCCATCCTACTATTCAAAAATCTTTAGTGCATATTTTGCCCTAGAGTTGAATTGCTGTTTATCTCCTGTTCCTTTCATGTTCAGGACAGCATGTGCTCAGATAAATAGCACCTACACAGATTTGTTAATAGCTGCTTGTATGAATAAAAGCTTGAGAGGCCAATAAAGCATAAGAAATGCTCACTGGGCAGGCCAATGGTCCATGCAGCCCAGTATTCTGTCTCAGCAGAGGCATTAGGAGATGCTGCTTAGGGAGGATGCATTCCTCCCTAACTTCAGTTGCTTCCTGTGATTCATTTCCCTTGTGTTCATCCAGCATCCTCGACTGTCGAGTTAGGGCTGTTAAAGGCAGCCAGAGCCAGTTCTTTCAGTTTACGTTTATGGAACTTTTTCCATGAATATATTGGATCCTTTTTTTGACCCTGCAATTCTGCCTGCTTCCATCACCTTCTCTATCTGGAAGTTCCAGCAGTTCACAGGCTGCTGTGTAAAGAAGTGCTCTTACCTGTTTAAACCTCGCTTTCTACTACTTTCATTGAATTGGTTTCATTGAGTTTCTGTTGCTGAGGATTTGCTGAGCAGCAGCCCTGCATTCAGCTAACACACCTTCCTGTTTTTGCAAACCTCAACCATGACCCTTTTCAACCATTTCTCCTCCCGAAGGACTGACAACTGACTAGGCCTGACACACTTAATTTTATTAAAGCTACTATAGACCTATCAGAACCATAATACAGATCTTACCATTTGCTGGCCTGTATACGTGCACATGCCTTGTTTGTGCTCTCGCTGCTTGTCCTGCACTGCCCTGCAGCACCCAGCCAGCGCCGTCTCCGGTGCACGGGTGCAGGAATGCCAGAGAACCAGGCGCACATCATTGTTACTGGAATCCTGCTGGCAGTTCTTAAAAGCAGAAGCATTAAACTGAAAAACAGAGATCAGTTACGTCTGCTGCAAAAGTAAATGCTTGCTGAACAATAATAAAAAGTGCTGTATTTTCCAAGGCAGGAGGTCATGTGAAGTTTAATGGGATCTTTTCACTTAGGAGTGCCAGAACATCAGGGAGATGAAGCTGAAAAATAATACCAAAGAAGAGAAAGCCATCATAAAGATGAGCCTTAACAGACATGACTTTCCAGACTAAGGCAGTTGAATATTCTGGAAATGTGGAAAAAAAATAGCAAAATATAGCTAATTCTTCTCATCTTCTCCACCACAGGCCTTTCCTGCAGTAAAGACCAGCTGTCGGCTCAATTCTGCCAGAGGCTGAGAGGCATCGGCAAGTGCTCAGTGCCTTCAATACAGACTCAGTGCTGCCTCACATGTAGCCATCCCCGAGTTCGAAACAAAGCAAGATATTGGAATCAGCGAGCAATCAAGCAACAAAATTACCCTAAATCTAGAAGAAAATCGCCTCAAAGCCAAGAAACTAACAACCAACCTGCTCAGCACTAGCTGTTTTTATATAGTTAATTTAAACAGGGCTTGTGTTTACAGGTTTCATGCTTTTTTTTCTTTTGAAACATCCAATGTAAATGGATTTGGGAATCCAGATACATCCCTTATCCTCAGTCCAAATTTTTCCTTTAATTGGTCCAAAATTTGTAACATAACTTGAAATGTGCCAACAGTTAGTACTTCTTAGGTATGCATAGAGGCTGGAGAGAGGCTGAGAATTTTTTTTTTTTTTATGAATGTTTAGTTTGTGCTTTCTTCTCTCTTTTTTTTTTTTCAGTTCTTCTTGAAATGGCAGCACCGAGTGCCCAAGAGCAGTCAGTGAGGGCGACTGGCTGGGCAGGCCCAGGGCTGCCCTGGGTGGTGTCTGCTCTGGTCCAGGCCCCTCAATGATTGCTCACTTCTTTTTTTTTTTTTTTTATTTTTTACTTTTTTTAAAGGAATCACGGCGAAGTGGCAGTTCTCTAAACTATGTGCTCGCTTCCATCCTCGTCATCTAAATTTACAAGAGGAATTTTATAGCTGATCATGATATTTAGACCAAATCTAAACACTGTCTTTCTTAAAAGGAAAGTTGTTCACTTAATACTTGACTGAACCTCTAAAGGATACCTCAGAAATATCCAGTCCTGGCTAGTCTTCTCCTGCTGTAAATGTCTTGCTCCAACCTAAAAGCCCTTCCAAATCTGGAATATTGAATTCCAGATGCGTTTTAAGTGGTCATGGAGCAGCATTTCATGGTACTGTAAAAGCAAAGCTATTTACATCTACTCCATTACCCAGGTAGGTTGTAATTCACAGATGGAGCAGTTGTAGCTACACCAGTACCTACTAGCAGAGATGCAAATCTGGGAGAGGCATTTGGGACCTGGAGTATCTGCCTAGCTCTGGGCCTCAATCATTAGGAGAATATGAGCCAGACTGTAGATATGTTTTGCTGTTGAAGAAAATGGCAGAGCAACCTTTAGGGAGACCGGACTGGACCCTTGGAATCGTAGCTGGGCATTTCAGAAGAGCTGGACTGAGTCTGATGTTCAGATTCCACTGAAACCCAACAGAGTTGGATGTGTTGGTCCTTTGTGCTCTTTGAAAAGCTCAGATTTACTCCCTAGCTACCAGACAATTTGAGGTTGTAATACAGGGGAGTGACACATTTTATGTGATTTAGAGTGAGACACATAGTCGTAAGTATAAGTGTCACTATGGATACAGAGCTAAAACTGACAATAATAATTTTCCTAGACAGACTTTTATGAAAGTTAATAGAAATGTTTGGACCTAGCTATAATGTATTAATCTAATGAAGGCCACAAGTCTAACTGTCCTTTTTCATAGACAGGTTTCAGACCTTTGGCTAAGGGTTCACTTCAGTTTAATTATCTGGGAGTTCAGGATATGCAGCATGGTAAGGTTAGACTTGTTAACCTCTGAGATGGCAATGTAACCTCAGTTATAGGTGCTGATAAAATTTAAAATCCACTGTTAAAAATATGGTGCTATTAGATGTGGAGGGTGGCTTACAATGGTGCATGTGCATGCATGTATACATACATAGCCTATATGCACATACAGCATAATACAGATCTATGGTGTTGCTGGCCAATGCCAAAAAATACTTCTTTTTAAGTATTACAGTCTGCTCACATCCTTCTGAAGCCCTGAATGGTTAATAACCCTCTGAGCAGTAGAAACCAGGTCAGTTCTTATCCCATGGACCTTAGTAATATCGAATTATGTTATGGGGCAGAGGCGTCCCATTTGATTCAGGAAGTATCTGGCCAGGTTTTGGTCTCAGGCTCCAATAGGTGGAGCAGAGGCCATACAGCTAAGTCTGAGCTGGTCTGTGATGGCCAGACAACCTAAATTGGTGGACAGTGCAAATGCATTTGTTGTGCCCAGAGATGTCTCAGGATTTGGGCAGGACAATGTTGGATTCACCATTGTAGTGAGCATCTTCTGTGCTCAGAGGTACCTGCAACATCTATCCACTGCGAACAGTAGAAGTGGGCCACCAGGCATGTAGACTAATGAGAAAGGAGTAGACTGAGAGAATAGAGAGCAAGAGGAAGGAAAAATGCCTGGGGGATGTGGCTTCAGGTCTTTCTTACAGATAGTGTGGACTAAAACCATTTCTGGCTTCATTGTTTTCTTCAGGGAACTGCATTTCATTTGAAATTGTGAAAAGTGAATAAGTGATACCATGAACATTAATCAAAATGATCTTACTACCCAGGGAAGTATAGTTGTCACTTTTGTTCAGTTTAAAACTTTACAGAAAAGACTGTGACTATAGCACAAACTGTTTCAACAAAGTGGTGCCACTGCAGTATTTTGCATAGGTAGGTCTTTGCATTGCACTCATCAGCCCAATAGGTTCTCTATGCCAATATTATTTGCAGCCATTGCTCCCATCCATTTAGCAAGATTCCTTCCTCGTGATACCACTCTCCTCAAGTAAAGATGGATTTATGTTCCAAACCCAGATGGGTCACTCTTCTCAAAGGTGAATAGAGAGTTAAGTCCAGAAGCATAATATCATTCCATTGT
This sequence comes from Tinamus guttatus, assembly GCF_059628265.1. Classification (NCBI taxonomy): domain Eukaryota; kingdom Metazoa; phylum Chordata; class Aves; order Tinamiformes; family Tinamidae; genus Tinamus; species Tinamus guttatus. The sequence goes on along the minus strand of NW_028288989.1, from coordinate 86,997 downwards.
CATATTAGACTGAGACACATCAGCTTCTTAAGTGGCTCAGGAAAAATGTTTATTTGGCACATTCACTGCTTGTTCTAACATTTCAATTTTTAAAAAGCAAACTATAACGACTTCTTTGTTAAAGCTTCAATAAATGACATTGCTTATGTCTGAGGTCTCTGGTACTCCATGTTTCTAGTGCAAGAAGATTCATAAGATGGATTAATGAGAAAAAGTTTCTCAAAGTTTCTTTCTGTGTTGTTTGTATAATTATTACAGGAGAAGCCTTGTCACTGAGGTATTTTAATGCTTCATATTCCAACACAAAAGAGTTTCTTAAAAAGATAGTCCAGTAAAAACTTGGTGCTAAGTAAAAATATACATCTTTACCAAGCTTATTTGGGTATTTCGTATGAAATAGATGCTGTCGTACCATGTTCAGTCCAAGTAGATGTCTTAACTCTATGCTGCCGGGTGTATGCATGCTTACTATGGGACTTTTTGTTTTCCCAAACAGCTATATAAAATATTTCCTTCCTCTCCTCCCCACCAAAAAATTATTTTCAATATTCAGATTTTATGGATATTTTCCACTGCCTATGCTGTCCTGCCTAGCAGTTTAATCAGCTAACTTTGTTCCTTGAACCGCAGCATCAGAACAGAAGCATCACATTTAGGCTGATCTGGTTGGGTAGAGGGCATATCAGTTTGCACTTATTTACTGAACTCCACATGTGCACCTGTGGATTCATCCTCCTAACACTCTACGTACACCAGGAAGTTGCTGCTTAGTGTGTCACAAATTGGGTCAGCATGTCCAGCCCACAGGTGCAATATCCTGTGCAGGTGGTCCAAGGGAGAGGAATTATTTGAATGAACTGAGGAAAGAGTTGAAACTCTTGCATTTTGGATGAGTTTGTTAAGCATTTATCAGGCAACATGTTGGACCCAGCCTTACCAGTTTATGTTCTCCATTGTAGTGTGCAGGGGGAAGGGATTTGGTTCACTACGCTGTTTGCCATGGCCAAGCTCACAGCACCCAGCAAACCATAGAATTGTTAAGGCAGGAAGGGACCTTTAAAGATCATCTAGTCCAACCTCCCTGCACTCGCAGAATCACCTAGAGCACGTGGCACAGGACTGCGTCCAAGCGGGTTTGGAAGATCTCCAGAGAAGGAGACTCCACAACCTCTCTGGGCAGCCTGTTCCAGTGCTCTGTCACCCTCACTGTTAAGATTTTTTTCCTTAAGTTCCTGTGGAACTTTTGGTGTTTCAGTTTGTGGCCATTACCTCTAGTTCTGTCAGTGGCCACCAGTGAAAAGAGACCAGCACCATCCTCTTCACTGCCTCCCTTGAGGTACTTATAGACACTGATCAGGTCCCCTCTCAGCCTTCTCTTCTCCAGGCTGAACAGGCCCAGCTCCCTCAGCCTCTCCTCATAGGGCAGATGTTCCAGGCCCCTGATCATCCTCGTAGCCCTGCACTGGACTCTCTCCAGTAGCTCCACATCCCTCTTGTACGGCCTTTTGGCTGCCTAGTCTATAATGATATCAGCATGCAGGAAAAACATTGTGCTTATGGCTCTAGCAAATCTATCTATGATTTTAATAGTAATAAGGTGGTGAGAGTGTGGGTGAATGTAGGTGGTTAGTTGCCCATTTTGCCCAATGTCATAGAAATTGCTCCCCCAGTTCCACAGGCACCTGGACCTCTCTTAACATCTCTCCTCCATGAAAAGAGCACGAAAGACCCTCACACCATGCTCGCTTGGACAATCCCACTCCTCCCTCAGGTGTAAGTTTTGAACTGATTCAGCTCGTTAACTCAGCAGAAAAATAATAGGATTTTTTTGTGTGTGTCGATTTGCTGTCCTTCTAGTGATTTAACATAACCTTTTAGAGAGATCAGAGACTTCTTGGGTAGGTGAAGCAGCAACAGAATGTAGCCCAGAAAGGGACCTCTTTTTGGGGAAAAGGAGCTGTGCAGCAGTGACGACCCCTCCCGGCCTGCTCACAGGCACCAGCGATTGCTCTCCTAGGGTGAACCAGCCTGCCCGGCCTCCATCCACTCTGCCAGCACCCTCTGCCACAGGCCTGTGACTGATATCCCAGCACAGCGCAAGGAGGAGCTGAGGCTGCAAAGAAACCACGTTTCTGGAAAGTCCTACATTGAAAGGGTGCACAGAAGAACTGCTTGGAGAAACTTTAACTTCAGGTAAGAAATTGCTCTTCAGTCCCAATACAAAGCAAGAAGAAGGTTTAAAAGTATAGCATTTAATAAGGGAGTTTTTTTAATGTTTGTGTTTTATAAAAAGCAAGGAAAAGTACTGACGAGAGGGTAAGGATGTTGGATACCTGTAATAAATCCTTAGCTGGAGCAGGAGAATGACTCATCAGCATTCACGAGCAATTGCTAAGTATTAGGGACTATAAAAATACATGAAAAATGAATCTAGGTTTGTCTGTGAAATTGCTGTCCTTATCTGGTTAACAAAGCAAAACTGAACAGTGGGAGATGCATTGGTGTCTAAATAAGCTATTTCTTTGGCCTTATAACTATACTAAAAGGGAGCAGCTATAGCATGTAAGGTGTGACAATGTCATCTTTGGAAGTTGCTGCTTCTTTTGGAAGGTATATGTGAAACCGCACAACTGTAGAGCATGTGCAAAATTAGCCTTTTGGCTTAGTCACAATAAAATTATTGATGCATTTTGAAAATCATTCTGGGCTTTGCTGGAAGAGGTAACAGCTGCAAAGGGGGTGCAACTTTCCTCCTCAGAGCTGTTGCACACTCTTTGAAAACAAACATGTTCATTGCCTCTGAGAAATGGCAACTTTTGTCTTTCTCTGTTATTGACTTGTTAAACATCATCACTGTTAATGGGTGACAGTGATACGTGGACGCTGGCATGGAATTCTTTGCAGAAGGGCATGTGATGCACGAACACCCATCCTATGGCTGCTGATGGTGATGAGCTGGGCTTAAAAACCTGTTGTCAGCCCTCCTCACCCCTTTCCCTACCATTGAAGGGGAACCTGAGCGCTGAAGTGGGTTCTGAAAATCCCACTAAAGCAATTACTGTTAATGTCAGGTTGACTGGACAAGCAGCAGGTTAAACTCTTACCAACTGTGCAAAAGCTTTCAAGCATTGACCACGGTCCAGAATGAATTAATGGGAGAGCCCAGCTCATGTGTCTTTTTCCACAAGGCTTTTGGCAACAGAATGCTGCTACATAGTTCATCCCAAGAAAGGGGGAGATTACCATACATAGTCACAATATGAGGCTTTCACATGTGGCTATATGGCCTTTAGAAAGGATGTGGCAGACACAGGCTCCCCAAAAGGACAACTGGCCGTGACAACTGGACATGGAGCCTGGGAGGATCATGCAATGGGTGATGCGGAATCCTGCTTTCTTTCGGCAGTAATCCTTGGGATATGAATGGGAACCCATGGTCACCTTCTTGTCATGCCGAGTCTGGGCTTCTGCTTGCCAGGCAACTTTGGCAAAGGGCCCTGCTGCTTCCTGTAGTCTTGGTGTTAGGGGGAGGTCCCACAGGGCATCTGAGAATGACGGCAACTGTGGCATTAATGGGAGGGAAGGAAAACCGACCAGAAGGAAAACTCGAGTGTGATGGAAGTTGATTATTCTAATCAGCTCCATTAGAGGGAATCCTTGATTACAGGCCCATGATGACCCTCTGTAAATTGGTCCACTGTGAATTTTCAAACTCCTCATATAGTTATTTAACCAGGTGGCAGGCGTGGAGGGGCTGTGCTTTCTGGCTCTTCAGCATCTGCCCTGTTTCATACAGTAGCTGCACTAATGAAGCTTGAGATTAAATTATCACTTGTCCACCGTACTCGCTTGGAACGGTATTACGTGCCTGCTTGGCTCTGGAAGCAGAAATATATTACCATGTTACAGTATATGGGGAACCTGAATCAGACTCATAACAGACAATGCTGACTTACAAGATTGCTGTTCTTTGATGCAGCTTCTACTCTCCGAATGCTGATTGAGCGGCGTTCAAGGAATCTGCAAATTCATTATGAATCGCCCCCAGCCCTCGTCCTCATCCCAGAATTTGTGGGATGCAGCCCTGGAGTCCGAGCAGGTCGCTGGAATAACTAATGCACTGAAACCCAGCAGGATTCTGCCCGCTGGGTGCTTGAGGATGCCACATGGTACTGAGCTCCCTGGAATCGGGGGCTCCACAGTGTCCCGCTTCCCAGCTGCCTTCGGAAGCTGGGAAGCTTATAAAGATGTAGAGAGGTGATAGAGATCAGTGCTGAAATCTTCCATCAGCTCCGGTCAGTGACCATTGCGCTTGGTGCAGAGTCCGTGTAAATGTGAAGTGTGCGTTCAACAGCAATGGAGATGAACTAGGGTAGGGAGTTATCTGCTGAAAAGTGGAGTCCTGGAGTGTTTGAAACCTTTTGCCCATTAAGTTAGATTCAGTGAGCAACTGGCTAGAGAGAAATCATGAATGTCAAACCCCTCAATTTTCTGAAATGAAATGTTTTCTTGGGGGAATGTAGGTGGATGCCAAGCACAAGACAGAAAGGGTGTTAGGTTTTTCTCCCACCAGCAGCTGCTTGCATGGGGTCTGCATTTAGACCGTGTGCCCATGTGGTTCCTGGCCATAACTTGACATGAGTGTCTTAAGTATTATTCTGTACAGGGTGCTAGGGCAGCCCCTTTCCAGTCTTTCCTGTTGAAAGAGGTTTTCCACTATATGGTGACCCTTTTGGTAGCAATAGTAGAGAGGCAGTGTCAGGTGTCCTAGGTTAGGGCTATCAGCTGAGAGAAAGGAGCAGTCACCTCTCCAGTAAACAGGAGAACATCACAGTTTCATGTTGACCCCAAATATTCTCTGTGTTTTAATAAATAATCAGCCACCCAAGGGGAAAACACAGTTACTCAGAAAAGCTTTTTTCTTTCTTTTCCCTGGTTGTCAAATAAGTTTTGTTGATTTTATGATGGAAAACTCCTGAGCATGAGGCTGGAAGTTCCAGATTTCAGTGGGCCCTGAAAGGGTGTTTTACTTACTCAGGGGCAGAATGAGTTGGAACTGAATTTGAACTGTGAAGAGAAAGCAATTGCCAGCAGTCCCCAAACAGATTTATAGAGTGTATCTCGCTGCCTCCCCTCATTTGCACACGCACAGAGCAGTCAGGAACTTTTATAGGGAAAATGATAAAGTAAGTCTCAGAAGAAAGAACATTGTGTCTCCTCTGTAACAGCCCCTACCACCTCTCCCTTGCAGAAAAGCAGTTGTCTCCTGAGATGAAAATATGCCATATATGGAGCACAAAATCTGCTGTAGACTAGAGCTACGGGGACGGCTGGTTTCCTTCTCTGTCATTACCTTTATTCATTGGTGTATATATTTACCCTGTAGATTAATGAGTTAAGCTTGCTAATTAGAGGACTTCTGCATGTTTAACAGTACTTGTTCCAATCAGAGGAAAGGTATGTGGTTAATCTGCACTGTACTGAGGTTGTACTCCAGTGAAATCAAGGCATCCTGTTTGCTTATGAACAGGGTTTCTAGGCTCCTGAAACTACTAACTGACCTCGAGGTTCATAATCAGTCCTGTTCAACCTTTTGGCTGAAATTTTTCTACCTTCTACTTCCAAATTCTGAACTATGCTGATCTCTCTGCGCTAGGGAGGCTCCCCTAGAAATCTGTTCCACATAGTACCTAGGTGCTTGCAAACTGTGGCCATGTCAGTTCTCCACCTTCTCTTGAATTAAACAAATGTACTGAGTTTGTTCAGTTATTTTAAGGTTTTATATATGTCATAGGCTTCATTTTTTCCTATTTTGTTTCTGAGCCCTCAAAATTTCTACTTTGAAGTGTAGGTACCTGAATTTGCTACAGTATCTTGTCACTGCATGCCACATTATATTGCCATATTATATATATAAATTATATGCTTATTTTTTTGAGGATCAACTTTTATTTATTACAGCTGTAGCATTAGATCATACGCATAAACATAAAAGTTTGTTTGCTATTCCTATGCTACTATTTTCTGTCGATGTGAACTCATAGCTCCCATATTATATATGACCTTTCCTTTTACCTGTTCATGCTTTAGGAAGACAGATCTTTAAATTTCACTGACTCTAGTAAATAACCCTGCTCACTCTGTCAGGCCAGTCTGTCATCTACTGTCCCACTAGTTTTTGTGTAATCTGCAGATTTCCTCAGTACTGATTTTCTGTTTTCTTCTACATCACTAATGCAGATGATGGCAAGAATATACCTCTAAAGGAAAGTGTTCTGTTGATGTTCCTCTTTTATAGTCATTTTTATTGTCACTTCAGAATCTATTTATTTTTAACAGAGTGGTAGTTTTTGCATTTGAAATATTGTGTGGGACTAGATTAAATATTTTGCAGTTTTCCTATGCCTAGTCCTAGATTGTTGTCTCATATGTTGTCTCATAGTAGTCAAGCTGGTTAATAAAGACCAGCCTAGCAGAGAATACAACCCTAAATCTTATCTCATTCTAACCTCAAAGCATATCTAAAACATGCCTAGGAACTTTGAAAGTTAATAAGAAACCTAGTGAGACATCTTTGGGTCGCTGGCTAATTGCCCTCTTAACCATCCACAATTAGAAGAAAGCAAAATAAGAGTCATGGAGTCTTTGTTATGAACTAGTGGAAGCAGCTGCGACTTTGCACTCTGGTACTCTGAGAACTTTTGCACGACATGCTTCAAATTGCCTTTGGACACTCCTCATCGTGCATCTGAAATCACAGGAATTAATCTTGAAATCTATGCAGCTGCTCTTCCAATCAGTGCATGGGAACAGCAAAGCTGCTGTAGTTTGTCACAACAGAGGAAACATGATTCGCACTCGTGACCGATCACAGATATTGCTGGGGCATTCCCCAAAGCTGCCTGCCAGCAACCACCAGCCCCAGTGCCTGCAGCTGGTTAAAGCCTGGCAGGCTCTGCCCGCTGCAGCTTTGCCTCAGCTCTTCTGGAGATGTTCCCCTGTAGAGCTGACCAGCCTCTCAGCACATCTGAGGGGGTTACGGTGTGGAGGAACCCAGGTTTGAAAGTCCTCCTGAGCCAATACGTTGATGAGGCTGAAGATCTGCTCTGAGGCTTCCCCAGGGACTGCTGGCTGTGGCTCCTCCAGGATAGGACTAGGTTGAGGAATGGAGCTGCAAGGGGCTGGCTGTCCCAATGAGAGCTCCAGACACCTTCGATCCAAAAGACCTTTATAGCTGGAACCAAGGACAGAGCTGCTTGCGATCTGGGGAGACCAGTCTAGTGTCAGTAACAGCTTAACAGAGAAAGTATTTTGTTTTACAAGCACATCCCAAACCACTAGTTTGGGGGTGAAAGAAGCAGTCAACTTGAGGTGCTGGGAATGTCTGAGGAGGCAGGTGCCAGTGACCTTGTTACAAATCCAGATGCTCATGGGCACCCTTGCTGGTATGAGGCAGCGCTAAGATCCGTCCCGTTCACCAAAGTGCAGCCACAGGCAAAATAGCTACAGATAACCTCAAGGCAGTGACAGTTATTGCTTTCTTAAAGTTAAAATGTATGAGACTCTCATTAGTGGAGGAATTTGATTCAATAAGGGCTTACCACTTTCCCCCTTGTGCCAGCTGCTAAATAAACCTGTGAGTGAGGAGGTACTTGCTTCTGAATTCATGCTTTGGGGTTGCTTATCTAGATGACCTGAGCTCACTCTGCTTAGCCATTTTATGACAGAAAATGCCACCTTCTCTTTGAAGTAATATCAGGTATTATTTCAAGCTGGTTTCTAGCTAAAATAATGGTCTGGGTTGTGAAGCTCTATCCAGTTCAGTATTGGAGCTGGTCGGGAGATTTTGGAGAGACAGAAGAAAGACTTCATTGAAGGTATTTGGTTCAGCTCCTGTCAGAAGTTCAGAACTCATCTAAAAATAACATTTTAGGGTAAGTGACATTTTATTACACAAAGTGATTTTTTCCCATTAAAAAAAATGAATATTGCTATAGCTAACATTTTCCTTTGAAGCTGCACTCTTGATGATGCTGTCGTTTTTAGTGGAAAGCTGATGAGGGGTCTAAAAACTTGACCTCTGTGGATTTGTTGGACCCTTTGCATCTGGTCTTAGCAGTGGGAGAAAATAATACAGAGCATTGCTCTGAAAGGACAGTGGTAACTCTGGTGTCTCATCTAATTTCCTTTCCATGACTACATTTCCGCCCATAAAGGCTAGAGGAATACTGCATGGTAACAGATGAGTTATGCTGTCATTCACTGTTATTGTTCCTTTTTAAATAGCCTTTATATGCTATATAGCATTTTTTTTCATTATCCTAGTGGTTTTTATTAACGTATGCAACTTCTAATAATGATTCATATGAGACTGCACTCACTGAGATCAAAAGAGAGCCCTAAAATGATGGGTTGAACATGATTGCTACCTCAAATAGCAAGTTCAGTTATTTTGAAGGCAAGGCTGATAAAAACTGAACAGCAGTTCACACAGTTTGTCATTTACAGAAGTTTGCCCATCTCCCATTTTTGAAATAAGAAGCAAAGCCACAGTTGCTTTTCCTTTTTTTTTTTTTTTCTTTCTTGAATTTCAATTTGTATTCACAAAAAGGTTTTGCAGAGATTTGGAGGAAGCTTCTTGACTGAAGGTTCAGGTGTTGAGCTGAGTGCCACTTGGATGAGATTTGCATGGCTCTAAGTTCCTGATCTGCAAACTGCTCTGCTAGCAATGAGTCTGAGCAACATCTGTGCACATGCCCTTTTCCAATATCCTCCTCGTTCTCCAGATGAACCAGCTGGGACCCATCCAGCCACCTGCTGCTCGTTCCTGCCCTAGTTGCCATCACATGTACAGCAGCATGTGTGATCTCTCCCTAATCATCTCCAGGAAATTCAGGTAGGTTAATTTAAAACACTGATTTTCGTGTCAGAGGCTAAATCAGCAGATGCTGCTTGAGGAAGTTTATGATGTGCTCCAAAAAATCTCTCTGCTGGCAGTGCCCAAGGTTGCAACCTGAAGCAGAGAGGCTGCCACAAGCACCACAAGCTAGAAGCTGCCTTAGCAAGCTCAGCCAGTCAAAGGGAACATGTATAGGTAACTGGAACTGGCAATTTCTTGTCTTTCTTGAGGAAATTCAGTCCTCAACATTCTCACTCCAGTTTTACAAAAGTGAAACTGAGAGACATTTGTGGCTTACAGCTGAGATGGAGGGAAAAAATAGACTTGCCTTGAAGCACATCCTATCTCTGGATGAAAATGATCGGGTCGCGCTGCTTCAGTGACATTTGATTTTATGAAGCTCTTGTGTGTTGCTATTCCGTCAGGTAATCTTGGTGACGATGGTGCCCTTCCTGTCCAGTGTCCACCTGACAGCTCCAGTTCAGTTCCTTGAGCAGTGAAGTTTCCTGTCAACTATAAATATAATTTTTATGATACTACAGAAATCCTCAAATAGTAGAGTGGAGAGAAAAATCTATCCAACTCCACTGTAAAGATCGAGAACTATTTGAGGTGATTTCTCAGTCTTTTGTGAAGGAAAAAGTGAATTGCAAGCGATCAGGCTTTTAGTGTTTTTGTGCTTTGAAGTGGATAATAGAGGCCTTTCTGTGCAATCTGAAGCTGTGGAAAGTTTGGTTTGTTGTTCTGAAGCTGCTCTTGTGGAAGAGGGCAGAGAGGGGAGAAGAGGAGGTGATGAAAAATTATACGGGGAAGGAACAAGCCAGCAGCGGCTCAGAGGTGTCTCCTAAGCCGGTGTGCTAAATGCAGCCCTTTCAATCAAGCTTGGCCAGGGCAGGTTATGAAAATTGCTTGGGAATGTCTAACTCAGCAGGCCACTGTTGATGAAAGAGGGGGCAGAAGTAACCAGATAAGGGCTTTTGTCTGTTTTCTTTTTGTGCGATGTACATAGCTGTTGGCCGTGGTGGTTTATAAAATATATTGTCTTCTGTGGAACTGAATATTCCTCATAGGTAGTAACAATTCCAAAGTGCTGGTGATATTTTGAGCACTGCATAAGCAGTGGGCCTGAAAATACCGTACACTGTATGGCCCAAGACTGTCAGAAGAGAAGGATTAATAGCTATTCAGTCAGCTGCTTTTAAAGCAGCGTCTGTTTGGGCTCCTAAGGACTCCCCTTGTCTTTGGGGCAGAGCTGCCCTTGTCAGAGATGGCTCTTTCCAGAGAGAGCCTTGAGGACAGGAGGACCAATGTGGATGGTAGTCCTCTTCCTGAGACCTGTCAGTCGTGGGCTGACGTGTGTGGGACCTCAGGGCTTATTCAGCAAGTGCTGGCCTTGCTCCACCAGAGGCAAAGCCCTGGTCCTGCAGCCAGCATTGGTAGAGGAAACTCTACCCCTCTGCAGGGTATTTGCAAATTGGGCCACCAGGAACAAAGGGATCTTGTGAGTATTTGTGAATACTCTGCACCTGCTGGGCCAGACCAGTGTTTGAAGGTGAGGGGGAAAAGGCATTAAAAGGTTGAGTTGAAGATGGCCGCGCTGAGGATGGAGAGATGGTGCCTCCATCTTCCAACCAAATGCAACTGCAGAGCTTTGCAGCAGCAGCTTAGGGCAGGGCTTTTCACAGGAGCAATTTAAGCAGCAGGAAAGCTCCATTCATATTAAGGTAAGTATCTTAATGTTTTGACCATGTTCTTTTTGCTGTGGCTGATTTTGTGGTCTGCTCATTGCTCTGATGTGACAGACACAACACTGAGAGGTGGCAGCTGGTAAAACTCACAGGTGCAAGAAACCTACTTGTTATCAGGGTGCAGAAAGATGATGCATGTGCAGGTGTACACACGTGCACAGCCTCTCTGTAACAAGCTCTTTCTAATTAAAATTGCCCCGTAGTGAAGCTGACACAGGACGCAGCGTAGTTTAGTGGGCAGAGAGCACTGGGTTGTTGTCTGAAGGTCCCACTCCTTGCTCTTGTTGTTTGCAGCGTGGCACTGGGTAGGTCACCTCTGTGCTCTGCACTGCTGGTGCCCTCTCTAATTAAATCACAGGGCCTTCAACACAGGGGCTGTCTGTGTAGAGCTTTGAACGATGTGGTTTTGATCTTGTTTGAGATCCCTCAGCACTGCATTAATACCATTGTATTAATCATATTATATGATTTATTGGCACATCATACAGGCAGTTTTAAAGACAAATGATGCTATGATGAAGGCAGAGTGCTAAGGATGAGATGTTAAAAGTTATAGTCCCATATTTCTACTATAATTTGGAGCTGATCATTTATGCTTTCAAGTAGCATAAAGCCCTGATTCGCTCAGATGAGCTATCAAGTCTCCCAGTGAACTAAGATTTGTAGAAGTTCTCTTAAATCTTCCATTGCCGTTATTGCTTTTGTCTTTTGTCATAGCCCCACTTAAAGTCATGTTACAATGTTCAAGGCTCCATAACAAAGCCAATAAAATTATCATCCTTAGCAAGCAGTGTTCTTCCAGGAGGTTGAATCCATGAGTATAGAATGGGGCTGGCCAGCCTATGGAAGGAAGGAAAGAAGTGAGTCTCAGTGAGGATCCTGTGGCAGCTCTTTGAAGATATGAGACTAGAGAAGTCCCTGTCACTACTGTGGGCCGCTGAACTTTCAATGGCCATTTCCTTTGTCAGCTGAGATAAATCAGGGTTAAAAGAATGGGGATAGTAAGTGCTCACCTGGTGAGCACTCCTGCAGACAGCTGTGCTTTCCTGCAACCCCCTAATACAGCAAAGGCAGAAAAACCTGTCTGACTAAGAACTATTAGGTATGTGTGTATGGTCATTAAAACCTGCTCAGGACATTGCCTCCGCACTGGTTTGTGGCTGGCTTTGTAAAGGTTGCTAAAGGACTGTTCAGAGGTTGGCATGTTCGTTAGGCCTTCTTGGGGCATGGTTCTGGGGGAGGCACCTGGAAGCCGCTGCTGTTGAAAGACAGTTTGGACGTGGCACCTTTGTTTGGGATGAGAGCGAACTGGTGTCAGTGTAAACAATAACATTTCTCCTTTCCCCATTCAGCTTCTGAGTAAAAACTCTTGATTCTATTCTCTGCCCCGTTGTCTTCTCCATCTGTCTGACTTCTCTTGCACATCACATGGGGCCCTTTTCCCTTCTCATGATCTCAGCTCTAGACATGAACTAAATACCACATTTGATTCCTATTATTGTTTATTATACAGGTGAAAATGCTCTTTCTTACCATTACCCAACACTGGTAGTGCTTTATTCCACAATTAAAGTGAGATGGTTTAAGAGTATCAATGTTGGGACCTTCAGCACGTTCTTCATTTACACTTGAACTGTGATGAGACCAGCAGTGCACATGGGATACATGCTGATACTGCTGGTGCGTCTCTCCATCTGAGCTTTTAATGGGTCGTGCGGGATAAATGTTTCTAAGCAGTGCAGTATTTTTCTTTATTGAAGCAAAAAGCAAATTGCATCATTTGGCATATCTTAATTAATATGAAGATGGATGTCTCTATTCATGTTACTCCTTTCCTCTCGTTTCAAAGCACTCTTAGAGCAACAGCTTGCCAAAACCACCCCATGCTACCTTCTTTACATAGGGACGACTTAAATGATCCTATCAACATTTTATGGTGCCTGTTCTGATGAGGTTGTAATTTGGAAGGCAGGGTCTATCATGTTGTAACAAATCACTGCCTTGCAAAGCTCTGATTTGAGGGACAGATCTGAACCTGGAAAAAAAAAACAAAACAAAACAAACCAGCTCTGAATTTCTAACAAATAATTGGTCCTTGTTTCTCCATAAATCTGAATTTCCTATCTGCAAATTCAGGATGAAAAATGTTCATTTATCATATTTATCATATGAGGAAATTAAATTTGCTTGCTTGGTCATTTCTGGTCAGAGCCTGGCAGTCTCAGTCTGTGCATAAAGTTTCATATGAGAAGAAAACTCGCCACTTGAAACTAAAGCTAAACATTTTTAGATTATAGTTAACAATTTCAAAAACATCTCTGGCAATAAAAGATAATATCTCAGCTAGCTGATGCTAATCAGTGTAGAAACTTTCATGTGAGAAGTGGGTAGCTAGATAGTAAAGTTCTAAGGGGCCACATGAGAGATTTCCCCTTGTCTGGGTTTGTAGTCTGTCCAGGAATGCCCTGCTCAAAGGTTGCTGTAGAGCTGTGTAAAAATCCCTGGACAACCTGCTATTGAAGAGAGGCTCCGCTTGATCAAGTGTGTGCAGCTTCCCTTGGTGGTCTTGGTATCATCTAAGGGTATCTGGACGCCACCTGATCCCTCTGCAGAAACCATCTAGCTTGATGGGGAAGCCAGGGTTATACATAATACATGTGTGGTTTAATTTTTCTGTACTTATGAGTGAATGTCACTGTCACTCATTAGCTCTCAGCTGGCAATGGCTTCTTGGGAAGACAGGCTTTGTAATTTTGGCAGTTCAGTGGCTGCTCCAATGAAAGGTGTCTTCTACTAGCATACGTGTGTGTGTATATATGTGTGTGTGTGTATGTTTATATATGTACATATATATACATATGCTTAACGTAATTCTGTTTATTTAAAGCTGTTCCAGTGCAGACTGACATCCCTGCAGATGCACAAGGATAGAAATTTCATATCCTTATGGGTGTTCATTTCATTAAAAATAAATTATCTCTCTATTGCTAGATGTACTGTCGACAGGTTACAGTTTGTGCTTTAAGAGTGCAACTGAGAAATCACATATTAAACAATATTAGATAAATGTCATTGTACATTTAAGCTCTTGCAGGCCATTTAGGCAACTTGTCTTGATGTTGGCAAACGCATCCATGTACAAGTGAAGGATGTTGTTTCTGGAGGGTAAAAATTAATGAATGCCTATTTTATAAGAATGGTGGTTCCTGTGATGGTGTAGCAAAATGTGCTTTGAAGGAATGAATATATTTGCTTTCAATCTAGTGAGATAAACCCTTCATAGAACAGGATACTGGAAGCTCGAAGGATCTTAGGTGTACTTGCACGTGGACACTTTTTGTTCCAGGCTTTCATGCCCTATCCCCACTGCGTATCTGCCAACCCTCTTATCCCTGCGCCCGCTTCGATGGAGTAGTTCCCTTAGACTTACTCTAACTACCTGGAGAGGATGTTGGCTTTGCACCAACATGGATGGTCATCTAAGCGTCAGTCGGGGTCAGCCTCAGGAGGGCAGCAGAGCAGACGAGGGCTGTGCCGCTCGCTCTGCCGTGTGTGCAGCTCCCTGCACGCCCAGCCCGGCCGTGGGGCCTCCGCAAGGACTAACGCGAGGGTTTGGGAAAGCACAGGGTGCGTGGTGCTCACTGTGGCCACCTTTACGGGGGTCCGTACTCCTTGATCTTTTAATACAGCTAGATAGATACAGCTCAGCCATGTTCAATTGCATGAATGTCTCATCTTCCCAGATGCTCAACCCTTTGGCTTTGTTTTTACGTTTTTTTTTTTTTTTTTTCATGCATATGCATTTTTCTGTGTGCAGTGTGCGTATTGCAGAAAGCTTTTTAACATTTCAAGAGAACTCTGATACAGTCAAAGGGAATTCTTCTGAGTGGGGTGCAGAAATCTTACTTATTGATGCTAATTATGTAGCCCTGGTGATTTACCTTAAATATTGCACCTGAGAACATTATGAAAGTCTTTCGTTGTCCCTTCTTATCTGGGCACATGTGTTTTTTTTGGAGCACTATCTCTTAAGTTGATTAAAACATACTTTGTTTCAAAGGTTCTCCTACTCCTCTCTGAAGCCTATGCAAAAAATTAACTTTGATAGAAAGTCCAAATGCAGCATATTCTATTGCAGGGGCTAGCAAGGCATCCAGCATGACCAGACAAGTGTGAAGGAATGTTCCTATCCAAAGCAGCTGGAAAATACTGGTGTATAGAAAGGGGTTTTGGAAATTTTCATAAATACCAAGCAGTGTGTGCTGTCTTTGTTTCTATAAACGTAGCCTCTAGCAATATTTAATTTTCCCAATATCAGTTTACCATTATTTCATTCCAGAACCACTTGCTTATATTTTGGACAAAAACTTACTTTGCTGTTAAGAAGTTGTAGTGAAAGCTAAGGCAATCATGTAACTACATCTGACATAAATGAAGGCCTTAATTTTGTCTGCTCTATCTTGGGAGAAGTCAGACTTGATAAAAAGACTTTTTCCTTTTTTTTTTTTAACCACAGGGATGTTTGCTTTTCTGCAGGACCTGGAGTGGGGCTGAGTCTGGATGCAATGGAAAACCGTAGTCAGGTAAGGACTGACTTTGTAAAGGTGGCTACAATAATCAAAACTTATCCTATAGATGATTCTCCCTGAAGGTGATGCATTGGCTGTGGAGGGTGCTGGCACACTGCTGATCCGAATAGCGAAACTTTGTTTTTTTCTAGGGACTGAGAGATTAATATTAGCCACAGTGTGGGAATCAAGACTGTAAGGGGAATTACCCAGATTCACAACAGTATCCAGATGACTCTCAGAGAAGTAAGTGACACAACTGAGGAGTTCGCAGAAAACTGAAGGCTTGTAGGGACTTCTCCCATGTAGGCCTTTCTGCCAGACCCTATTTAATATTGTGCAGTTATGGACCTGGATGAGCCATTATATTTGGTATCTTTCTTCCCCATCATGGTCTTCCTCCTTCAGCAGTTTGTACTGAAATTTGCTTTATGAGCAAACAAAAATCCCTATAAAGCAAGGCGTGAGCTGTATTTTATCAGCAGCTACCCATGTAGTAACTATGGCATGAGGTAATCTATTAGTAACACAGGACAAGCAAACCTTCCCCTGAAAAAGTCCCTAGGGATATATGGCTAAAAACTAAGCTGCTAAATTGTGTTTCTGTGGCTCCAGGCTGGTAATCCATGCAGGCTCCGGAGAAATGAAACGGGTGGCTTTGAAGCCCTCTCAGACTCTGGAAAGAATTAGTCAATGGCAGGTTCTTGGCAAGTTGTCCAACCACTAAGCTATTATGCAAAAGCTGCATGGCCCAAGAGATGACTGTGGTCATGGTGGAGCTTGGTCCTGCCAGACATGATCAGCCAGCTTTCCAAGGCACTGCTGGTTGAACTGAGAGATGGGAGAACGTGCTGCTCAGGCCAGGCCAGCTCCACCAGTGTCCACGACATGAGGTAGCCAGAGAACTTCCACAGCCCGAGACGCAGAGAGCAGGAAGCGCAGCAGGTGCTGCAGGGGATCCAGTGCAGACACAGTTCTGCCCACGTCCTGCTGATGTTGCCCATCTATTTTACTGGCTCGTACCCTTAGGTGTTGCTTCTAATAATATATCCATTTATGTATTTCTATCTACACTATTAGAATTTTGAAAGCATAATCTATTTAAAAGAGGTTTCTGCAGCAGGATAACTGGTACAAGACTGACATCTACTGATTTATATTTCAGTAGTTGCCAGATCAGTGGACAAGACTGCAGAGTACCCCATACCCTGCTAAAGGACATACTCCAAACGTGTAGCCCGTACCCTGCCAACTGCTGCTACAAGGTGTGCTTCCTGGGTGGTTTCTTAAGCACAGGGTCATGTATTTAACTTTCACAAAAACAATCTGTTATTAAAATGAATTTTATTCTTAAGCTGGTAGTTCAAAAGTTATAGTTATCCCTGATGAACACTTCCATTCTCTTGCAGTTGCAGAAAGGGTCATTTCATCTAGCTGCACCTGTCATTGATCCAAGAAATTTTAATTCATGCTTTTTGAAAAAATGATTTTCCAAAAACAGGTATTTTACTTAGAAAGATCTCTGCAAAAATAGCGAGAGGTCCAATATGTCAGAACTGGTTCAGCACAAACACCTCTACAGTTAAACAAAAAAAAAAAAAAAAAAAAAAAAAAAAAAAAAAAAAAAACTAGAATCTTCTTTATGCCAGGTGGTGGTATTAAAATTCTTCTTCAGCTTGTTTGCAACGAGAGCGTTTCAGTTCCAGCAGCCTCTGCACTGTCTCAGTAATTGTACGCTCGCCATGCACCTTGTTATCTCTAGTGCGAATATTTACTGTTCCACTGGCCTTCTCCTTTTCACCAACAACTAAAAACAACCAAGATGCAAAGACATTAACTTAACATTTCTCAAGCATTTTTTCATTACCATAAAACAAAGATATTAAACAGAACTTCTAAAAAGCTTAACCACCAGCACAAATCCTTCTTTGTCCTCCTCCTCCCTCCCCAAGCTTAGATCTGTAGTAGCCAGCAGTCTTCTTATTTAATCCCATTTATTAATCAAATTAAATCACATTCCTTTAAAAGGTTTTAGTATATTACAAAAGCAACTTAGCCAAATATAAGGGGAAAAGTTAACTGAATAAACTCAGCTTGGCTTATTTCCTCCTACAGCCAGCCACAAAGCCAAAGTAAGTCTAGGAGTACTCTATGGGCAGAGGTTAGAAAGACAGTTTGATTGTAAAGAACCTAGTTTCTTTTTTTTATTATTATTTTATAAAGACAGCAAGGTCACTTACTGGAAAAGTTCAGAGTTATTTGTTTAAATATTGATACACACCCCAAGATAATACCTGTTTGTTTCACTACTAATATAAATTTTACAGGATAGAGTTGGAGGTAGCTACAGAAGAAGCCTGTATAACTAAGACAGTACTTCAAATCATATACTTAAAGGTAATTGTCCTGCATCACCCAGTCTTGCAAGAGTCTGCTCTTAAGATGTGCGTGCTTAGTTCCAAGATGCACCACAGCTGAATGCAATGAAAATATGGCACTTCTTTTGCCACACCTCAGATAAGAGAGCAAAATACTGAAAAAAAAGAAAATCACTTAATCTACTTGACAAATGAAAGGAGATTCCACATGTGCTTCCATACTAATGAGCGGAGGAGAGCAAAAATACTTTTCTCTGAAGCAGCAATCAAGTTTTGGGCCACTCTCTCTGCAAAGACCTTCACTAAGAGCAGTGCAAGCAAGGAATGCCATCATGCAGACAGTGGAGGCTGAGATGGAGAGCTTTAGGGAGCAAAGTGGTCTAAAACACTGACTACCGGCCTCTCTCTTGCTCAAAGAGGAAAAAGCTACATCAGATCCTAGTCCTGTTCAAGACAGTCAGCCAACACGAAATAGCATATGCCCTATACATTACCTAGAATGAAGTTATACTGTGCAAGCTGAGCGTTCCTGATCTTCTTGTTCAGTGTGCACCCAGGATCTACATCAACATCTGCCATTAATCCAGCATCGTGGAATTGCTGTCTGACCTAGAAGAAGCATTTAAACTGACATTGAAAAAGGATATATTTTTTCTGTGATGATGAACTATTTATGAATTGTAGGTTTAACAAGCCAGTCAAACTTGTCTAACTCCTAAACCAAAAACACCACTGGGTCATGCCCTGGAGATGAGGCTAGTTCAAGAATGTAAAAACACGTCAGCTAGCAGGAGTTCATACACACTAAATCACTAAGCATGCTGTGGGACCTGACACACTGGGCTGATTAGGGACTTGAATTTGGCACGGAGAAAGACAGCTCTCTGATGAAGATTTTATTTTGAAGACTTCTAAAAATATATATAATGTGCTTGAAAACTATAGAGAAGAATATCAGCTGGATGCTGAAAATGCCAAGATTCAGCTTCATTTTTCTTATTACTCTGCAAGAAACACAGGGCCAGGGGAAACTGGAACTTGAAGTGTAGGAGCTTTTCCTCTGGCTGAAAAGCTAAACTTTCCAATAAAAGCATCAACAGGATCAGCAGTTGTTGCTGAGATACCCAGTATTTGTTTCAGGTCCTTTCTACGATCCATCTACAATTTCAGCAGCTTAATTTGTTGTCATTTGTACTATACAAATGCTACAACATAATATGCAAAAATTTGTCATTAATAACTGAGTAGCTCATCTAAATACAGTATTTCTGGAACAGATACACACAAAAAAAACTACGCAACTTCACCTTTTGAGCATATTCATCACATGTTGGTCCCACTGGTACCACCATAACCTGCTGTGGGGAGAGCCAGAGCGGCCTTTGAAAACAAAAGAACACAAGTTTTACAGCTTTTAGTATTTTTCAATGTAACATAGCTTATCAATACTCCAATTTAAAATAGCCAGCAATAAATGAGACTAAAATGTACCCTACAGACTCATTAAGCCACTTTCCCAGGTTGTTTTCAGAGGTAATGGCAGCCCTGAACTCAAGTCACAGCTAATCTCCCCAAAACCTAAGTGTCTAAAGAAAAATTTTGATGTGGGCACAGGTACTTATTCACCTGAAGTTTCAAGTTGTGTTCTACAACAGAAAAGCTGAGGTGTTAGGCTTATTACTACTAATCATGAAAAAAAAGTTAACTTTTGAGCCTCTGTAGTATTCAGAGATCATCCCTACTAGATACAATACTGCAGCAGGCTAAGGATGTTACCTACATAGAGGACTCTAAGGCAGCCCAGCTGCATGGACAAGATGAGATGCATGGGTTGTAGAGCTCAGCTGCATGCTGCACCTGCAGGAGTGATATCATGTAGTGGCTACCATGTCTGGGATTACTCAACGCCTTGGGAATGCAGTTTAGGAAGAATCCTGTCATACAGCACAACTCTGAAGCAAGCGAGTAACTAATCCTTTTTACTCTTCCATACTTTGGGCCAATTTATCTCCTACTATATAAAATCTTTGCTCAAACTGGAATAATAAAGCTACTTTTCAACATTACCATTTGCCACCGTAGTTTTCCGTGAGAATGGCAATCATTCTTTCCACAGATCCCAAGATGGCCCGGTGAATGATAACTGGTCTGGTCTTGTCATTACCATCGTGGCTGTGAAGAAAGATTTTTGTTTTTAAGGTTAGGCTGATTCTCTTTTAAAACATATGCCTGTAGTTTCCAGGCAAACTAGATTATACAGCAACTAAAAATACCAATTACTTTACTCACCTGACAAAGGTAAGGTTAAATCTGACTGGCAGCTGGAAATCTAGCTGGATTGTAGCACACTGGTGGTAGCGACCAATGGCATCTTTGATCTGAATGTCAATCTTAGAAACAAAAGACAAACT
Organism: Tinamus guttatus; assembly: GCF_059628265.1. Taxonomy (NCBI): domain Eukaryota; kingdom Metazoa; phylum Chordata; class Aves; order Tinamiformes; family Tinamidae; genus Tinamus; species Tinamus guttatus. Next base: position 66,993 of record NW_028288989.1, on the reverse strand, counting down.
TTTACTGGAGTTTAATATACATTTTCCTGTGAAGGCAAACGCATTAAGACAGAAACTTTAACTCAGAGTAGTACAGAAGAACTATATACGGCTTTAGACAACGTACTTTTACTTTGTCCTGCTTTGATAATTAAATGATTTGAAAACTCTGATGCATATACCCGTCAAAAAGAAAAATGAGGCAAGCAAGTGACTTTACTTCAGAGGGAATCACATTTAATACATCATGCTCAAGAGTTTCAATCTGCTTTGCCTGAGATTTTCACGGGCTTTTTTACTGAAGAAAATTCAGCAGCACATCAAGGAACAAGTACATTTGTATTGGATCAGAACTGAACATTTCTCATTGAAAATATGACTTCAATCTGAAACTGGGAAACTTACGTTAGTTTACTATACAATACTGGAAAATGTGGTAGCTTGTATGGTATATTCAGGGCATAGTCACAAGGATGAGAATCCTTGTGTTAAATAATCTCCTTTTTCATAAGGACTGCATTAATTAGTGACTGTCTATGTGTCTGTCTACACTCAAGCCTGTTGTTTCTGCTTCATCGTAACAACTTTAATTCTGACCACACCTGTAACAAAGTGGCACAAGCAGACAGCCAGCCAACAGCAGATTTACACTATCTGGACCTTACTTACTTGGCATATTACTTTCTTAGTCATCATTTTACCAGTATGGCTGTATGTAGGAGTTGTGCTCTTTATTTTGGCTTATAAATTAGATATATTTACAACCTTCTCTGAATTTCAAATCACCCAGTTACAGAGTATATATAAATAATAAAAAAAGACTTAATTACTTTAAAGGGACCCTAGATGTAGAGCTTCACTTAAGATATAACTTCAACCAATTCCCACTAAAACCAGTGCAACAAGCTACATGTGTGCTCACTTCACTTAAACTGGAGTGTGCTAGAACTAAATACAAGGTTAACTAAGGTAAGTGTTCCTGCAGATATTTGCCTCTTTTCAAATCTACTGAGGAAATTATTAAATCCTGTTTGCATTTCATATTGTGAAAGATTAGCTCCTGTAACACATTCTGCATACAACCTATAAAATGAAATTGATTCAATTAACCTACAAAGAAATCAGAATGAGTTTACTAAATGAATTAATGTAGACATAAATGTAGGTTATGTTTATTAGAGAAAGATCTACAAGTAATTTTGTAATGCTCTGTGTCCTTATGTTCAGAGACACAAGTGGATTTCTAGAGTCCTGCTTAACCTGTGCAGACTCAGACATATTTCAAAAATACAAAATCAATGCCAAGGTTTGTTTTCAAATACCAAAACCCAGTAGCAACAAAATTTACCCCCCCCCAAAAAAAAAACCCTCTGCCCGTAAAAGGAACTCTTCAGAAATGTATTTATTTAATCAATAAATCTGCTCATTTTTTTTCTCATTTCTTGTTTTACATATAAATCAAGACTTATTTATATACGTTATGATTCAGTGATTGCCAAAAAAAAATATTTCTGCTGTAGCTATTCCTCTGGTAGGTCAGATCTGAGACTGCCACCTTCTGTTCATTTCTCTCACTAAATTATTTGGCTGCTACTTGAGCAGAGCTGATTAGTTTGCAAAGTAGAATATTTACTAGATGAAGCCTTTATCTTGCTCAGGTATCTATTTGAAAATGCCTAACAAAATATCTGCACAGGCAGCTGCCTAACACTTTCTTTCCAGGGAATTCATACATTACAAACATTTTACAGAGAACCAAACAGAATTAAAAGCCAAACCCACCGAGTGGGTGATTGTAACATACTAACCTTAGGTCCATAGAAAGCTCCATCACCAGGGTTTAATTCCCACTTCTCACCAAATTCATTGAGGCTGTTTTCAAGTTGCTAGGGATAAAGGACACACACACACTCAGCCTTTCTCCCCATCATTTTCATTTACAGTGTTTCAGTGCTACAGCATCAGGTCAGCCTGCTGCTAGAGGCACCTAAAAACTACCAAATTACCTATGCTTTTCAGTTACTGCTGCAACTATTTAAAAAACAAGTAAACAAACAAACAAATTATATATTTTGGAAGAGGCCAGTCAAGCAATGTTGGCTTATATACTTATAAGCCAACATATAAGTAACAATCACCAACAATAGTAACAATAAGTAACAATAGCCAACACAAGCCAACAATGTAAGTAGTTTTTATGCTAGATTCAAATCCAAAATCCATTCCTGCTGCATCTTCTCCCTCCCAGTGCAGCTGAAAGGGCTAACCCTGTCCTTTGGATCATCAAAGCAAGCTGGCTCTAAGACTTATTACAGTGGATGGCACTATCAGTTTTCTTTCTCCTCCTCTCAAAGTATTTTTGGCCAAAAAGAGTAAAAGAGAGACAGATGTGTTTGTTTCTTCAAACAATTGTTTGTTTCTGATATGTAAATTGCACTGAGAATATAATCTCCATGCAGAAGGACAACATAAAACAAAAGCCATTTCTCGCAGGCAGACAGAATTAAAGAAATATGGAGTTATATTTCTTATGCCCAGCTGTTACTCTTCTTCCCAGAAGAGGATCTGTTCTTTCAGGTGTGCCAACTGCAGACTAGTTTTCATTTAAAAAAAAATATCATTTAAGTTACTGTTTACCTTCTCAGCTTGATTCCATACTTCAATATCTCCAAGATACTTTTCAGGACGAGTGGAAAGATTCAGTTTGAAGGAAAATCCAAAAACATCATAAACAGTACGCAAGAACTGCAGACAGCTCTTTATCTCCTCTTCAATCTTTATGAGAACGGAAATGAAGTGTCAGCTATGGGAAACTGAGTTATTTGGATTTTAATACACAATTCCATTTAACTGCAGCCCATACCTGCTCAATGGCACAGAATATGTGAGCATCATCCTGCTGGAAGCGGCGTACTCGAGTGAGGCCAGTAAGAGCTCCTGACAGTTCGTTACGATGCAGGACACCAAAATCTGCCAATCGCAACGGCAGCTCACGCCACGATCTCGGACGATGATCAAACATCAGGCTGAAAAAATATTTTGTAATTTGATACTCATCCAGAATCAAAGTTTAGCAAAGAACAGACAGTATATAAGCTGATGTCCCTAACTCCAACCATGAGATCTGAACGCAGTGAACATTCATATCTATTTTTTTAAAGGAAAACAAATTCAGATACTGCTAACAGCTAACAGACTTCCCTCCAAACATGCACAGAGGGTGAAATAGCTCCTAAAACTGAACACGAAGACCTGGACAGCCAAATAGCCATAAAAAGGATAATGCTCAGGGATCCATTTTGGATATTTGAGACTTGTGGTACTTGGATAAGTTAGTTCTGAAAATGTAGCCATTTTAACAAAGGAATAATGGCATTCCTCAGTGTTTCAATATACAGAGAACTCAAACACTCATAATTACATTGCTCCTGACAGCATACCAAATCAAGGTGCTTCCTTACAATTAAGCACAGAAAACAAACTGAGCATTTTTTAAAGCAGCAGCATTTTTGATGAACTGGGTTTATTATGCATTTACCAGTGTCCTGGGCAGTTCATAGGCTTCAGAGCAAAGACTTCTTTCTCCACTTCAAAGGAAAACATGTTGTCACTGTAATGCTGCCAGTGCCCTGATGTCATCCATAATTTGCTGTTGAAAATATTTGGAGTGACAACCTCCTGGAATCCACGTTTTCGATATTCACTCTAGAACAACAGACCAGAACGTAAAATTATTTATAAAACAAAAAATACATGCACAGCCATAGAATATGCAAATGTTGCCTTCCAAAAGTCCATGACTCAATAAAAATATAAAGAAAAGAAGAAAAATCTGACCTTTCTATTCCTTTTTATCTGTGAGGCAGTAGTGATTCAAGCTGGACAAGCCAGGTTACCTCCATTACACAAGCACCACCCTCCCCCAATCTTTTCATGTGTGCTAATAAGCAAGAAGAACAAGTTTATTCCTTGTAAGCATAGGAGGAGTCTCTAATTATACAATGACACTTGATAGTACCCTGCAACCCAAGTATATGACAATAAGACAGAAAGATTTTAAATATTACAGCAAGAAGGTCAGGATATTTTTCCTAAACAACATCTTATAATAGACAGTTCCACAATGCCAGATAAAGCAAATCACCACAGCTGTTCTACCACAGCGTATTTTAAGCTCAACTGTTCTACTGGATGTCAAAGAATCCATAACATCCATTAAACAGCTTTAAATGGAGGTAAAGTTCTGATAATAAAACCTTAATTTAGCAAAAATCACCACTTCAAAGAAACCAGGTTACTTTTGCTCATTGCTTGCAGAATTAGTACATTTTTAACATAGCACTTAAGTCTATATGGTTACATATTCTTCTAAAATTAAGAATTTCTGTAAGAAATTACTTACTCGAATGAATTCAATTAATGTGTTATAAATATAAGCTCCTTTTGGCAAGAAAAAACAGCTACCAGGGCTGAGCTCATGGAAGAAAAACAGTTCTTGGTCCTGCAGAAAAACAGTATTTGAAAAAAAAAATACATATATATATATGTGTGTGTGTGTGTGTATATATATATATATATATATGAACACCAGTACTTTCACTGACATTCACAGACAACTTACTACTGACAGAGCATCACTACTCAAAGGTAAAAAAAAAAAAAAAAAGCAAAAAAGTAAATAACAATAGGCAGGTGCATTTCCATTGGTATATATATATATATGTCTGTTAGTGTTGACTGTTGAAGTACATTGTTCAGTTTTCTATTTCAATACTGACGCTCCAAATTCTGTGTTATTCCTGTGTTTATGTGCAATTACTGTGCCTCCAAAGTTCATTTGTTCCATTGGCAAGTACCAACTAGTTCTGCTGCTGCAGCTCACTAGTAGTTTGCACTTGTATTAGAAGTGTGAACTGTATTAATCTAATTTTCGGGCAAACAGGATATGCTTCAGGACAGCACATAGTGAAATTCTGCTCTGTTTTACTGATGCCTAAGCAATAGACGTTGCACAGTGTGTCCAGGACTATCAATTAGCTGACGGAGGTTCCCATCAAAAACAAACAAACAAACCCCACAAGAACAACAAAATAAGCAGAAAGTATTCAAAGAGAAAAAGCTAGCAAGAGCATGGTCAGCAAAATGTATAATGCATGTCAGGACTAAGCAAGAAGGAAAATGCAGAAATGCACTATTGACTATAACATCACACGGAAAAAAAGAACTGTGAGTGAACAGGCTGCAGCAGCTTGTATAGGAATAAACTCTTCCTGCAGATTGATGTGTTCCTGTTTTGTTATGTTTAATCTGTGGAATAAGGATACTGTAGTGTTTTAAACAGCAAAATCTTTAAATAGTAGTTTCATTTGCTTTAGAATTTTTGATGCTCAGTTGCTACAGAAAATTGCCTGGCTTTGCAAAATTACTGAAAATGCAAACACATCTATATTGGTTGTTCCAGAAATACACGCCGTCTTTGAGATGCTTGTAGTTATGAGGGTACATTCACATGGTGTTTGTGAAATACATTACCAGCAAAGCTGTCTCACCCGCCCAATCTTTCTGTGATCTCTGTTCTTAGCCTCCTCCTGCAATTTCTCCCACTCCTTCAGCATTTTTGCATCTGGGAATGAAATTCCATAGATCCGCTGAAGGGATTCCATATCAGCCTTGCCTTCCCAATAGGTAGAAGAATTCTGCATGCAAAAATTAAATAATACAATAAGCACAAGAAGATACTCCATATTTTACTATCACCTGTAAGAACACATGAAATCAGCAGTATCTGTATTTAATGTAGAACATCATGGCACAAGGAGAGCTCTAATTTCAAAGTTGAAACACTGATGAAAACTAAATATATGTCAAAATTTTAACAGGGATCAATTTTCTGTAGAGACAAATCCACAAAGAATAGATGAACAGGTTTCAATAAGGGTTTTGAACTCTCCTTTCTCTTTTTTTAAATATCACTTACTCCCTCTGTAGCCATCTTCTTCCAACTGTTCTTGTTTTCACTCAGCTATAACCCTTAGATGATAAAATATATAAGCTCCAACTGATACAGATTGGCCATGTCCTTTTCTTAGGCCCTGCTCACTTTCCTATCCACTGCTGGCAGTGCAGGCTCTGGCCACCTAATTGGGCTTCATGCCACGTAAGATAATTTTCACAGCCCACAGTCCTCTCTCAATAGGTTAAACAGAGTTTAGGGCCAGGTTATCACAATTCGAATTTTACTCTTGGATTTCCCACAAACGTATTGTCTCAATACAGCAACACTTTTCTAGTGAACACATTTGTTTCATTCAGTTTCAGCACTTACCTTATGAATTTTTATGGTTTTTATCTTGCCAGTATGTCTGACATGAGGGCCCCTGCACAAATCTATCAAAGGGCCACACCTAAGAAAAGGAAACATTAATTCAGTGTATTGCATCCTAGAAAGTTTTGTCCAGTAGTATTATTTGTAGTGGCATTATTTGTAGTAGTATTATTTTGTCCAGTAATGCATTATTACCTGTACACTGTTGTAGTTGCAGTATTGACCTTCTCATTCAGAATCCGACATTTGAACTTATTATACTGAAAAGAAAAACAGCACACACAATTATTAATTACTTATTAAGCATAAGATCTAAACAGCAGTTTAAACTCTTCGCAAATCTTACGTTCTATTTCATCAAGAGAGAATTATGCAAACAGGAAAGACAGGGAGAGGGTAAGGGATGGGAGAGAGGCAGGAGAGGGAGATGCTCCACTCATGTAGCAAAGCAGGTTGCTCAGAGAGCAGGTTGTGCAGCCTCCAGCCTTACAGGTTTTCAAGACCCAACTGGACAAAAGCCTGAGAAAAATGGTTCAATTTCAGTGTTGACCCTACTCTGGGCAGGATGTTGGACTGGAGACGACCTGAGGCCCTCTTTAACTTCGAGGCCACTGTCATGCTCCTGAGACATACTTCCAGAATTCTAGAACTACAGAAAGTCTAATCTGCATTGCTAAAAAAACAGAATTATACCTTTGCTCATTTTTTTTACTGTTAATATCACAAATAATCTCATAAGAACACAAGATATTTGAAAGTTTAAATTAAGTGGACATTCCTTTCTCTATGGCTAATACAACCTGCAGCTCAAGCTACATCTACCTAACCGTGTGATGCTGAAAACAAACTTCTAAAACAGCCTACCTTAAACATTTCAAGCAGCGTTTCCTTCTTAACTTCCAGTCTTTCAAAGGCTTGTTTTTCCTTCATGATCTTCTTGCATAAGGTTTCCAAAGCAGAGAAGTCATTACTTGATACACCCCTAAAATAAACACACATGAAAAAGTAAAACATTCTTGTTTCGCTTTCTATTGCTGACCTGGAACTGGTTTTGCAATGCACTAACTTGCAGCCTGAACGTACTGCAAAGAACAAAGCAAGTCATATCTGTGATAGGAGTGATGACTTTGTCCCAGAAGGAAGCAAGTAACAAATTTTGCTGTATTTGCACTGCCCCCACTCATAGGAAAAAAATATAAATATATACCTACCCATCCTCAAGAAACATGTCATAGTAAAATCCATTTTCTATTGGTGGCCCGTAGCACAAACATCCACCATAGATTCGCTCCATGGCCTCACCCATGATGTGAGCACTCGAGTGCCAGTACACCTAAAGGAAGCCACAAAAGAGGGTTGAGTCTGAATATGCACAATGCATTTCCAAATATTTTATTTAAAATAATTTCTAAAAGCTTGCTTTTAAATATAAAGATGCAAATCCCATATTAAAGCAGTCTGTAGAAGTGACAACCCGCTCATCCAAAGCACTGATATTTCCAGAAAACAACACTGCAAAGTTATTGAATTAGAATTATTTTCAACTACTGTTCAACTACTGTTTAAATAATTCAACTCTTGTCCTGAATTTTGGAAAATACTTCATCATTTCCATGAACTTCCGTCAACCAGCTCTGGTGATATGCAGCCTGACAACCTTAAGGTGTGCTTGCAACATAAAGCTGTGGTCTTTAAGGTATTTTATGTATGCATTGATGTGGAACAGTTCATAAAGTTAAAAATAACCCTTAATCTTGTACTGCACCTTAGGTTTTTATAAATTAAAATCAAATCTATATCAGAAAATGTAAATATAAATGCAAGTTTTAAAAGTTTGCATTTAGATCTCACTGGAAATCTACATTTTTGTACCTGAACGAACAGCCAAAATTAATTATATACTTTTAGTCCATACAAGTGCAGCTTAATCAATTTTCTTATGTTTGTAACTCTGTACTTTTTTATGCAACATTGCTTTTACAGTCACTGCTAAAGAGCTTGGTTCAGAAGAAACCTATCTTACATTAACATAAAAGCTGCAAATGTAAAATTTTAATGAGAACAGATTTGGCATAACCTACAGCAACTGTTAACAAGAGACTTGGCTGTGAATATATAGTAGAATGTATGGCATTGCTAGTGTCACATCTCCCTCCAAAGAAGCCAATACAAAATTTCAGATGTACATGGAAAAAAAATATTCTCTTACTTTCATCTTTGGAACATATTAGAAACATCAATAACTAAGTAGGTCGAGTTTAATGCAAACTCAAGAATAAACAAGTTTAAAGGAGATGATACTCACTGCTTGAGCTTCTTCATCTTCAAACTTGAGCAGCTCCAGAGTACAATCCTCCTCTAAAGGACGGTCTAGATCCCAAACCACGTTGTTCACTTTCGCGATAACAGTGTTGTCAGCTAAGCCCTGGCTACAAAATAAATAGGTGATACATAAGCTTTTGAAATCAGCAAGTAGAAGCTCCCCAACTTTGCCCTCCATGCCAAGCAGGATTTTCAGGAGTGCTCAAAGTGGGTATAATGCCACAAAAACAAAACAAAACAAAAGCTTAGCCAGTTATGAACATTTAAGAAAATCATACCCACATTTCCAAGAAATGTAGGAAAATAAAAACAAAAGCATAGTCTCCTGGATGTTCATATAGTCTCTAACACATGTGACCTAAAAGTGGCTATCTTAAAATACTGACCTGCCATCAAAATCCTATTGCAATAAAATACAGATCTCACATACCTAAGAGACAAATCTCAAATAGCAAAAACAAACCAAATACCAAATTCCATTTAAAAGATAATGTATTACCTTAAGCCTTTCTTATCCACTACTCAAAAACCCTTTTCTTGATCCCAAATCACAAAAGTAAAGAAGGCTTCAAAAATAAGGCACTTAAGCATCATAAAAATGACATTTCATCTCACCCATTTTTCAGGGTTTTAGCTCTTAAAGTGACCAGCATGCAGTGATCAAACCCTCCTCACAAAGTTCAAGTCATCTCAAACTCTGGAGAAAGGCTACGCTTTTTGATGGGAATCTCACATGTAAGTAAAAATGCAGTTAAGTGAAAGTTAATCATAGTGGTAACACTCCCTGAAATCCATTGAAACATCACCCATCAGCCTTTCCCAGGTCTATACAAGCCAGCATACTCAATCTGACCATTTGCTAAATTTCTTAGCAAATTAGTTCTTAAGACAACTGCAGTACTCACTAAGAAAGATATGAAGTTAGACGTCTAAGGGATGCCACCTATAGTCTGTATTTAATTTTAGAAACTGTATCTCCAAAATGCAAAACATCAGACATAGAAAACTGTGGGTTATTTCCAATTTATTATAGAAGACCCCTTGAAGTAAATTGAATCATAGAATCATAGAATCATAGAATGCTTAGGGTTGGAAGGGACCTCTAGAGATCATCTAGTCCAACCCCCCTGCATACGCAGGGACACCTAAAGCACGTGGCACAGGACTGCATCCAAGCGGGTTTTGAAGATCTCCAGAGAAGGAGACTCCACAACCTCTCTGGGCAGCCTGTTCCAGTGCTCTGTCACCCTCACTGTTAAGAAATTTTTCCTTAAGTTCCTATGGAATTTTTGATGTTTCAGTTTCCGGCCATTTCCTCTAGTCCTATCAGTGGCCACCACTGAAAAGAGACCATCCCCGTCCTCTGCACTCCCTCCCTTGAGGTATTTATATACACTGATTAGATCCCCTCTCAGCCTTCTCTTCTCCAGGCTGAACAGGCCCAGCTCCCTCAGCCTCTCCTCATAGGGCAGATGTTCCAGGCCCCTGATCATCCTTGTAGCCCTGCGCTGGACTCTCTCCAGCAGCTCCACATCCCTCTTGTACTGTGGGGCCCAGAACTGGACACAATACTCCAGATGCGGCCTCACCAGGGCTGAGTAGAGGGGCAGGATCACCTCCCTCGACCTGCTAGAGACGCTCTTCTTAATGCAGCCCAGGATCCCATTGGCCTTCTTGGCCACGAGGGCACACTGCTGCCTCATGGTCAACTTGTCGTCCACCATGACACCCAGGTCTTTCTCCGCAGAGCTGCTCTCCACAAGCTCGGTCCCCAGCCTGTACTGGTGTCTGGGGTTATTCCTCCCCAGGTGCAGGACCTTGCACTTGGCCTTGTTGAATTGCATGAGGTTTTTCACCGCCCAGTTGTCCAGTCTGTCCAGGTCCCTCTGGATGGCAGCACAGCCCTCTGGGGTATCGGCTACTCCTCCCAGTTTGGTATCATCAGCAAACTTGCTGAGGGAGCACTCTGTGCCTTCATCCAGGTCATTGATGAATAAATTGAACAGGACTGGACCAAGGACTGACCCCTGGGGGACCCCACTAGCCACAGGCCTCCAACTAGACTCTGCACCGCTGATCACCACTCTCTGGGCCCTGCCATCCAGCCAGTTCCTAATCCATCTCACTGTCCACTCATCTATCCCACACTTCCGGAGCTTGCCCAGGAGGATGTTGTGAGGGACGGTGTCAAAAGCCTTGGTGAAGTCGAGATAGACGACATCCACCGCTCTCCCCTCGTCTATCCAGCCAGTCATTTCATCATAGAAGGCTATCAGGTTAGTCAGGCAAGATTTCCCCTTGGTGAATCCATGCTGACTACTCTTGAGCACCTTCTTGTCCTCCATGTGCCTGGAGAGGTAAACAACTGGAGAGGTAAACAACTGGAGAGGTAAACAACAAGAGGTAAATTGAGGTAAACAACTAAGATCCTAGCATTAATGATAACAGCCACAACCTGCAGATATAAACCTATCTGAAAATTGTTGCTTAAATCACAGAACAGTATCATACCTAATTCCACAAGCGATTTGGTAAGGAGTGGTTTTCCAGGACTCGGCATCAACCTGCTTGCCATCAGGCAGTGTAACTTTAATGGGTTTGCTCTCACTGGCGGCTCTTTCTGCGAGAAGTGCATCATGTTCAGCTTTGAGTTTATTGTACATCTCTAAACGCTCATTGATAAATGCAGGCCAGGGGTTCAGCTATATATATACACAGAATAAAGAGAAAGAAGAAATAATCAGATTATTGGAGTAATCTAATATCAATTCATGTCCAGAATGCAAATATGAGGGATAAACTTTTCACAAGGAACTAAGTGATTCAGGAATCTCAGTCCTTTCAATTTTGGAAGCTGTATGCAATAACTCCTCCAAAAAGGGAGTGTGGATACTGATGGTTTCTTTTAAAAAGAAGGAATATGGAAACATTTTAAGCAATGCAATTAGAAGTTAAGGAGAAAGACCATCCCAGGGACAACTCAAGATAACAGAAAATGGACAATCTGACACTTTAAAATAGTACTGAAAACACTTTTTCGATTATAAACAAACAAAAAAATCTTTTAAGTATTTCCACATACTTCACTGAGCCTTGGAATATAGCATTGAATTACTAAAATGAATTTGTGTTACACATGCCAGCTAATCAGCATTTATCTTTTTATCTACCACATCTTCCCCTCCATGTTTTCATCTGTCACTCTGTCTCTTGTGTTTTAGTCTTTACTCCTTCAACCTCTCTCAGGCAGTAAGGCGATTTAAATTACGTATCTAATAAGCAATACGCATGATTACAATTTAAGTATATATTAAATTTATAAAAGTTTAGCTTACTGAAAATTAAGGCCTGGCTTTAAGGTCACCACCACCTGTTTAATAAACTACACAAAATTCTAGCACAGGCAGAAATCAATTTAAAATGATCAAAGTTCACAAAAAAAAGTGCCTCTATGACTGGGTCAGAAAATTTAGAGAACATCTCTACCCCAAGCCACCAAAACAGAAAGCAGCTCTAGTCTGCATGTCATATAACAATGTTAGGGCTGTCAGCTCGGTTATGATCAGGGTTAATAGGGCTACGTGGATGGTTTCGATCAGCACTGGCTGGTGTCTGGCTATCTCAGCGCATGGCTGAAGGGAGCTGCTTGCTTGTACCCACCACGGGGACCGCAAAGACGGAGCATCTCACACAGGTCTTCATCATCCCAGGCCACAGGGGCACCTCTGTAAATAGCAGCTAACTCGCTGCCAAACAAGGTCATTTCCGCACAGATTTTACAGAAATTAGAAACAGCAGAACAAGGAATGGAATAAACACAATACTACATAAAATACTCTGGAGGGATGAGCTGCGGCAAGACCACCAGTACACAAGGCAACAGCCAGGAAACTACAGGAAATGGCACCTTTAATGTAGTTTAAATGTGCGCATACGTGTGCGGCATAAGGCCGCCGGGAAGCTCACCTCCGTGCGCCCTTCATCGCCTGCCCCTTCCTTCGTTTTCTTCTTTCCGCAGTCTCCCTTTTTTCCTTCCTCGGCGTTTCCCTAGGGCGAGCGAACACCCCCCTTCTCACTCTCCGGACACGCTCGCACTTTCCACCCCGTCCAGCCCCTCAACACAACACGAAGGAGTCCCGAGCGTCAGGGAAAACACCCCCACCGGGGCACCGGCCGCCCCACCGGGGCACCGGCCGCCCCAACGGGGCAGGGGCGCCCCACCGCCTCCCCGTACCCCGATCGCCCTCCCGGCCGAACCGGGCCGAACCGGGCCGGCCCCGGCCCACCTGGCCGCCGCCACCCGCCATGGCGCCGCCGCGGAGCGAGGGAGGAAGCGGCGGGGCGGCCCGGCGCAGGCGCCCTGCGCCCCGCGCAGCTGATGCAACCAGGGGCGGGAAGGGGCCGCGCGAGGGCGGCTCGGCGAGGCCGGGGCCCGCCGGGCTGGGGGGGAAGCCGCTTTACCGCCCTCCCGGCGGTACCTCCCGGGCGGTAAAGCGGCTTCCCCCCCCCAGCCCGGCGGGTCCCGGCCTCGCCTAAGCGGCCCCTTCTAAAATAAAACGCCGCCCCGAGCTCGTCGCCGCGCTGGGGGCGGGAAGCGGGGGCGTTTCCCCTGTTTGAGCAGTTTTTGCCCCGTGAAAAAGCCCTCCTCGCTGCCCTTGCCCAGAGGCAAGGCTGGACGGACGACCCTGGAGGACACCCTGCAAAGGCGGCGTGAAGTGGGGCTGGCCGAGGGCTGAGTTCTCAGCAAGAATAATCAATAGATAAGGAAATAAGGATTGGGGGGGGAATCTGTCTAGTAAATGGCACAGGAAGATGCTGATGGGAGAGTCAGGCTTGGACAGTGGGCATCTAGGCTGGTTCCCCTTGGTCCATGCAGAGGGGAAAGGGGATGAGAGGGTCCTGGTGTCTGTAAAAAAAAGGCTACAATATTCACAGTTTTTTGACGTTGTAACCTTTCTTCACCTTTCCTCCTGGTGTTGCTTTCATGGGGAAAAAAAAAAAAAAAACACCTACTTAGGAAAATAGCGTTTTGGTACATGCTTGTAGCAGTCGTGGCTCTGTGAGGGGAAGGTTCTTGCAAGACCTTGGGAGCCCCCCCTAGGCTCATTCAGCAGCCAAGCAGCCCAGCCAAGGAAAGGTGTTTATTACAAAATTCACATTTGAAAGAAATACCGGCAGAGTCCTGGGTTGGAAAGAGCCTTTGAGGAGGCTATAGCCGAGGAGAGGGATGCAGCTCCGCTTGGACCCCAGCTATCTACGTGACGCCACTGCTGTCTTGCTTGCAGTCTTCTTGAATAGCTGCCTCCTGCCCGTCTACAAAAACATGCAATTTTGGAGTGTTTTGTCCAGTCAAAGTGCTCTTAGGTGAACGTCAGAGCGTCTTAGGCTCCACAGACTTGGATGCTGCAAGACATAATTCTGGAAAGATGTGCAGTTCAATACAGCTTTCTAATATTGGTTATGTAGATGTAAGAAAACATTACCATTACCAACTCACTTGGCCACAAAAAAAAAAAAAAAGCAAATATTTGTGTATTTAAAAATACTACAATTGGAGGATGTAGCAAATATGGATTTAAATATTTTTATACAGCATAGACTTAAAGACAGTGTTTGTTGTCTCAAAACAAAAATAGCGAATATATGGAAACATATGCATTTAATAATGTATGATGCTGTCTGGTAATGCAAAGGAAAATTGTTTTAAAATATGTCTTTATACATTATCAATATCTTCTAAAAAACCTTTTCAGTGTGAAGGAATTACAGCTAGATAAGAGGCAGCATGTTGCAAATGTTATGAATAAATTGTTTTGCCCCAAGATGACCAAAAAAAAGGTACTGATACTGTTAAAGAGAAAACAAAAGATGATTCAGTATTTCCAAAGCAATTAAAAGTGTAGCAGAACTGTCTGCTTTTCCAGAAGATGGCAGCAATGATACATGCTGTGTTGCTGAAGAAGTAATTTCACTGGACGTCCCATACACAACTTTCTGATTTAGACCATGGGACTTATGGCATAATCTTGTGCCGGGACTGCAAGACAGAAGTTTGGATGTCCTGGATCGCAATTGATTTATTTGGTTAAACAGATATTGTTCTCACTTTTAATAGATAATATGTCTCTCCTTGAACCTGCGGTAGAGCATTTCCATTGAATCGCTCCTTCGTTTTAAATGTGTCAATTTGCTGTGGCAGTGACCTTTGTCACCCAACAGTAGAATATTAAATAACTGGAATAGTCTCATACAGAACATGCATAAGGTGTTAAAGAGGAAGCATGCTCAAACCCTGAGGGGAGATTATGAGAAATTCTCCAATTTAAGGATCTTATAACCTTCAACGTTGTAAGGACAGCTCTACAGTGCTGTTACTCAACTATAGCCAACTCTGTTTTTTTATCTAGGAAACAGTGCATTGCGTTGGACATCAGAAGAAAATTGATCTTCAGACATGTTTCTGTTTGTTAAAAGTACCCTACTATGTATGTGTGGCCTGTATATGTTTCATATAGTTTATGTCTACCACAATGTAATAACCGCAATAAGATATTATCCCCACAAAATCACAGAATCATAGACTCACAGAATCACAGAATGGTTAAGGTTGGAAGGGAGCTCTAGAAATCATCTAGCCCAACGCCCCTGCTCCAGCAGGGTCACCTAGAGCACAGGGTGACATCCAGGTGGGTTTGGAAGATCTCCAGAGGAGACTCCACAACCTCTTTAGGCAGCCTGTTCCAGGGCTCTGTCACCCTCACAGTAAAGAAGTTCTTCCTCCTATGGAGGTGGAACTTCCTGTGTTCCAACTTAACACTCGTTAACCCTCGTCCTGTCACTGGCCGCCGCAGAGCCTGGCCCCATCCTCCCTACAGTCACCCCTCAGCTACTTGAACATGTTCATCAAATCTCCTCTCAGTCTTCTCTTTTCCAGGCTAAACAGGCCCAGCTCGCTTAGGTCTTTCCTCGTAAAAGAGGTGCTCCAGTCTCGTAATCATCTTTGTCACTCTATGCTGCACCCTCTCTAGAAACTCAGTGTCCCTCTTGTACTGAGGAGCCCAGAACTGCACGCAATACTCCAGGTGCGGCCTCACCAGGGCTGAGTAGAGGGGCAGGATCCCCTCCCTTGACCTCATGGCAATGCTCATCCTGATGCAGGCCAGGATCCCATTAGCCTTCTTGGCCACGAGGGCACGTTGCTGACTCATGGTTAACTTGTTGTCAAGTAACCATGTAACCATGTCCCTCGTACTGTTACCAGAAAAAAAAAAGCACTAGTTCACATGTTATGGACACCAAACTGTTGCTTATCTTCTTCCTGAGCAAGGCCCTCCTCGTCGTGGCTGAGGTCTGATGATGCGGCGGTCTGGTGGTCTGAATTGCCTACCTAATGCAACAAACAAGAAATGCCTTTCCAAAGCCATGCATTTGGTACACTTCGTAAGCATTAATTTTCCAAATTCAGTTTCCTTGACATACTGCATAATAGCAGAAATGCTCTCCAAATACGCACAAATTCTTGCTCTAGCTTTTCATGCACGTGCTCTCTCAGAGATTTTTCAGAGGAAATGGAAGTTAAAGCAGGAAAGTTTTAGCTGTGACTCAAGTCTGTGTTCTTCTGAAAAATCCCTTTTTAATGAAGTTTCATGGACACAATCCAATGACATTGTTTCAAATACAGAAATACAGGAAAGCTAAAGCAACGCTTCTGTTAATGTATCAGCATCACACTCTTCACGTCTTCAGTTTTTTAGCTCTTTAGGACAGCCAGATTCTCCTCTGCAGTGCTGCTGCTTTTGTACTTACGCTTTCCTGAAGGCCAAAGCACTATACGTTATTATTAAATTGACTGCTTGATTTTAAACTACCTCTCCTATTTGTTAAGATAATTTGCAATTTTTCAAAGTATTTCCCAGTCCTTTTTCATCTTGACAAGCTCACAGATTTTAAACTTGTATCCTTTCCTCCCTTGCACAAGCTAATGAATTTTTGGACTGGAACCAGACAGAGAGAAGCTACTTAAAATATCCTTCCAATGTAATTGAGAGTGACTGATTGGCTGCTCTCTAAGCACTTTTTTTTTTTTTTTTCAAAACCTATGCCAGTTTCAGGCAATCATGCAAGCATTCAGTAAGCTAATGCAGACTGTACTGCAGATGTCTTTTAGTTTCAAAAAAGCAACTGCTGTCAGGGCTATCTACACTTCCGATGGCTCTCAGGTCCTGCTGATGTGTCCCTGTTTCTCTGGACTCCAAGTCTGTCTGCCCGTGGCTCTCCTGTACTCAAAGCTGTGCCTGGTGAGCCAGACCTTATTCACTATACCTAGCGCATGCCACCCCAGCCCATGCTGCTAAGATCTGTACTTGAAGCTTTCCTTTCACAAACATTGTAAATGTACAGGGTCAATCTCCCCTTTTAAACAATACTACAATTAAATGTTGGCCATATGGGTGAACCACAATAGAATGAAACTTTTTTTTTCTTTTTTTTTTTAAGATAGTGCCTACATACGTATTTATTTTTATCTTCCAGATCACCTGAGCTGAATATGCCATCTTGGGTGCAGCTGCCTTGGGATACAAAATTTGTTACTGCAGCTCACCTACAACTGCGTACTTTGTTATACCAGAAATTATCATCCCCTTCAGTCTCTTGTCTTTTCTGTATATGGAGACACTCCCTAGTCTACTTCTGTCAAATGACCTAGTTTAACAGAAAACACCTTTTAAACTCAAGTCATATTGACAGAATGAGGGTAAGTAGCAATTACACTTGCAGTTGCCCTGACAGATGTGGTACAGCAACAAACAAAGACATTAGGAACATCCAGCCAGGTAGATGCTGGACACAAATCTCCAAAGCTCCTTTATCTTGGATCTGTTACTTTCAGATTTTTATTTTTGAATCATAGCGGTCTAGTTGATTTAAGTAGCACAGTCATGCACAAAAATAAATAAATAACAAAAAACAGTAATCCTGTCTACCTATTCACTATTTCCACATATTAACCCAGAATAGTTCCACTTCAGCTACAAGTTACATTATCTTTGCTTAACATCATTTTCAAATGCTGCCTATAATATGGTCAGAAGTTTTTGAGACTTGCCTTCGAAGAGGGTTGGCCTTTCCATAAGCTGCATCTTCTCTATCATCCCATCAAACCCTTCTAGTACCTGCCTAAAGTTACCATAGTCCTGACAGTGTTTAGTGTTTTACAGCACTCCCTACAGTGAAGAAAGTCCAGTACAGGCTTCTGATCATTTTTTAAGGATCAAGAACAAATAGACTCCACATTCAGTTTTGGTTCTACATATACAACCTAATCTTGATGCTGGCAACTTGGTGCTTTTCTGTGCAACACACAGTATTTACTACTGCATCTTCAGTACAGTAGTGACTGTGGCTGTCTGCTGATGCACTCCTCTGCTGCCCAGAGAGAATTAACCAACCTGATGTTGGCCAACTGCATCAGTCTGATGCTCTTGGTACAAAGGAAAGAAGTGGCAAACATCTCCTTTGGATATGGGAGAACCACAGAGCATCCAAACTATGTTAATCATGTTAAAATGATTAGTAATTCCACTGCAAAAAGACCACCACTCTCTGTGAAGCACATAAACTTCCCTCTGTTTATTTTTTTCCTTCATATTGCCAATCACCACTTTTTTCTTTCACTATATTTTTATTTCAATAAAAGTATTATTTATACTAAGTTTTTTAAAAATGCAAAACAAGCAGATGGTTACACACCTCATTCTTTCAAAGCAGGAGTTGCTAAACAATACTGGGGTCATGATCTTTGAGGCCTGATAGCCTGCATGTTTTTCAGGTCTCATAACCTGCACATTCTTCCAACTTATTACTAAGCAAAACAGAAGAAAACTAAAGATGTCAATGCTTTCCTGCTGTAGGTACAGCGACGTCTTTTGTGCTTGTAATTGGGGGCTTTGAACACAGTTTGGACACAGTTTTCTAAGTTTATGGAAAAATTGCTTCTGAGAGCATTGTGCATGCAGATGTATTTGCCAAATGATTATTTACTCACTGCTCTAACAATTCGGTTGCACTAGCAATTTGCACTTTGAAATATCCACTTCTGGGGAAAGAAGAGAGTAAAGACTACAAAACGGGGCACTCGTGAAATACCAATGAAATTAGTAGGGGGTATATTTGAGTACAGAGAGTACAAAGTAACTGTAGGGTCCTATTCCTGCACAGTTCCAATTCTCTTTTTTTTTTTTTTTTTTTTCCTTATTGTTAATGAGTGTAGTCCTCGGTTGTTGCAGTGTGGCCTAATCTTCTTCATCCAGTTCCCATTCAGGAATATTGAGATGAAAAGCTTTACAACAAAGTAGGCTGGTTTCTTTTGCTACATCCTTCTCTGCTGAAGTGAGTTCTCGGTAGAGCTAATGCTGTTCTGATCCCTCAGTTATGATATGACTACTGCTGATAGCAGAGAAAGATCTGATGGGCTTGGAGACCTTTTCCAATTCTGTGTTCCCCAAAAAAGACTTTGACTCACTCACTCACTCACTTGCCCTCTCTCCGCCTCTCTCATTTTGGGATGGAACAACATACAATGGTACTTTATAAGGTTATATTTTTAAAAATAATGCAATTTAATGTTTACTTTCTAAATACTTTTCTCATCTATGAAAGTACTTGAAAAATCAAAGGTAATGCAGGGATACTTTGCTTGAGTTGAAAAAATACAAAAAGCCTTTATTCTTAGAAATAAAAGGTATATCTGAGGTCATGTTGTCAACTTGTTATCAGTATCTCCTACCATAGAGCTCAGTGGAACCAGGCAGAGGCTGGAAAAGAAGAATGGGTAATGTAATATCTACTGTGCTTAAAGCTGCATTTCACCCCATATAATATGTTGTCTGGAATGGCAGGCAGAGGAAAAGAAATACTTTGCACTTTGAATTTCCTCCTTATCTTTGAACGGAGCTTGTATATGTTGAATTGCTTCTGAGTGCTTGTCCAGTGGACGCGGGCACCAGCTCAATGCTGTACAGTCTCTCCTGTAGCACAGCACCAGCACACAAGAACCACATGCCAAATTCTGTGTTGAGGATGCAGTGAGTCACATCTGAGGGGTGTTTCTGCCTTTATTGGCAGATAATTACCTTCCAAGTTGATGGTGACACCTGTAGCTCAGATGGTTCTTTTTTTCGGGCTCAGGTGGTCCATGTTTTCTAGCTGGCCTCTGAACTCGTATGCTCTGCTGTGTGCTGTTCTGAGCCTATAGTTCATAGGTGTTGGATTGTGATGATTCAACCTCAAAAATATACTTATTACCTTATAAAAAGACTAAATTCTCCCTGTTGCAATTTAAATACCATGCAAGTATTGCATACTTTCTTGTTATGAAACATATTAAAAAAAAAAAAGCTTCCCAATTAAGTGTTGTACAAGCTGAATATAAAATTGTAAGCGTTCATTTCTATGACCCAGGGTGTTTTTCCGTGAAGGAAGGGAAATGCTTTTTGAAACCCATGGTCAGGCGCGGACAAGAATCCCCATGCCCAGCTGACTGGAGCATGTCTAGGAGCACTGCCAGCAGCACGAAGCCTCAGGAAGAGGCAGAAGAACCATCCAGCTTTCCTCCAGGCTGTGCAAAGAAAACAAAGGGATTAGACTTCCCTGTGTTATTTCTGGTGTCTTCAGCGCCCTATGGAGCTGGAGTTCTCCAAAGTCCAGGGCCAAAGCAAGCACCTTCACGTCTGTGAAACTGCGTGTGTGCAGCTGGGTCACAGCTAAGGTGGAGAGGGTCAGAGAGGAGATGAGGCTCCGTCGCTCTGGGTGGACAGTGCAGGTTCCAACTGATAAGCAAGTTGCAAGGGGAAGGCGCACACAAAGGGAGTACGGACCTGTTTTGTAGCAATGTCTTTTTTAATCTTCCTTCATTTTGGAGATGAAAAGCACAGGTGTGGCTGTGTTACTGCTGCAGCTGCAGACATGCCTTGACTGCAGAAGCACGGGGCATTATTTTTCTCATGAATATTAGTCACAGGAGGGAAAAGAAGAATGTGCATTGCAATAATGCCTAAAGCAACAATTTCCATTTGGAACTACTGAAGAGAAATTAACTTCAAATAGAAAGAATTTCGTGCACACTGGTCTCTCATTTCCAAATGCTTGAAAAGATTACTTGGTCTATTCCTCTGTGAATTTGCAGAGTTTCTTCTTGCATTTAGTAGACTATAATCTTCCTGAGACTGGTGGTGACTTATGAGAACTGGAAAATGCTACCTACACTCCTCAGCAACTTTAGTAGCATCATAGAAACGTTTTCCCATATTTTAAAATTGATATGAATCTTTCTGAGGTAAGACTACAGTTTCTTCTCAAAGTATCACATATTTAAATATATTTAGGGACATACAGACCAGGATAGTGACTGGAGAGGCAACACAGAATAAAATTCAGATATGCCTTTATGTCTACTCTGATAACTTCAGCAATCACAATTCTGCATATTTCCAGAACTCTTTTATATGAAATATATCAGAGCTGATTTATCCTTACCATGATGTCAGATGGCTTGAGGTGAAAAAAAGGGGGATAGAAATGAGGAGACTGAAAGTGTTTCAGGGAAGTGCTAAGGAGGTGTCTCTAGTTTAAGGTCATTGTTCCTGCATGCAGCAAAGGGCAGTACCTCAGGGTGCCTCCAACGTCTTGGATGGAAATGAGGATGCGGATTCAGATCCTAATGTTGCAGCTGCCCAGGGCACAGAACTCAGTCTGGTGCAAGACATGCTCACAGATGGTGATTGATAGCCAAGATTAGTTCCAAGGGATTATTTAGGACCATCCTGAGGTTGTGCTAACTCATACTAGCTGCCAATAATTAGTTTTGATAAATTTGGACTTGCATATAAGAAATACAAAACCTTTCTCTGTAACAAGCCTTCTAAACCCAGAGTGGAGCCCCCTAAGACAATTCTGTGAGCAGGATTTTTCCCGAGGCCATGGCAGCTCTCCAGCATTTTGCCTCAAATGTCATGTCTCTGCAAAAATTTCCTGATTTATTCTTTTTCACCATATTGCCTCACATTCAGTATTACCCAGTAGGTGTGAGCAAACACAGCAAGTACTGATTTTTGGCTTTAACCCTCTAATTTTTGTGCTGTAGGAGAGTGCTCTTGAAATACTCCTCAGAAACATGGGAGAACTCCACTGGGAGAACATCAGCTAGACTAGCTGGGGGGCTCCAGCTATTAAGATAGAAAGCAAAATAAGTCCTGCAAACTTTCTGGGATCTGCAAAGTTATTATTACCATATGCTCATATTTTCCATGTGCAATTTTAATCTGTCATTTCCTGGTTCTTAGAAACATATCTCTACCAAAGTTTGTGTCAGTTAAAAACCAGGGCAAGTAAATAGATTTTATATGTGACTTGTTTTCATTCACTTTTTTAGGGATCAGATTTGTCTTGATTTTTCAAGCTGCTATAGTTTCACCTAAAAGCTGTGCAGCATTTTAATGGAGCATAATATAAACAAGATAAAAAGAGACACCAAAATGCAGCACGTAGCAATAACAGCTCTATTATTATGCTCTAGAAAAATACAGATTTCTTGAAACAAAAAAAAAAAGAATACATTTATCAAAAAACAAGGCCAGATTTTCAAAGTCTGAACAGCAGCACATATCTGCAGCACAGATGGTATTAAAATATTTCACTTTTTCATCCTCTAGGGGGGACTATGTTCTCAGCAAATCTGTCTGTGAAGAAATTTCTTACTCTACCGCAGGCAGCCCAGCCTGTTCATGCTGGTTGGAGCGAGTCAAGTGATTCTAGATTTGTGCATGATTATTTTGGAGGGGAAAATAGCCTATGTCCGATATAACCTTAGCCCTAAAGGGCTGGTCTGAGTGCTGTGCTCTTGCTGCAGTCATCAGTCAGTCTGCCTGCTACTGATACAGGGCTGCAGGATTTGCTCCTGTTAAAAAGTGTTTATGTAGCTGGGGAAAAAAAAAGTCTGTGGAGAAATGTGGGATTTATAAGAATGGAAAATCCTGCAACTGAGCTAATGATGAGGTGGATTAAGAGATATTTTGAATTGTGATTAACAAGTCCATTTTCACACATAATGTTTTTGGCTCAGCAAAAGAAATGAGTCACAGGTTGGAGTTAATTCTTTATAAAAATCTCCTTAAGATGAAGGAGAGCGACTGAGAAGCCTGTGATGCTTCAGGGCCTGCAGAGGCACACTTACCTCTGTAAGGCTGAAGGCAGTTGCAAGTAAGGACCATGTACTGTGGGCCAAATACATTCCTAAAACCATCAAAATTGGTCTTTACACCCCTACTGCTAAATAATAGCGTCCCGATGGCCTTTGCCTGTGTGCTGGTCCTTCTTCTCCCACTCCTGTTGAGTCCCCACGGTGTTTCCCCTTCCAAGGAGCAGCCGGTGTGAAGGGCAGCAGCCCCATGATTTACACACTTACTATCCCCGTGTTTATCTCCGAATGTTGCCCCAACCTGTGAGCTAGGACAGTATGGGGCTCACGTGTAACATGTAAGTAGATATTCTGGAGGGGGAAGGAGGGAATCAAAAGGGCTGTTTCCAGATTTCAATGCTATAAACACATCTGTAGGGTCACCATAAAGCAGTAACTACAAAGGTCAGCATTTCAAAATGTGCCTTAAGAAAATGTTTTTGCAAGCTCTGTGGTGGAGATGGCTGACCTGTTGTATATTGTAACTTTCTGCCTCATCCCAGCTATGGTATATGTAGTCATTTGCAACAAAAAAAAAAAAAAAAAGAAAAAAAATGCCTGACATAACTTACAATGCAGGAACATACAAAATGAGCTTCACAAGGGTGGATGTTTATGTGAGCTTCAAGAACACTCTGAAGCTCAATTCCGTGAGCAAATAGAACTACTTTCAAGGCACATTTAGAGCAGCTTCCCACCTATGAATTTCGCAGCTTTATTATTTTACTGAGCTGTATTATATATACGATCACCCAAGAAGACTTGGTTTGATGCTGCTTTTTGTACACAATGTTATCCGGTGTTTGCATTCCACCTCGCAGCTGCACCCGCACTTCCAGCTTCCTTCTCTTCTCCATCAAGGAATTGCCAAGGTGAGCAGATGGGTCACGCCAGGAGCCCACGTTTCCCTTGCAGAGGTTGTGCGGTGAAAGTGGCAACAAATCAAGTTAACTCATAAGCTCCCTGACAAGGAGTCCGGTGCTGAAGGAAACAAGCCCCTTCGGCAAAGCAAGGAGCAGCTCCCTCTTCTCGCTAGGGCAAACCCAGCACTCAGGACATGGAGTCGAGTCACGCTGCCAAGTGTGCAGACGCATCCCATGCGGGATACGGAGGCATTCTCGGAGTTACGGCCCTCAGGATTTCACCAGCAGAGCACAGGGAGCTCCCACTGGCGCTCTCACGAAATGTTTCACACATTTCACGCTGGTGAGTGTCCGTTTTAAATGGATGATGCCAAAAGCTAACTCGCAGGAGCTTAACAACCAGTGAACAGAGCTCATCAGCAATGTGCTTAGCACGCTGCTGTCCGATAATTTAAAAGTCATTTTATTTTTTTACCTTTATATCCCGCGAAAAACACTGAGCAGCACTGGTCCCCCCTCCGCTGGATGGGTCCTCACTCCTCGCAGCGGGGAGGGGAAGGGGCGGAAAGCGGCGCCCGGAGCCCTCGGGGGGCTGCGGACAGCGGGGGCGCTCGGGGGGCTCCGCGGCCGCTGCGATGACCCCAGCCCCGCGGAGCCCCCGGCCCCTTCCCCGCGCCGGGGGGCCTCTCTGCTCCACGCCGATCCCCCACCCCCTTAACGAAGATTTAGACAATTAAAATCAAGCGCAGTGGGCTCCTCCATTGCCGCTGGGGTCCCGCTCCGCGGCAAGGCAGCAGTCCGGCAGGGGCAAACCCCTATACACGCACCCGCGCACGTACATTACAACGCACATCCACGCGTTATACATACACGCACATACATCCGTTGGATGGATGCACACGCGTCGTTACACATAGACGCACACGCTATCCGTACATACGTGCACACACATGTGCACGCACATGCAGATACATCCTCGGCAGCCGGCGGGGTCCCGGCGGCGGCGCGGGGGGTGCGCGGGGGCCGGGCCGGGCCGGGCCGTGCCGGGGGGGCGGCGGCTCCGCCCTGCGCGCAGGCCGGGCCTCGCCGCGCTATTTAAACGGGCGGGCGGCAGCCGCGCAGCGACACGGGGCACCCCGCGGGGGCCGGCGCGGCGTGGGGAGGGGGACGGGGGACGGGGGGTGGGGGGCCGGGCGATGCTCCGTCCCTAACGGCAGCGGGGGCAGGGTCATTTATTCTTTTTTATTTGATTTGATTTTTTGCAAAGCACCTGAGCAATAAAATAAAAAGCAAAGCAAAGCACGGAGGGACAGCTGGAGAAGGCGGGCGGGCGGGCGGGGGGCGCCGCGATGCCGCCCTGGCTGCTCGGCGGCCTCTGGTGCGTGTTGGCGGCGCTGGGCGGCCCGGCGGGCGCGGAGCCGGCGGCGGCCGAGGAGGAGGAGAAGCTGATCCGGGTGCTGGTGCTGCTGCCGCGGGACGACGCCTACCTCTTCTCGCTGGCCCGCGTGCGCCCGGCCATCGAGTACGCGGTGCGGAGCTTGCGGGAGAGCGGCGCGGGGCTGCCGCCCGGCTACGCCTTCGAGCTCACCTACGAGGACTCGGCGTGCGGCAACCGGGCGCTCTTCAGCCTCGTCGACATGGTGGCCCTGCAGCGCCGGCGGCCCGACCTGCTGCTGGGCCCCGTGTGCGAGTACGCGGCGGCACCCGTGGCGCGCCTTGCCGCCCACTGGGACGTGCCCATGCTGTCGGCGGGCGCCCTGGCCGCCGGCTTTGGCGCCAAGGGCGGCGAGTACTCGCACCTGACCCGCGTGGCGCCTGCCTACGCCAAGATGGGCGAGATGCTGCTGGCCCTCTTCCGGCACCACCAGTGGAGCCGCGCCACGCTGCTCTACAGCGACAGCAACCCCGAGCGCAGCTGCTACTTTGCCATGGAGGGCGTCCATGTGGTCTTCCAGGAGGAGGCCTTCCACATGGCTGTGCACAGCTTCGACGAGACCAGCCGCCACCTCGACCTCGACGATGTGGTGCGAGCCCTGCAGGCCAGCGAGCGGGGTGAGTGCGCGGAAGCGCCGCCTGGGGAGGGCCATGTTGGTGGTTGGGTTTTGCCATTACCCATCCTGGGTTGTGTTGGATTGTGCTCCTGTGCTTCTTCCACCTGTAGGTCTCCTGGGGCTATACCAGGGTGTCACGATGCACCAAGCTTGGCTTCATGCCTCCAAAATAGTCCTGCTGCCGTTTGGGATCGGTGCTGGGACTTGGACTCAAAAGAGAGTTTGGGGCTCTCCCGAAGGGGTGTCACTTCTCCACCTGTTGGGGCAGGTGGCCACTGGAGCAGTACCAGCTATGCGCCAGTGCGACCATGAGGAATTGGGGAGGGGGGCTTTACTAGGGTGGTTTTATGGCATAGCAAGAAATCAGCTTTTCCCCATGATAGCAGCAAGACTGAAACCACACGCGGCTATTCGCAGATCCTGGGCAGCAAATCTGTTACTCACCCTGGGAGATTTTTCTTAAGTGACTCTGTGGAAGTGCAAAGCCATGTTTTCCCCTCAACTTGCTGTGTCTTTCACAGCAATCTTCTGCCCCTCTCCTGCCATGAGGATCCCCACTGAGTGCTTCATAAATAACAAATGAGCTCGGTGGAAGGGATCGTATCAGGGTGTGTGTGTGCTCCGGCACTCCTCGCGTGCGTGCCATAATTTTGCCACCAACTGTGAGCAAAACACTGTGGAGATAAATGGCTTGTAAAGCACGTTGGAAAATAACCCCTGGGCTGCACGAATAAAGTAGTAAAATGCTTGAAGGGCTTTGGAACATTTCGAGTACATTTAATTACAAATTGAAATGCGATCTTGCCAAGTGATGCACAAGCGCGGGAGCGTGTCAAAAAGGTATTTTTCAGTCAGAGGCTTTACCAGCCCTTGGTTTTTTTAATAAATTGTTTCCAAAAAACATTTGTTTGTTTCAAAAGTCCATTTGAGTAATGGACTTTTAGAGATCAAATACGAGACAGTTCTTAGCTGTGTTCCAGCAGAGACCTAAATGCTAAGAATATTTTAGTCTCTTTCTACATCCCTCGTTGTAGAATCTTACACTGTGATGAGACCTGAGCAGATATAAATCATGCTGTTTGTGAGCGACGCAGCTTGTGTCTCCTTGCTGGAAGCTGGGATGCTTCAATGGTCCAGGTTTGCACTAGTGATGTAGTTATGCAGGTGTGAGGTTCCTTAATATGTATAGGACCATATTTGTCTAATAACAGATGAATCTTTAGCCCTCTCTGTGCAAATACGTAAGCAGGTTCTTGAAATGGAGCTTTCCTGCAAATACAGCTTGGGACAATGTAGTGAATGAAAAGAAGGAAACTTCAGTGCTAGAGGAAACTGCTAAGTATGGAAGATTTCTTTTCTTTTTTCTTTTTTTTTTTTTTTTTTTAATCAAGCAAACTTTTGTGCATATTTGTGTTTCCTTGTGCTAAGAGCATAAAAATAGATTATGGCAAGGAAAGTGTTAACCCTCAGTCAAAAGGTGCTCTGGTTGTGCTGCTGGATCATGAGTGATGGCTGAAGACCCGGGTAGAGATGTTTGCTTCTTACTAAAGTTAAATGCTTTGCTGAACTGGCACCTTGTTGAGCTCTGTCTTGCATTTCAATATCATTCTTTTAACTTGCTATTACTGGAGTAAAGTAGCACTCTATTACTTCTTTCTCCCTTTGTACATGGGGGATCTTCTCCCTTCATCTCACCTGTGCTTATTTGTGCTTTGGTTCATGCTGCTACTGCTAAATGCAGTAAATGAGACTCTTCCATCTCCAGCTGTGCGCTTACTGACTTTATGGGCTGCCTGCATGGCTTGCCTTGCACATGCCTTTTGACCTGCCTCCCATTGTCAAAATAAGACTGTCAAAATACCTGGTCAGTCATTCATCATGACAAGGATTCACCCCACACCTTAGCTTACCAGCTCATTTCTCCTTGGGGCTCCCCAGAGGTCCCACTACCTGATGAGATAATGTTGCTGCTAGGGAAGGTATTTGGGTGGTGCTGTCCAAATCACTTCACAAGTTTTACAAATGTTCAGGCAAGATGTCACCTTGGATCTCTGCTGGTGGACATCCCACACTGACCTTTCCTTCAGCAGCAAGACGTGGGAACAGGCTTTGAGAGAGATATGGCATGAGAAAGAAGTTGCCCCATCGAGTGAGAATCATGAGCTTTGCTAGGCACTTCTAGTGACTCTGACTGGAGGAGTGTTAAGGTGTTATGTGCTCTGTGTGACCTGCCATCACCCCTGGCTGGAGCTGCAGGCCTGTGAGTGGCCGGGGTTGGCCCAGGAGGCCAAATCCCCACCGTATGGGGCCTTGCACTGAGCTGTTTGGGCTGGAACATGGGATCAGGAGCCAGGGACGCATTTGCCCGCATGAAGTGTTTGCCAGCAGATGCCTGTCCAGGTCCTGGAGCCGTTTCAAAAGCCTTTAGCCTTTCCACAACAAAATTATGATGGAAAATATGGTGATGGAAGTTAACCACCTCTTTTTAATGAGTGTCATTGGTAGCTGCAGGTCCCTTTTGAAGGCTCAGGGAGAAAAGGCAGCACTTGCTCTTTTCTTTCTGGAGTTAACACTAAGTATTTGCAATATGAGTTAATAATTGTCTTCAATTAATTCAAAATATTAGCGTTAGACTTACTTTATGTGTGTAGTGTACCAGAGGGAAAACATTTCGCGTATATGAATGTGTACATTTGTGTGTATACAGTAGTAATGTTTACATGTTAGGTAAACATAATATGTATTTGTGAAAGGCTTCAAGAGATCTGCTCATAGCTAATTTGCCTCAGAATCTTGAAATATGTAGTCTTCTGGACTTAAAAAAAAAAAAAAAAAAGAAAAGAAAACACATCCAATAGTTAATATCAGTTGCCTTACATTCTTTTAGAGACTTACAAGATAGGGCTTAATGTATTTTAAAGTAGATTGTTTTTCCTCCACTTTTTCTTTATCCCTCCTTGCTCAAGATATTTTACTGGTGTTATGGGAATTGCTTTGATTTCCATCCACAGATTATAATTTTATGGCAGGTATGAATTTTAAAGGCAAAGTCAAGGGAGAATTGAGAGGATAGCAAGGCAACACTTCCCAAGGAAATCTCTCACCTATACTGAAAGTAGCAACAGGGAGACAAATCCATTCCTGATGCAAGTCTGGAAAAAATTTGATCCAAATTTTATTCTAAGATTTGTTTTTTCTTTTCCTTCATGTTGATACCTCACAATAGTCATGAAATATGTCTTGCTCTGTTCCTCTGGAAATTATTGTTACTACTCTGCAGTAATCTGTTGGGCAGAGGTATGCATGGTATAACTTCCCTGAAGTGTGTGGATTTAACAGAATGTGATTTACACCAGGGCTGCATCTGAAACTTTATGCCTATAATGGCATAAACCCAGGAAAGTGATGGGAGAAGATTCATTGTGTGAGAAAAGTTTTGGCCTGTTTGGCCTTTTCTTTTCTTTCTTTGTTTTCTCTCTCTCCCTCTCTCTCTCTCTTTTTTTTCCCCCATAATAACAAACACCAGAGAAGCTGAATGTGGTTTTGATTCAGTTTTATTATTTGGGTAAAAGTATTTGCGTACATTATTGTAGTTTTTAAGTCCTGCCATGCATGACAACATTCTTGGAAATGTGTGTGCAGTTGAATCGTAACTCTAACCGGATCTCTTACGACTCCTCTATAGGATGTAGCCTCATGCATTGATACATGATGGTAGTAGCTTCATACCTATAGCCCTGTGGATGCACACAAAAGTTTATGATGTAGAGTGTTCAGTGCTCAGTGCGAGAGGTATCTTCCCACTGCTGAAGGTCCAGCTTGAGACTATGCTTTTTCTTGGCAGGGAGTAGGGAGACAAGAGGCTTTCAGCTGGGTTGCCTGGAGCTCTTTGCACCCTTGAGAATCACCGGTGGTTGTCCAAGCACCTGTTTAACAGTATGCAGAGCTACAATTGCCTTGCTTCCCCTTCCCTGCCAGGCAGAAAGTGAGATGGGTGGCTGTGCTAGAGATCTGCAGGGATGTGGAGGCTGCTCGGGGGTGCTTGGAGGCTCTGTCACCTGAGCTTTGAGTTGTCCCTGTGTGGATTGCATTTGCAGGCTTGTAGATCCCATTGCAAGACCAAAGCTTAGTGTTCAGTCCACAACAAAAAAGGCCTTGTGGCATTTAATCTTGTAACAACTTTTCATCTTCGTGCACAAAATGTGACACTCATTTTTTTTGCCTGTTTGTATCTACCTGACAAATAAGCTTCCAGTCAAAGGCAGTTGCCTAAGCTCATTGCATTCAACACAGTCATCTGCCAGAGACATTTGTGTCATTGACTCTAGACAGTTGCCTTAGGATGGAGTAAATCAACTACAGAGATGCTGCTCTCCACTGACTGCGGGGATTTCCTGGACAAGAAATTTAACACGAAATGTCTATAGTTTAGGCAGCTAAGGTATAGGTGAGATGAATCAACACCAAACTTTCCAGTGCACTGAAAATTACAGTGGTAATATCACTGTATCATATTCATACTTCACCTTCAGATTGTCTTATCTTCACTATGAAGCCACCATTATGAAACTTTTTGTTACAGTTAACTTTGTGAATATATGCAGTTGAGCAAATGCAAAGTCAGAACTTCACTGCATATTGCACTAGTAAAATATCTCTCCCCTTTTTTTCTCCCCCCCCTTTTTTTTTAAAGAAAAGTCTTTTTCAGAGGAGGTAAAGGAACATAAAGTTGTTCTGTGCTTGGTACCTGTCTTCTGTGGACTCTTTGTGAAATCAGCTTTATTTGCTAGCTGAGTTGTCATGTTTGTTGCAACATTAGGAGGACAGTTTGGGTTACTGTCTCTGGCAACGTTCAGACTTAACAGACTGTTCTCAAAAGTTCTTGAACTGCTTCTTATCTGTGTTCCATTTTTCTCCACCAGTTGTAATCATGTGTGCCAGCGGTGACACAATCAGGAACATCATGTTAGCTGCTCATCGACAAGGAATGACCAATGGGGACTACGCTTTCTTCAATATTGAACTCTTCAACAGCTCATCATTTGGTAATGTTTTTCCTCCTCAAGTATGTTGCAAGGTCTTCTATAAATCTGGTAATATTTTTAGATCTGCTGGCCTCAAAATATGCCCCCTGGAATCTCAGAATATACTGTCATCTCTCCCTGTTACTGTAATTCCCTTTCGCCTGGGTTATGATACTGCAGGAAGGAAAATAGACATTAGTTTTTATATAGTCATAGGTACCACTGAGTGAATCAGAAGATGTAGCATGACTGTAGTATGGACATTAGTTAGCTTTACTTTGTGCTGGGGATCCACTTGCTTCATTTCTTTTGGCTTTTGATCCCTAACTGTTTCTGCAAAAATATTCATCACTGAAGGGAAATACTAGATGGGACACAGTCGAAATATCATAGAGTAGGATAGATAGATAAAGTGGCTTTTTTTTCCTAAGGAAAAATTATCAGATTTGCGAAGTAAAAGCAGGACTTTAAAAATATAAATTAAATTCATTTGCTTTTTGACTCTACCCACATTTGATAGTATGGCAGTGTGTGACAGAGACCAAACCTTCTGTCAGCTGTTACCAGCTGCCTCGGTTAAATTAAAGTTAATGCTTGAGCAATGTGTTTGCTATCTGTTTTAAACAACGTCAGACTGCTGAAACCGAGGGAAGTGCCTGCCCAAGAACTACATTTTATTGAAGTGCCAAAATGGCTTTTGGAAGCGCAGTTTCTTTTGCAGGTGCAGGGAAAATAATTTCCCCCCCGCAGGCTGCCTTAACTAATCCAGTACAAAAACAATTTAATTTAAAAATGAAGACCAAGTGGGAGATGAAAAAGAAGAACAAACACAAAGGATGTGTTTTATCTAATAAATAAGTTGTTGTTAGGGGAAAATCTTTTAAATAAGCTTCTAATTACCCATTTCAAGCCTCTGAAATCACTTTCTAATAGCGCTATCTATTGAAAAACTCTGTGATATGCATATGTTCTTTAAGTTCAGATCATGATTTTGTGTTTGCTGATTTAAATTTGCATCAATTTCATCTCTCTTGAGTTAAAGGAAACCAATTGGCATTGTAACCTTAATCATGACCAGGGTGAAAACTGAAAGTTTTACCCTTACCAGCCACAGAATCATGAAGTTTGAGCCCTTCTGTAGACCATGGACATTTGTCAGACTTGGTTTTTACCTGTGCCTAGACACCACTGATCAAATAACTGTTTCAGGTAGTGTCTCATTGCAGCTGAGATACTGCTGCATTTCTTCTCACAATGAAAATGTCAGATGTGGTTAATCTGACCTTAGATGCAAGTCTGCCTCAGCCAGGCTGCCTTTTGAATCACAGGAGTGTGCTCGCACAGTGCTTCAGCTCCATCTTGGATGTCTGAAGTGGCTGGGATGAATCATTCCCTAGAGTTCATTGTTTCCTTGCCTTGGCTGTAAGCAGAGGCCAGGGTGACTAGCTCAGCCCTGGAGATCTACCAGGGAAGCATCAAAACTGGCTGGGATAGATGTTTCCCAAAGCTGTCTTTGAGCATGGATGTGCTCATTGAGTTCGGCAGCTCCAGGAGGTGGGACACAACATTTTTCAGTTGGTTCACACTGCAGGAGACATCCACTGGGATAGGTACCTCCAGTGATGTAGCCAACGGTAGACTGCACTTGTAGACTGCACACAGACATTTAGTGGGCAGCACTGTGCTGTCCTGCCCTGATGGGGACCTCTACATGCTGCTGTGCTGGGTGCTGGTACCTACTTGGTCTGTGGTTGTGCATGGATCTCAGCATTTTCCTCCTTGAGTCATAGGAAGTCCAGTCTATTTATAGTTTTTCAAAGTAAATAGTTAGAAGTGTTTACCCTGTCATGTTAAATTGTGGCATTTCCTAACACCAAGTTCTTCAGAAACAGTCTGTTTCTTTCTTGATGTGTTTTCCATGAAGAGCAAAATGCAGTTTTGTCAGAAACTGACTTCTATGCAGATGGTCATCCCAGCAAACCTACAGAGAAATGCAGAGAAATTTGCCCCAAAATTTCCTCTTCACAGTGCCTTGAGGTATTGAAGTTACAGAGGCTACAGAATCCAAAACTGGATGCAGTTGGCAAATCAACCTTTCCCCAAGACAAGTTCATATGACTGTATTCTGTTATTGCCCTCTGTTCTGAATGTTTTTAATGCTTCAGAAAGACAAACTTATAAAAAGTCAAGGCTGCAACAATTGCAGTTAAGCACTGGAGCAGGACTACATCCTGTAAAATTATCCATGGAGGAATTTAAATATGTCAATTATTTTAGGAACTCTGTTATAAAAATTTAGCTTCCCTGTTCCCAATTCAGCTGGTTTAGAAAAAGAAGTAAGTATAATAAGTACAGGACAGAAATGTATTCATGTTCTGAGCTTCAGTGCTCTGGAAAAGCTTGTGTCCCATTGAAAGGGAGCCACCCATAGTTACACTGCTGGCTCCATGGCTTTCCTTCTGCTTCCATGTACAGGCTGAGCTCCTTAGGTGTTAGCTTCAACGCTTGAGCTGGGATATTGTTGCTGGACATGGATGACCTTCCTTTGGAAAGCAAGAACAAGGACAGAGTGTGTGTATCAAAAGGAAAAGTGCTACCACTGCTTGCGGTCGTGTTAATAGCAGGGTACGCTGCAGGATGTTGGTTGTTGCTGAGTGTCAGGCCTGATGAATGGAGTCCCAGCATAAATTATCTTGACCAGTTTGTCTTTGAATTGGGAAATAAATCCCTAGGCTAAGGTGGAGGTATCTAGAAGTTTGTCATCAGAGAGCAAAAGAGCTTCAAAAAAAAAACCTATCAAAAAAATTTACTAAGATCACGTATGAATTTTGTAGAGATTTCATTCCTTGCCAGTGCTGACCTATGGTAAAAAGGTTTTATGGGGTAGAAGAACACAGAACAGAGTTTCCATTTAATGTGAATCTTTCTCAGGGCTTAATTGGGACTTGCCCCCTGTGTTGAGAATGACAGGAGTTGCCACAGAGGCAAAAGCAGCATGATAAAAGAGTTTTTTCCCTTGAAGAGAACAGCTCCTGTATTTCCTCCTTGCTTTCTGAGGAAGGATAACAATTGCCTAATTGCCTTCAATGCTAAGAAAAGAGAAGTCTTGTCAGCAGTGTGTGGATGCCAGAGAGGGTGAAACACATGCTCCATATTCACCTGCTTGAGAAGGACTTGGGACTTGGACCATGAAGTCTTGCTCCCACAGCTGCTCAGGTGCAGTCTGGATCACAGTACAAGGAGCACTAAAGCTTTGGCTCCTGGACTCTGTCTCCAGTAGGATCTCCTCTCCCAAACCATTTACTTTTCTTAGGCCAAACAACACAACAATTAAAGTCCTTTAACCAAGGAGGATAGCCACATCGTCATCTCATGGCCCTAAAGGTTTCCCTTCAGAGTTGAGCATGTTCCACAGTTTTCACTTCTGCACTTAGCCATGAGTTTTTGTTGTTACTGTTCCAAAAATAGAATGATTGTCTAGCATTTATTTGTTTGTAAGTATTTAAAGGCGCACTGTTCAAAGCTACTACTGCTCTACTCCTACTCTAGGTCCCTCTGTTTGTCACTCACATAGAATAGGACGAAACCTGATCTGGGCCAGTGTGAATTTTTCCACAGATGTCATGAGTAATTGCATCAAGGTCTCTGGGCCAGTTGGGGTCAGGCCCCATTAGGCAGAAGGGCTTCTTCTAACAATTAACAACCTGTCTTTATATTTTTGTCTTGACTGTTCTGCTTTTTAAAAATCTAGTTACTCTGCTGTGACGCAGAATGCATGTAAATACTTCATAGGAACACATGTAAATACAGCATAGGCAGAACTCCATTTATTTGTTTCTTTCCTATTAGGAGCAGGCCTTGCCTGGCAGGTCCTAGGTAGCTTTCTACTTGACTGCTGTGGGAGAATTAGCTGCACCACCTGCCTCCCACGCAAGGTGATGATCATTCTGCTGTATTTTCTGGAGCCCTTCTGACTGTTCAAGACTGAAAATAGTGTCACTGATGGGGTGATATGGAGTAAAAACTTGGGGTCAGACCCCCTTCCCTCACTTGTTCCAAGTGAGTAAATATTCCTGTGTTTGAGATGTGCCTTGTTTTTTGCTGAGAGATGTCTTCTCTTGCTTAGTCTTGAATCCAGCCCTTAAAAGTAAGTGAGCACAGCATGGGAGTAATGTTGTCTTTCTGTTTGCACATTTATTCTGCAGCAGTCACATTAGCTGTTCCTTCCTGCCCTGCTTCCTGCACTTCCTCAAGTGGATTCAGTTCACCCTCATACTTTGCAGTCTCCCGTAGGGAAAAGAGGGAGGACTTTTTGATGGAAAAAGGAAGAGGGCCCTTTAATGATGCCTGATTTGGTGTTAGAATTATGCTTATTTTCCCCCCAGGAAATGGCTCTTGGAAAAGAGGAGACAAACATGACCATGAAGCCAAGAAGGCGTACTCATACCTCCAGACTGTCACTCTGCTAAGGACAGTGAAACCTGAGTTTGAGAAGTTTTCCTTGGAGGTGAAAAGTTCTGTTCAGAAGCAAGGGCTGCACGAGGATGATTACGTAAGTACTTGTTTACAGGCTTCAGGTTTTAGCATCTTAAAAAACACTCTCCTAATTAAAGCAAAAGCTGCACTCAGCTCTTCTCAGGTCAGAAACACCTGGTTTCATTTACGAAAACTCAGTATTGCCCATGTCTTCTCCTTTTGCTTTGTTTGGCAATGTGTGGTGCTTTTTTTGGTTTTGTTTTTCTGTGGGTACAGCAAATACCAGCTAGAATAGACCTACGCACAGTTATCCATGACCAGTTGTCCTGTGTTCAGGACAACTTATTTTATCTTCTCCTAGGACTTTTATTCATTAAAGAGAGATCTCAGAAAATACACGGGCACAATGTATTGCATCTGATGATTAAATTTTTCTTAAAGATAGTGAGAAATATGGTCTTCTTTCCCTAGTATACATATTTAAATTCTTACTGATATTTATTTTCAACTGTCCAATTATATCACTATAGTCCTTGCAAGTGCTTTTAAACCTAAGGGAATTCCAATGTCTTCCAGAGTTGGATGAGGGATAGCATATGTCTTTATATTTTTGTCTTTCCAAATGTAGGAGGAGGATGCCTCTGACAATTGCTTTTGAGCTACAGTAAAGCTAGTTCTCCAGTCATGTTCTTAGGAAAATCTTCTGTGAAAGCAAGTATTTATAGCACATACCTGTAGGGATTTCTGCATGCTGATACAAGTCCTTCCCTGATAGTCAGCCCTTCCCATAATGGAGAGTAAACTTTCCAAATGTGCTTAAAGAAAAGAGCCTTGAATGGGGCTTGGTCCCTGCATAGCTGTAGGAAACATGAGCTGCAATACAAACAATTCTATAAGAAAAATGACTGCTGGGGAAAACTTGAATTTGTTGCAGCTAAGTGCGTGGCACAAAACTTCTTTCACTATCATACAAGCCTATCAATAGAGGAACTGGAAAAGACAAGACATTTTGGCTTCTTAGAAAGAGGTAGTAAACTATGCTGTGTTTTTTCAGGCTAACTCAAAAGTTGCTGTGAAAGGTATTCTGTGAAAATGTTGCAACAAAGATAGAGTTGCTTTGAAAGCTGGCTCTTGGGTGAAACAAGCTGAGGCATCCAGAGCACCCACTTCAGCACCTAAAGTGAGATTTGAGGGGAATTTAGGTCCTAACCTCAAAAAAAACAACAACAACAAAAAACAACCTGAATCCCTCACTCCCAGCTCCTACTTATGCACCTAAAATTCTTTGCTTTAAGCATTGAGTCCCCCCCAGTGGAGGCATCACCTTTGATTCAAAATGAAAGCTGATAATTTGAAGGCTGTTCTGGTACGTGACCTTTCCTGTAGTTAATTGCATAACCTCAACTCTCTTCAGAACACCTGTGCGAATTAGCACTTTTATATGTTTTTGTTTAAAATGTAATGTTGAATCACATTAGTGGCTTACATTTTTACTATAAAGCTTCCAGACTCTAATCTTTTGCTGGCATGTTTGCCTCTGGCAAACAAAGACACCCAAAGTGACAAGTTCAAGGTGTTGCTCTCTGAAGAACCCGCTGTAATAAGTTCTGAACAAGACAAGGGACTGTGATTTGTGCTGGTTTTCCATTTTCCCTCTGCGTGCCCCTATGCAGATGTTACTTGGCAGGACATACACCTTGAAAACCTGCCACCTGCTCTTGGTTGTGGTTGCTGAAAAACACAATTCTGAATATTAAAAGATCCGGTCACCACCAAAGACTTCCAGCTGTTCTGGTTCGGGCACCTCTGGCGGTTCTGGTCAGTGCAGTGTCAAATTTTCCCCAAAGAAAAGAGCTCAGCTGTGTGAAGAGCATAGCAGAACTGGCGGAGAGCTCAGGATCCTGGTGCCCACCTCATGGGTGAGCATCCATGTTAGGGATGGCAGTTTGAAGCAGGGATTCCTTGGCCTTCTGTACGTGTAGACCCTGCAGATCACACACCAACTCAACACTGGTGCACTCTGACATACAGCAGTGGGCGAATATGAGCCCTGCTATGCTCAAGCAGAACTGGATCTGTGGGAGATCACATCCCCCAGTGCGGCCAGGGGAAGGTTTTGCACTTGCTGACATGTCTGCTGGGGACATTCCTCGTGAGTCTGCGCACCTGCTGCCAGGAGTTCTCTGTTCCCTTTCCTTCAGGCCCCACTTGCTTGTGCAGTCGGATCTCCGTGCTGGCTGCGCTCCCAGCCGTCCCTGAGCGCCTGCATGGGCACCTGCTCCCTGCCGCCTTCCCTTCCTCCTGCCTGCGGACGCCTCATCCTTTCCCTGCCTCCGCGGGCTGCTTCCCCTCATTTCTCTTGCTCCAGAGCTTCATGCCTTGCTCCAAGCCCTGCCTCCACCCAGAATGTCAGCCCTTCTTTTTACGGCCAGGCTGAATGGGTGCTGACATTGCTACTGACTCCTACACCTCTCCCTGCTCTTCCTTTCCCCTCTAGCCTTCTTCACCCTTCCTGCTCTGTTCTCATTGCCTTGGGGCAGAGCAACAATATGTAATATGTATCTGCCTTGCCCTTCGAAATGTGATCTTGAATAACTCGTGATCGAGGCCTCTGGGATTTGGGGTTCCCCACTTGGGATCTATGCGGGAAAAGGGGTTTGGTTTCAAATACAGAATCTCCTGTTTTTACACTGATGCTTAACACACAGACTTCAGTAGACCCTGAAATATCTGCTTTCTTACATATATATGCAAAGTATATGAAAGGTGTATATATATTTGATTTGAATCAAAGGAATATAAAACCTTTCTTTAGAAGGGACTTTGGAGGGTTGAGTATAGAAAAATAATTATTCATTAACAATGTGTGAATTTAAATAACGTGGTCTGTGGTACAGTCTATCTGAAATCCTATCTGTGGGTGTTGAAATAATACTCATCCTTTTCTGCAAGCTATGTCCCTGGAGGACAGATTGAGAGAAATTTGGATTTGAAGCATTTAGTGTTTCTGCTCTTCTGTGTGGATTTTTCCACTGTTACAGGAAAATGAGGCCCTGGATGTATGGCCTAAATTATCTCACAGTGACCCTAACGAAAACAATAGCAGTCAGTGCTGCCATTTTGTCCTGCCCTCTTGCCAACATTAATCCTAAAGGCATTATTATCTACCAAGAAAGAACATCATAAAAATGGAAAATAACCAGATGACAGAAGGAAAGATAAGAAAAACAGAAAGGGCAAAGTCCTAAAAGAGCAGTTGTCAAATTGCTGGACTGAAGAGCACATATGGCCCTTGGAGAAATAATGGGACAAAAAAGTGTTGGCCATCTTCATTTCCAGCTGTGAAATTATGTAGAAAGAAGTGAAATTCAGGGAACATGTTCCGGATACTTCCCAGGTCAGAACTTGCTGTTGTTTTGGTAGGGATTGTACAATGTGGTGATGGGGAAGGGAGAAGACCCTGCCCCTCAAGAGCAGGTAGGGAAGTGTTGGAGATGCAATTTCTCTGATTTATCAAAATGTTTTTGTTCTGAAGGAATGAACTTTCTTTAACACCTTTTACCTCACCACCAGTGAGTATAAGGGTGTAAAGAGATTCAGAAGTGCTCCAGGAAGCCATCTTAGAACTATTTGGGTACATAGTAACTGCACAAGATGGGGCTAAAAAGGATTATCTCTGCCACATCCCACTAAAACAGTTGCTTGACAGTCAGCAGTGCCTCTTAGTAAATGTTATCTAGTTATGCTTTGTTATCACTTTCTGAGTCTGAAAGCAGTTACTGTCATGTTAATACAAGCCAAAGAACTGTGCTGAAGCATCAGATCTGCCCAGCTCTCACTTCAGCATTTAATAGTGACCTGATTACTGTTTCAGTAAACATCATGATGTTCTCTAGAAGCTCTTGCCATTTTTTGTACCTTCCTGGGGGCTGACCTGTTTGATAAAATGTGTAATTCCTTCCAGAAATCCCTTTGGATTGGGTGTTCAGGCCCAGGGGCAGTAGAATCACTTTAATGTTGTTGCAGAGATTACACCATTTTCTTTCTAATACAATACTGAGATATTAACAGCAATGCATCCTAGAATTTATAAAGAAATCGAGCTTAATAGCAATTGATTTTAATAGCAACATACAGGACAAACTCTCCTCGCAGACCTATAGCAGAGGTGAAGCAGACAGCAGTGGGAATTGCATGTGTTTGCTTGAAGGAAGCATTTGAAACTATCTCTGAATTGGTGTGTGAGTAGGTCCCAACAGATGCTATTTATTCATAAACATTTCTAACTAGAGCATTTCAGTTAAAGTATATGCATAACCCATTTTTATTAAATAATGCCGAACACTAGATGAATTGGTGGTAGCCTGCAGTTTGAAAGTTCTTAATGCACCTTCTGTTCCTGACTCAGGTCTAGAATTCAATAAATGCTTTTTTATGTCTGACCCAGTATTCTGAGCAGCGATGATTTTACAGCCCAGGATATTTGCTCTTCTGAGGTTACAGACCACCCATGGCTTGTGTTTTATTTATTTATTTTTTATATTTTTTTTCTTCTAATTTAAAAGCAGAAAATTTAGCTAATTAAACAAACCTCTCTGCTGTGTTAACTACATGGCAGCATTGTTCGCTAGGTAGAGGTGTGGGTTTTATCCTTTCCACAGCCGTTTTCACAACACTGAGAATGAACAGGAGGAAAAGGGAACTGGAGCCTGATTTGCCTCTGAAGTTATCTCAGTGAAAGAATGTGTGGAGAGTCACAGCTACATAGATTAATCAGATAGCGAGATGCTATTGCTTATTAAAAAGGGCAAGTCTGTTACTTTTAACATTTTCAGCCCTTCTAAATGAGAAATGACCAGCATAAGAGCAACCGTTTGCCAGCCAACAGTTAACTACAAAAGCTACGTGGGAGGTAGCTGTGCTCATAAAGTTTATCATCTCATCCATAACATCCGTGCCAGACTCTTCCCTATGAGTATTCCTTACGTCAGCTTTTTAATTAGGGTTGTACACCAGCTAAGATAAGAGTTAGGAGAAGCAACCAATTCAGCAATGTCACTGAGAGAGACTTTAAAAGTGCAACACATTCAGCAGCCTATGTCCCACTTGTCTTTTTCAGGCAAGATTAATCACAGTCAGGCTTTTGTGTCTCTTCTAACTACACCAGAATGCAGGAGTTTGGGGGAGCTTTTCTTTTTCCTTTTTTTTTTTTTCTTTTTTTTTTTAACTTTGCCAGGGAATAATTTGTTCAAATGAATAGCTCTATTCAGCTGCTGGAGTGCTTTGCTAATTGTGTTGGAAAGAATAAAAGCAAACCACAAGCTGCTTTCAGCAGCAGGGAAAAATGGGTTCACATGCCAGCTTATTAATAAGATGAATTCTATTAGTAAAA
Source organism: Tinamus guttatus (assembly GCF_059628265.1). Lineage (NCBI taxonomy): Eukaryota > Metazoa > Chordata > Aves > Tinamiformes > Tinamidae > Tinamus > Tinamus guttatus. The sequence goes on along the minus strand of NW_028288989.1, from coordinate 26,328 downwards.
CATATTTAGGATTTTTGAACCCAGCTCTTCACCCTCTGGAATTAATGAGATTTTATTTAATTTCCATAAGAGCAAAGTTGAACTCTGAATTGGGTGAATATAGCAGACATTTCTTTATTTATTTGTTTGCTAAAGTTAATGCTTTCTCAGTGATATGAAAGACCAGTGTCTTCCACGATGGGTGTAAGGCAAAAATATGGAGTAATAGTATGTTGTTTGCAGTTAACAGATGTCATAAAAGATGGGTAAAGAAAGAAATTACTCTCTGTCTTCCAGTGTGTTTCTATTTAGATCTCCTACCATATTCTAAGCATATTCTTGAAGTTGTCTTAAACCATGAACCAGACAGCATAAACCTGTACGTATATATGAAAATAGTAACATCTGAACTCCTTGGGAATGTAAAAGTTTAGAATCGATCTTCGTGTTGTATATTTTCCATAGCTCTGTGTTTTTACTCTGGTTTCACAGATATTCACATTCCACTTTACAAAACTGACATGCAAACATTTATGGGGAAGGTTCTCTTCCTTTGAAGTTCTCTCTAGAAATACATCTTATTTTCCACTAGAAAGTGTGAAAAAATGTGTTCCAGCAAAATTCATTATATGTTTCTGTTTTTAATGTCTCTCAAGGCTATTTGTATTGATAAGCTAATGAGCATAAAGCTAATGTGTCCAGCTGAGGTCTTGTTTTTGTTTAAATTCATAGGAATTTTGCTGTGGATTTTAAGTGCTCATTCTGCAGAAAGTTACATTCAAAAGATAGAAGATGTTTGCCGACTGCCTTTCCAGCAGCTAATATCTTTCTCTACAAACCACGTTCTCTTGTGGAAATAGCAATCAGTTGGAAGTTTCTTTTTAAACTGAAAAACATTCCAAGCGAAGCAAGGCCTAAAGTGGAAGGTTAGAGTGAGAGCGGCCTGTGCCAGGAGGCTGGTAGTGAGCAGCAGAGCACAAGCAGAGTCCTAGGCCGGCAGCTGGAAACCTTTCCCTGGGGCTGCCTCGGTCTTGCTTGGCTGCTCCAGCCTCAGCATTTAAGTCACTGCAAAGGATTAGCTCTCCTGGTGGCCTAAAGCTCTGGTAAAACATACTGGGTTAAATTTTCAATATTTTCCATTTGCTGGAGCTGAAGAATTTAATCAGTTTGATCAGGAGGGTGACAGGCATTGGAAGATTGCTTTCTCATCTCGCTTCTTCAAGGATATGGATGAAGGAACAGGTGATATCTGAAGGCTAGAACTGCATATACATCCCTTTGAGAACTCACAGGGAGAGACATGTTGCCTCCACAAGTTCTGGCTAGTTCCCACATGGAGATTTTTCCAGGAAAGCTTTCCTGTACTTGTTTAAGCTATAATTTTGGTGAAGGTTATCCTAAATGGCAGCAGGGGAAAGTCTGACGTTGTGACATGCAGGTGCCACATAGGGTTCCTGAAAGAGCAATACAGGTGGAAATCAAGTCTGTGATCTCCTGCCACACGGGGACATTCATGTCTTAGTGCTGAGTGCCAGGAGGTTAAACAACCTAAATATATCCCTGACAAAAACCCACTCTCCAGAGCTGCAGATCAAATATGAGGACACATTAGGCCCTGTGGGTGTGTGAGTGAAGTTACCCAGGTGTATGTACTTTGCAGAGAAGGCAGCAGAACTTGGATCTAGTCAGCCTGGCTTGTGAAATAAGACTAGCATACAGCTCTGCTGGCTTTGATTTTTTTTTTCTTCCTGGTAGATATTTAGCCAGTCCTCTAATGTGGAGGGGTTAATATGTAAGGATGGACTGTGTGAATGAAAGCAGTGGTGTCCTTATGTACAGACGGAGCCATAGGAATCCACTTGAGGAAACTCCCAACTTTCCTTCTCCGTTCAGTAGAATTTCTTTTTACCAGGAAGAGAAGTCTGAAACAAAATCAAAAGGTTTAGTCCATTCCAAGAGGGTCAAATATATCAAGGCAGATTGGAAAGACAAGAATTGTCTGTGTCCCAGAGCAAGCGAGTGAGAGGGGGCATGAGACAGGCACGTGGGACAGTGGCACGAGGGCAGGTGAGAACCTCGCGTCGCCCTTTGCTCAGAATGCAGGAACAAGGAGACATTCAGTAGGCAGGATATTTGCATTTGGTGGGACAAGCGTTTTCACAATGTGTCCTGTTAGCCCACCAGACTCCAGACCACAGGATACCTCGGAAGTAAAATCTAGTGGGAGCTCAAGGATTGAGCAATTAATAGGGAAACAAGAATTCTGAGAGGTGTAAAAGGAGAGCTAAAGCAGAGTGGGGGTTTTGTAAGCCTTTTGGTAGGCTTTTAAATCCTCACGTTTTGAGGCATAAACATCTTGCTGCTGGAGATAGGAAGGACATGTTCCAGGTGCCTGCTGGCCAGCAGACATGAACAACTTCTGAGGTAGCTGCTGCACCTTTCATTTTGCATGCTGGACAATTCCTTGCAGGTTTTCCTGCAGAGAGGTGGTTAAGCAGCCAGCTAAACACCTTCCATCAGGTATCCAGTATCTGAAAGAAAATAACAAAAAACAAGTCATCAGTTTTTTGAATATTTGGAATAGAAGCATGATTAACAGCAGCCTGAGGGTTTGCATTAGTTCCCTGCAATTAAAGTTTACAAGGTAGAATGCCCATTTACTCTGGTATTTAATAAAAGGATCATTTGTCATAGCAACATCAGCCTCAGGTAGGCTCTTCTGGCAAATGATTTACTTGTAGCAGTGAGGTACCCACGGGGTCCCCAAATCCTCCTGCTCCACCGCGGGGCCCATGCGCCCCGCAGGGCCCTGCAGCCGGGGAGCTGGTGCGCGCAAGGCGAGGGTGGAGTTCACGTTCTCCTTACCAAGATGAGATTTCATGTTGAATTTCCCTCACCCTGGCGCAACAGTCACAGCCCTGGGGATTTAAGATTAAAGGGGGCAGGTGGTGGCGCCTCCTTTCAGGGGATTTGAAAAGATTGGCCTCCTGCGGGGGTTTTATACCAAATAAAAAATAAAAGAAGAAGAAGAAGGAAAAAAACGTGTCTCCATCCAGCAATGTAGTTCATTATCCGAGTGTATGAGTAACAGAGCAAAATCAGTCCCTCATTCCCCACCTTCTCTGCTGGCAAGGGTGAGGCAACATGTTGGTGCTTTTGAATCCTGTTTTTATGTGCCTAAATTTCTCCCATTATTCAATAAAAAGCTTAGATGACTAATGCCAGCTTTAGAGCTAAGCACCATGCTTGGCAGTGCCTAAATCATCTGTGTTTATCCAGTCCTTAAGACTGTGCTTAAAACGAATGCTCTGCTGGATGGCTTTTGCTCACCTATTGCAAAGCAAACCTGCTCCTGTCCTTTTATAGATGCTTGTGATAACTCTGTGTGGCTTTTTATTCTACAGGCTGAGGTTTTCACCAGTCTGCACTCGTAGTATTTATTTGAAAGCTAGCACAGCATAGTTAAATTCAGTTTGTGGGCATGATTTTCCACAACAATAATCCCAAGTGTTGCATGAGAACTGGTATCATCTTGAGAGTTTTCAGGAGGAAAATAAAGTATATCCATGTTGTTTGTTGTGTGATGATAAAGTTAGAACTCCGAACTCCCAAACAATCATGCACGAATGTCCTTCCTGTTTATCCCAACTCTGCATTTATTTACACCAGTTAGCTTATTTTAGCAAGTGGAACCGATTTTTTCAGATGAGTGACTCTGTCATCCTACAAAACTGAAATATGTGCCTATTGCAAAACAAACTTGCTTGCTGACATTGTAAACTTAATGTTTAATGAAAGTACTGTTTTTGGTTGCAAGATACTAATCTACAATTAAAATGTTCTAACTGTTGTGTAATGCTAACTTTAAAGTGCAAACGTTTGTTCCAGCAGTAGCATAGGTTATCACTGCATTACTATTGCATCCTTAGAAATATCTGTAAAACAGAAATACTTAATATTTTGTGTATGTTCAGCTTATTATTCAGATAAATTACTGAATATTCCTCCTCTGTTGCCGTAGGAAATAAAGGTATGACTTCTAAGTATAGTTTTGTAACTTATCACAAGCATACCTAAGCATTAGTCACAAGATATGAAAACGTAAGTGTAGAATGCATAGCTTCTAGTTGGCTGCTCTTATGTTTTTTTGGTTAAAATCCCTTCAGTGGTCAAGCTGTGATGATAAAATAGCATTTACTGGAGACCCTTTGCATTGGCCATTTATTTAGAGTTGGAGATTTATTATAAATGTAGTAAAGCATTTTGTACCCTAGCTGCAGGACAATATGAATGCATTCTCTGAATCTGTCCTTGATATCTGGTCTGAGGTCCTTAAAGCCCAAGTACAGGTGTGAGTATTATGTATGCAAAGTTTGTACTCAGGAGAAATTCCCCTAAACAGTTATTCTGTGGGTAGTTCAGTTGTGTGTCAAAACAATGTTGACCAGTAGCTACACTGATTGCAGTCCTTTGAGACCAGTGTTAAATATGTTCTATATATGTATAGGTATTGATACTGGTTTAATATATATTCTATTGAATATATTATTATAGAATAATGCAGAAACCAAAGCACGGAGAAATCAGTGAGTGGATTTGACAGAGCTTGGAGTTAAACCCATGTGGGTTTGCAGAAGGGAAATCTGGATCCAGTAAATTCCCAGTCCCTGGAAGGGCGGTTTCCCTCTCCCTGCGCCTCGTGCACATAGTCGGAGGTCCAAGGGGAGTTCAAGCCCTGGTAATGTCAAGCTGTGAGTCTGGTCCAAAGTTCAGGCAAATCACCAGCAATAAGATCCCCTTGATGTGAACTGACTGTGGATTAGGCTCTAACCCTGCTGAGGTTGAGTTTCCCATTCCTATGTTTATTGGAAGGAGCAGTTTTTGACTATATCTAGAAGGCTTTTTGCATGGCTCGTTGACAGCAGACTCTAGAGCTTTAAGGCTGTTTTCTGGATAATCCCACAATAAGGCTGCAAGCAGTAAATAAGTCAGCAATGGGGGGCCCTCGCGAGTGCTGCGCTGGAGTGGTTCTTCTGCAGGCTGGGATATCAGTTGTCCCCGTGCTCTTTTAGCTGGTATTTTACACTACATCTCCCCTGCAGCCTAGGACTGAATAGGTCTGGACTTCAATTCACAGCTGACACAAAAGAGCAACTTGTGTCTGCCACAGCTGAATGATTCTAAGCAAATCTACCAGTTTTTCAAGAAATGGGTATTAAAAAAACAAAGAAGAGGACATGAAGAATAGGTAGCAGATACAAGGCAGGGTGTGTGTGTGTGCAGGCTTTGCATTTGGTTTTCCTTCCGTAACAGGAAAATAACCTTCACTTAAAAAAATCCCAGACCTCTTTGAAATTGGCAGCCTTTTAAAAATAAATTCCAGACATTTGTTGTTAATTTCTTTTTATTTCAAAATAACTTTTTGTGGAACAAAGGGCCAGCTTCTGGCCCGCATCTGACTTTAAAGCAGATAAGGGCCTTGCTACAGTGCTTGTTGTGGGCCACATTTCAGTCCTGTTGGGTTAAGGATCCTTTTGTATAGCTGTAACCAGACTAGCGATGGCTTGGTGTGCCTGGGGCAGCAGCTTCACCAGATGCACAGGGAACAGGGCAGGCAAAGGCATGGTCACATCCTGAAGGAAAAAGGCTAAGCCCCAGAGAGTATCTTTGGAATCCACGGAAAAGCAGTGCTGGAAAAGTTGCTCTCCTGGTTTTCCTGGCTACGTACCTCCCGTAGTTCGTGCCATCAACTTATACAGTGTGACACAGTATGGCTAAAATTCACAAGGGTTCATTTGCAGTGTTCCTAGTTCTGAAGTTTATGTGATTATAGCATCAAACCTCCAAACTTGCTTGCTTTTAAAGAACTGAGAATTAGCTCACCTGAGCGTTGCCATGTCAGATATGTAACTTTGCAAAAAATTGAGGTATACCCATTGCAGTCCCTCAGAGTCCCCAGGATTTGGACCTGAACCTGAAAGTCTCTGCAGATAAAAAAGCAAAGATTTCCCCTGTACTAGTACTGGAGTGGTTTGGATTGCTGTAATTGCCGTGATGCAGAGCTGGGCAGCCCCAGCTGGAAGAGAGAAACGTCACTTAACAGTCAGTGAGCAGGATACGGAAAATTATGGGTCTTGTGTAGCTGCAGCTTGGCTGTCTTCCACGCCGGTAGTGTTTTGCATTGCTGTGTATGCTGTTAACACCTTGGTGTATATGAATAGTGTGGTCACACTATAGCTGGCTGGGGAACTATAACTTTGAACTGCGTAAAATTTATTCATGCGATTTCCACAGAGAGGGTTTTTCTCTAATGGATGATGGTTAATTAGAGTAACAAATATATGTTCATCTCCTTCAGTTTTCCAGCTATGTAGTTAGCTTATGTGCTTCTAATTACACTGTAGCTTGAGTGGGAAGTGAGTGTGTTGTGGAACATACGGCAGTTCTACATATTTGTATTGCAGCTCCAAAGAGCTGCAGCAAAGTGGCAGCTTCTCTGCTGCTACTCACGCTGCTCATGGCACATGGTGGTGGGTGGCTGTGCTGTGCAGCAGCACCGTTTTAACAGACCTGACTTGTTGATGGTAGTCACAGCATTTGCAAGTAACTTCTCACTTGTAGTTTAAAAATCAGCACTAAAGAAAAGGGGAAATACCATCATTGAAAATGTCTGCCTTTATTAGAGCTCAACAAAAAGAATTATTAATTACCTACAAGATTAGGGATCTTTCTTTAAAATCTTAAGGTGTGCAATTTCTTTCTGAGGACTACCTGAGGTTGAGCTACTCATTATGAGCTACTGTGCAGACCTCTGAGCAATCTGTACAGACATCTTCACAGTTATCCTGGTCCCCACACATGCAACATCCACTTCTTAAGCCTCTCATTCCCATAGTAGTATAATTCCCAAAGCAAGGGTAGAATATATTATTTTTACAGGTGTGATCTGCTTTTATTAACAGATAGTCTAAAGCCCTATTCTTTATTTCATACACATGCTCACACGCACATGCACTCACAGATTTTGTGTTTAAATACCGTGTTGTAGACAAAAATTATGTGAAAGTTCTCAAGTACAAGGTCTGAAAACTGGCACAAAAATGTTTTGAATTGACTGTAAAACAGAAGAAATGTTTAGAGAAAAAGGAAGCAGGAGAAAAATAAAGAAAAGTCTTCTTACCTGTAAGATACATGAGATACAGTAATATTCAGAGCTAATCTTGTCCAAAAGGGAATTCCTGGGGATTCCTGTTCTAGTAAGCCAGGAGTGATATCAGATGCACCATCTGACACAAATTTTGCACTCATTTTATTTGCCAGGTTTGTTGTAGATGATCTTACTCACAGAAACAGGCCTATAAAATGAACCTGAATAAGCTTTAGGCAAGTAGAAAACAAAACACAGAAATAGAAAGAAAATTATTGGAAGTTGTTAAATAGGTTTTTAATATTTAATATTCCTCCTGTCTTGGAGGTTGTCTCCTCCCCAGCTGAGGTCATCCTGAGCTCTGCTGATTACATGTCATGCAACTCAACCACTGAGTAGGATCTTGCAACTTCTGAATGGCCCAGCAAGATGATAGGCAGGAAAACTTTAGGCCCTTCAAGGGCCTATATCCCCCTTCAAAAACTGCTGGAGAAATCTGAAAATCAGCCAGTGTTCCCAACACGTGATTGCATGAAGAGTGGTTTCCACCTGCAATGAGTAAATACTACTCTCTTACAAAAAGATTTGAAATGGTCCAAACTACCTGTAGTTTCACCTTGCCTGATTTTGTGCTGGAGGAGCAGCGAGGTGGCACAGATGGTTTCGGGTGATTTGCCCAGGCAGTGTTAGGACTCCCGGCCAAGTGCAAGGCAGGAGGCCGCAGCAGCGGCCTCCCAAGCTGTCAGGTGAATTTTGCCAAGACGACCTGGCAAATCCTCCGTAGCGTTTTCATGCTGGCTACAAGGGTAGATTTCAGACTGAGCAAGTTAGCTGACAAAACGGATTTTGGTGGTTGCTGTGTTACACCAAGAGGTCTTTGCTGTGGACAAAGGAAGCGACAAACAGCTCTCCTTGAAACTCCTGCCAAGCCCATGCTGTAAATCAGGCAGGAGGCAACCAGAGCGACTCCATCCCTCTCCTCCTGAGAGAAAGTGTGTCACATTGTGAAAGCCCCTGTTTGGGCATCCACAGGCTGCCTGAACTCAAGGCTGGCACATAAAGTGGTAGTTCAGCTTTCAGAATTGCTTTTTTTGCCTGTTTGTTTGTTTTTTTGGCTTGAAAAATGAAATCCCCCACTGGCAAAGCTTGTCCTAGCATGCACCCTCTACAACAGCTCTTACTATTCCACCAGAAGATTGACTTTCACCTTCTCTTTTGTGCCTCTCTTCAGGTCAAAATAACTGCAGCTCCTGTTAGTCTTTGCCTGTCATACTGAATTGCTTCTGCTGTTACACTGGCTTCTGTTTCCCTAAATTTGTGGTGCATTTTCTTAAAGAAATGTAGGTCTCAGTTATCTAAACGTTCGATTTTAAATGTCAGAGAAATGTAAACATTCATATTATCAGTGAGCGGGTTTAATTCTCCTTACTGTTGGCAACCAGTCTAAAAGTGAAAGAATGTCTTGTATGTAATTACATAACCGGGAGCTCGGTTAGTTCAGCTTGGCCAATCAACTATGTAATGCTTTTTATCTATGGAGCAGTTATTTACTTAACTGGCTACATCTTTTAGCTCTTCTGATGTCCAGCTAAAACTGTGGGAGTTTGAGTAGTGCTTTATTTGCTAACATTTTTTTTAGCTGTTTAGATACACAGAAATTGAAGGTAAATTAAATATTGCTCCTAATCAGGAGAGTATTTATAGAAGGGTGTTGTTCAGTGAAAATGGCAATAAGAGGCCACATGATTTGCTAAAACCTTTGCTTACACCTTTGCTAGCTCCAGCACATCAGGCATTTTTCCAGCATAACTGAACAGTAAGTGAATGGGAACATTCTTCTTTCAGCTGGAAAGATAATTAGTTCTGAATTATCATGCATCAAGCCCGTGTGTGCATTGAGTCGGATGGGACTTATTGCTTAGAGGAGAGGAATACCTGTGCTCTTCAAGGCACTTGTGTGTCTGCATCTTGGTGATGGGCCCATACTTGAATTCAGCTCCTAATATTCTTTGCTTCACCACTGAGTACACTTGGCTTGGGGAAACAAGCCCTAATGTTTGTGTTGCCTTCTGCTTTTCACTGTTACTGATATTCAGAGTGATGCAGGACCAAAGCTGCAGGTTATCTGTGTTTGCTCCTGGAAGACGACACTAATTTGCAGCAGTCTCCTTATATTAGTGCTAGAAACCAAGATTTTGTTTAGTTCATGTCATTTAATAATAATTTTAAAAAATATAAAAGATAGAAAACTGTTTCCTGGCTGTCCCAGAGCTCTATTCAGGGTAACCGTTTACTCTGTTGCTCATTCACGAGTGGAGAGATGCTCAGCTGAGCAAGGGCCACAGGTGGAAGTGGTAATTATTAAACAAGCAAATCCACTGCTCAGAAAGACTTGGGCTCTCCGAAACAAAATTATGGCAAGACATATTTCCCAAACCTGCCAGGGGCTGGGTCCTTTGTGCAGAAGTGGGAGGACGTTCTTGGTGCTGCGGGGCGAGAGTGCTCAGCACCTTGCAGAGTTTCACACTATCAGCAGCAGAATTTGTGCAGCTTGGCATGGAAACTGTGATCAGCAAATTTCTCCCCTATCTGCAGAACTATTCAGACACAACATTAGAGTGCGATTTGAATGTTCAGAATAACAGATAGTAGTTAACTGCTTTTAAAAGTGGGTTAAAAGTTATCCTTTTCCTCTTGCTTTTTCTTTGAGACACATTCCTTTGTGTCTTAGTTGAGAAAATAACCTTCCAAATTGGTTATTTTGATTAATCTGGAGATTTTCTCCAATTAAGCAGTTCCATAGGGAAGGTAGATGTTTTTCATGTGTCAATTGCCATTGCCTTTTTTTTTTTTTTCTTTTTAGGTGAACATGTTTGTGGAAGGATTCCATGATGCTATTCTTCTTTATGCTCTAGCTTTGCAGGAAGTCCTGAAGTATGGTTTCAGTAAGAAAGACGGGGAAAAAATTGTTCAGCAAACACGGAACAGAACATACGAAGGTAAGAGCTAATGTGGAATTCCAGCTTTCAGAGTCAGAAAATAATTCAGGTCTTTTCTGTGTGCAGAATAAGGACCAGTGCCTATCCAGCTGTTATATGAAAAGCAAATATCCATATGAGATCAAATACATCTTTAAGGCTGCCTCACATACCAGTCAGAAATTTTCCATCATCTCCCGAGGTGCTATTGAGTTCAATGAACTAACAATTTAATGACCCTCACCAATGATCTAAAGAAACAGCAATAATTTTTTCAGACTCCTTTGTTTCTGAAAAGCTTACAGCTGCTCACTTTACTCAAGAGTAAAGTGTCCCAAAAGTAGACAGTCATCTATTAGCTCTCAGACTGCCTCATTCTTTCCATCTGACTCTTTTATCTTAAAAGGCTGGGAATGGATCGAAGCAAGCAGGTGCCAGTTTTTTTTGTTTGTTTCTGGACAGGCTCTTTTGGGCCCTGTAAGGATTTCCTCCCAGCCTCTTTCAGGACTTCTGCGTGTTGTCTCAGAGGCAGCAGCTGGGACACAGAGTGCTGTGACTTTCTGTGCCTAATCCTGAGGGCTGTGATTCTGAGTGCAACTGGCACGTGTTTGTCACCTTACTGATGTAAAGCTGTGTGAGTGCTTTTTCCAGGAAGGGATATCAATATTAGTAGAGAAACTGAATTCTGACTCCATGGGTTTGTCTGTCATCTCTGATAATATTCCAGTCTTTTGGAGTACAGTTGACAAGACTTCCAAAAGAAATGCCTAAGAGAAAGAAATATTTTGCCTTGATAAAAAGCCAGTAGTTAATTTTAAAATGTAAGGAAAACTCAGTGGACAGATTCTCTGCTCTGAGAACAAACACTGGACATAGTGGAGGAAGGCAAGGAACAAAGTGGCTGAAAACCTGAAAAGAGTTAAAAGTTTAAAGATTTCCTATTTGACCCTCCTGTGTATGAACAGGTGTTCTAGCACAGCATGGGTTTTCTTGACTGATTTTCTGGTCGCCAGTTGCTGTGCCCATGCAAGTCTTGTGTAGCGCCACGTGCCCCATGCAGAGGAGACCACAGGCTACACGATGGGTTCTCACATCTTGCTTGTAAAACCAGCCAGGATAAAAAAAAATGTTCCCTTTCCACACTTGTGAAAAGCAGCTTGTTGCTGCTGGGTGACTTGTCACAGCTATTCTGGAAATGGCCAGGTTGAGCCATGAGGGCACAGCTTGCAAGATCAAAATGCCACATCAGTTATGGGCCATCTCCCCTCTCCTCCCCAGGTCAGAACTCTGCTGGGTTTAATTTCGCAAGGATAGTCCTGGTTTAAAGAGAAGCCTTCAACCTGGCTTCTTACAGTCCAGTCCTTTAAGGAAAAATCATTTCTCTTTATCCTGTTTGCAACACTCTAAAATAAATAGAGCACCACAGCATCCATACAGCTACAAGGTCTGTTGCAGGACTGAGGTCTTGGAATTCACTTAAACTTTTGCAGGCCTCAATCATCAGAAATATAATTGCTGCCATTCGTTGTAATTACTGACACATACATCTCTAATTGCCTGTGCACAGCTGGCTCTGAGAAGGTGACACATCTGGATGTGACAGGCACTTCATGCAGCATTCACAGACCATCCAAACCTTCACCCACAACTGCATAAAAAACATGTACTTCATAAAAGAAGGCTGGCTTGATACCAAATCACAAGTGATATACCAAACACAGGAAATACCAATATTTCTGGGTTGTTAGAGACACCTCGATATGACTGAAGTGAACATTTTGTAGGTAAAATTTTTATTTAATTAAAGTTTCCTCTGAAACAGCAGTGACATTTTCGGTGTGTAAATTCTAACATAATATACCAAAAAGCCAGTCCAGATAAAATTCTTCTAAATTCATCCAAATATTGTACTTCCAAGAGGTTATTGTAAAATTTCCTAAGTATTCAGGAGGAATATTTTAGGAAGTATTTAAATTTCAATTCTTTGTTTTGATTCATATCTCAAGTCAAAAAATAGTGTTTATCATTAAAGAAATCACGTAGGAAATCTGAGTTTTAGCGAGTTCAAGTACCTACTTCCAGTAATTTGGTTTTGGCTTTCTTAGACCGGGAAAATGTCTGTTCCGTATAAAGCCTCCTGCTAGGCCCTGATGGCAATGTAGGCAAGGACATTGCAGCTCTTTATAGTGGCCTCTTTCAGTGCCTTTGTAGCCAGCTGGTTATGCCTACTCCACCCTTCTGCCATAGTGGAATTTGCATTTGTTTCCTTATTGTGCTGTTATACTTAAAAGAAGATGTTTGACAGTAAATATTTTGATTAACAGTGCATATAGTGAAAGTCACAGGAGGCTTAAACATTCCTGGTAGTGCTGTGTTAAAGTGGAACAGCGAGCAAATGAATGTAGGTGTGTTAATCCATTGAGGGTTTGCTGTTCCTTGATAATGTTGAGGAGAATTTGCACTGTCTGACAAGCCAACCTCCCTTTTCTGGTTTACAGTCCCTTGCAGCCTGATTCTCTGCTACTTTGTGCCTGGTATAATCGCGTAATCTGTGTAAAGTAGATATAAAATGATGCTTGTTTGACCTGCACTGGCTTTGCAGGGGTGTAAATTGCTACTTTTGGTGCCATTTGGAAGATCACATTTCAGCACATTTCAGCAGCCTCTCGGTGTGAGGGTAGCTAAGCATTGCAGGAGAGGTTGCCCAGTGCCCCAGCTTTGAGGTTCCCAGGAACATACAGATCCCTCAGCAGCCTATTCTGCCCTCCTGGATGACCCTGCTTTAGCAGAGGTCGAACTGGAGACCTCCTGGTGTCTCTGCCCACTTGAATTATGCTGTGATTATAGGTTTTCCCAAAGAATATTATTAGTAGCTGTATAGATATAGTAGCTGTATAGTATCTGTGTAGATAGAGACAGTGCCTAAGACATGCACCATATCTTTAATTTATTCCTCATTATTAAAAACAAATTCTGAAATAATCAAGAATTTTAATGTGACTTCCATCATGTAAAGGGCTCCTAAAATGATGCTATAATCTGTCAGTTAGAATGGTCTTTAGAAGGCTCAATTTTGTTAAAGCATGTGAAACAAGACCTGCAGCTGGCTCAGATTCTACTCCCAAACTTGTAAAGGAAGGAAGTGAACTAGGGTCAAAAATATAAAATGAACAGCAACATATTATGCAGTTAATCATATGTAAAAGAATGTGGGATTTAATGTACATTTTGTGTACCTAGCTCCTCTTTTCTCCCCTATGCCCTCCTCCAAGATCCCACCAGATAGGACACAGTGCTGTGCTAGCTGCATGGGAACCCCAAGCTCCATCAGGCTCTGGGCCTGCTGCCAGTGCCCTCGAGGTCTCTGCAGCACCTGAACTGGACTCTTTTACTGAGGCATCTTTAGCAATTTTGGGGCTGAGCTCTCTGTAAATAATTTGTATTTGCGTTTTTGTTTTATTCTGGCCCACTGGTTTTCTGGATAAGATTTTTCTCACATATTCCCTAGTCTCACACATTTGATATTTAAAAAGGAGAAATGTTAAGAATTCAGGAATGCAGACACCGAGCTGAAATTACAATTTCTTTTGGAATGTCAACAAAAATGCTGGGAGACTGATGAGATTTCCTGTCATATCGGTCTGTAAAACCTGTCCACTGTTTTCTTGTTTTCCTTGGAAAGGCTCAATATTTTAACTAATTAATTTTCTAATTCTTTACATGCCATTCTTTAGGCATTGCAGGGCAGGTGTCCATTGATGCCAATGGAGACAGATATGGGGATTTCTCTGTGATTGCAATGACGGACCCAGAGACAGGCACACAGGAGGTAAGGAGTCATTAACGGTAACCGTTATTACTTAAATTTAGTAGGACAAATTAATTGGGATACGTTTGATAGGAACGGAGTACATCTTTTTGCTCAGTGTGTTTACTTTACATCGTGTTTATCAATTGAGTCTAATTCTTTCAGCCTTTCCTCCTTTGTTTTCCTTCACTTTCAATCCAGACTGTCTTTCATTTCTTTGATGTTGCATTCCTCCTAGCGTACTTTTTATCTTAATTTCTCTCTGCTTTATGATGATACTTATAAATATACATAACAAGTGACTTACTCGGTATGCAATTATTTATTACTTGCTTCCGCTACATTCATTTCTGCCCTCATGCTTCACTCTGACTAATAACATGGTTTCTTTGATGTCTTTGTTTTATTCATTCTGCCGATTCTCTCCATGTCAGCATGAAAACTTTTGTTTCTCATTGGAACTGAGCCAAATGAGTCTGTGTTTGGTCAGAGCTGTCTTCCTAAATCCATTCATAGAGTTTAAAGCTAGAGGAAAACATCGGATCACCTAGTCTGACCTCGGCTGCAGCACAGGCAGGCACAGTCTCTAACCTTGTATGGAGCCTGGCACTTTGCATGAGACTGAAGCTCCCTAAGAGTCATTCATTTTTCATTCAAAGACACTGAGAAAACAGGGACTGTCTCACTGGCTCCTTCAGTGTTTAATCACTCTTGCTCTTTAAAAATGTGTATGCTATTTCTGCTCTGAATCAGTTTAATTGCTGCCTCCTATTTGCTCTTGTTAAGCTGGTGTCTGGATCCTTTTGTATTTAGTAAGTCCTCTTGGTAGGGGAGAGCTGTAATAAGGACATCTCTTCCACTCCTCTTTGATAATGAAACAGTATGAGTGAATTGTGTGCTGCCTGTAAATGGTCTCATTTTTCTTTTTTTCTGTACTGTCCAGTTTACTGAATTTGCCTATTTTTTTGAGGTCTTTGTTTTATAAATAAAGTCTATAAAAGTCTTTCTTTTAAGGTCTTAACTTACAATTGCAGTACTGAGAGAGAAAACTGCTTCCTTATTTAGTGTGAATTCTACCTTTGTAGAGGTACCTAACCAGGGTAAATGTTATGTGCTTTCTAAATCTTTCTCTTCAGAATGGAGCTCAGGAGTAAGATTTGAACTGGCTGTCAGGAGTCTGAATAAAAGAAGTGTTACACTAGTATCTAAACCCAATGCATCTGTAGATATATTTTATCCACAATTGAAAACATAGACCTTTTGATGTATTTCTGCCATCCCTGTATCAGTGTCTGTGCATCATCTGTGGCCTTTTGCCTTCATTAGAGTACATAGATTTATGGGAACTACTTTCAGATGCTACTGTTATGTCAATTTAGTCCTGCAGTTTTGCAGTAGATCTAGTTCATCTTATCTTATATGTAATCCTAAAGCCTGGATTTACTCTTGAGGACAGGATGGAAGTTCTAAAGCATCTTGAGGAATTGCTCTGAAGTAATAGCACATGCTGCCAGAATGGTAAACCTCAAATGTCTTTTGATGTAAATAGAAGCAACTGCAGAATTACAAGGTAGAGAATGACTGACTCTATGGTAATTCCACAGAAGATGTGAGGATTTTAGCTGAGCCTCAAGTACCTCCAGGTCTTTGGATAAAAAAAAAAAAAGAGAAGAAGAAAATCCTATCTGGGCTTGTGCACTGAGGAATGTCAGTACGTTGTCCACTTTCCCCCACTGCACTAGAACCAGTCCCCAGCACTCAGCCTGTGGTGCCACAATTGAAGAAAGTCCAGGGAGAGCAGCAGAGATCAGGGTTAAAACACTGTGTGAAGCAGGTTTGTGAGCCTGAAGGGTAGACATTATAGCAGTCTGTAAATGTGTAAACAGACGTTTCAGAAAGGAAAAGCCTCTGTGTCCACTGGCAACAGAATAAGTAGTGATGGATGATTACCACAAGGGAGACGCAGGTTGCCTGTTAGGGAAAACCACTAACAGTAAAGATAGCTACGCTCCAGAATAATTGCCTACAGAAGCTGTCAAGACTTTGTCTTTGGAGACTTGTAGGAGCAGGTTAGATAAGTATCTGCCAGGAATGCTCTCCTTCAGCAGGTCCTGCCTGGGGCAGAACATGGAGTGACCTCCCAGAGACCCCTTCAGCCCTATTCTCCCTCATTCAACATCCTGCCACAAGAGTTCTAGCGACACGATGCACCTCCTGCCTGTTTTCTGTAGTGCACAGGAAAATCTTTTCATTCATTCCTTTCTTTTTTGGCATAGGTGATTGGGGATTACTATGGAAAGCAGGGACGTTTTGAAATTCGATCAAATGTGAAATATCCTTGGAGTCACGGCAAGCTGAGGTTAGATGAAAGCCGTGTCTCAGAGCACACGAACAACACGCCATGTAAATCATGTAAGTTTGCTGATGAAATGCTTGCATCCACATGAGGAATCCATGTGGTGGTGTAGCATAAGGGGCAGTATTATTTTGCTTAGTGCAGTTGCCCAGTTGAGGTATCATGACTGTGTGTCTCTGCTGACCATTAGGAAGGTTAGAGGCCTGGGCAGTACGTGGTCTGAGTCACTCTGCTGAACTTAAAACGATAGGAGTCGTGATGCATGAGGCACTGGCCCAATGCCCTGGAGGCTCTGAGACCTTCCAGGTAAGGTAAAATCTTATTTAGTCAGAAAGAAGCAAAGAAGCAAACGAAGGACATAGCTGAACCTCTAATAGAGAATGATCATACTGATAATTAGCGTTTGCAGGAGCTCAGTCCAGCAAGAGGAGTGTTTGGTCTCCTGGTGCGGAATGATTTTTCCCTGCTCAGGAGGAACTGCAAAGAGTCCAGTAAGATGAGAAGAAATGAAGTGGTTGAATGGGCATGGAGAAGGAGCAGGCTGTACCCACCTGAAAACGGCACCGCCGTTGAGCTGCCTTGCACTTCTGAGAATAGTCCCTGCTAGGGCTCCCCCGTAGCCACCCTGTGGCTCTGCCCTTCTTCAGACTAGGGACAAGGCAAAATTCCTGTGGCTTTAAATTGAAACACTAGAGGTTCAGAAAAATCTGTGAAGCCGTTGAATAATCATATGGTAATTTTAGCAAGCCTAGCTGATAGTTGGTTGTGATGCTAAACCAGGTGAAATAAGATTTTTTAGGTGATATTCAGTGCTGATTCCTATTATATATTTTGCTATAATTGCAGTCCAGGTGTTGTGATTCAGACCAAACTGTCCAGACCAGTTTCTTAACAACATCCCTCTGTATCACATCTTTATGATTCTGACTTCATTTGGCACTGACCTTGGGGGCTTGTCTAACCTCAAGGAAAGCAGGGACAAAAAATAAACATGCAGGAACTGGAACTGAAAAAAAAGGTTCCCACGGAGTCCTGAACTCTGAATAGCTTTTGTTATTGTCTGATGCTGGTCATTCATTTCCTAGCCCTGTGTATTTTCGAATATGTGAATGCAAATAGTTCTCAATGTGAACCCTGATCATTTATTTTTCTCTTTTTCAAGCAGGTGGTCTCGGAGAATCTGCGGTTACAGGAATAGTTGTGGGCGCTTTGCTCGGAGCAGGATTGCTAATGGCTTTTTACTTTTTCAGGTCAGTCCAATTAATTGAAAGCGTCTTAAATTCTTTACTCTTTATCTAAACCTCTCAGCTCTTGGCAGCACATCCTTGATGTGAGGAAGATGTGAGACAGAGAGGCACCATAATCGTCTGTGGTAAAATTCCCACCAAAGACTGTGAACACACTTTGGCTGTCTTATCTTTTGTGCATATCCAAATCATTTTATGGATTCAGAGCCTTGTCCTGTAAAAACTTACATCTCTGAGTAACTTTACTCGAGGAAATAATTCCAGTGTGTTCCGTTCATTCACAACTCCCTTGACAAAATGTCTTGGCCTTGGAAGCTGCCTTTGTTTGGTATTCCTTGCCAGTTTAATTGTGCAGTCTGTGATCAGGCAAGAGATTTATATCACTTGCCTGGTGTCATGCTTAGTTTTGATTATTGAGTGCAATTCTCCTGGAAACTAGAAGGACTTTTCTGTTTTTGATTAAGAGAACATTTGGATTTCAAAGCTGTACATTTAACTTAATCAATCAGCATCAGTGCTGGGTGATTGATGTTTCATGCCTCTCAGAAAAATAATGTTTACACTGTTGGTCAGCAAATTTAAAGTGTTAAGAGTTGATCCTGCACCAACAGACCAAATTATTGTAACACCTGTTCAGCATCCTGTGTATGGACTTATCCTCTTATGGCATGGAAGAGAAAAGATAAGTAGGAGAATAGAATTAAGCTTTGCATATAGCAGTCAAATATTTTTTTTCAGTGAAAAGAACTACCTATTACCTATTCATCAGCCCACATGTCTCAAAGTCCAAGGTTATTCATCAAATACTTATAACTGAAATTCCATAGGATGACTGGTGTGAGTTGCATGGCCTATATTACTCATAGTACCATTATGAGAGGAGAGGACCTTTGCTATCCATGTTGTAAAAACTATGGCTAGGGAAAAAGGATTTTATGCATATGTTTAGTGCTTATGGAAGACCCAAATATACAGAAATTTGCCTAGAAGAAGGCAAAATTGTTGTCTTAAAAAAAAAAAAAGAAAAAGTACGTTTATCTATGTTGTATGTTATTTTAAGATCCTGCATTTTTTTTTATACCTTCCCAACCCAAGATAATAACTTTTAGTTGTTTTTTTTTTTTTTTTTTTTTTTGACATAGCTGATATAAAAGGGAGTTTGTTGGTGGGGACAGGAAAAGTGACAGAAAACTCATCCTTAGCTAGTATAAAACTATACAAAGCATTCAGTGTAGGAACTGTTTTTAAACTCTTAAGCATCTGGCACTAAGATTTGGGGTGGAAATTTAAGTGACCAAAGCTGGGTGTCTGTAAAAGTGGATAACCACACTTGAGCTTAACACCTAGTCTCTTATTTATGGTGAAAGAGGAGAAATAAGCACATGTTTGGTGCAGTAAAACAGGTCACGGGAATGTCTCCTAGAAAGGCCTATTTCTGTCTGCTGACTAGTAAGGTGAGTGCAGGTATCTCAGATGGATCTGCACACTGGAGACTTCTAAAACAGCACAGGTGAATGGAAAGCTGATTGCATCCTTTGAAAGGAGGAGTATGGTCAAGCTCCTAATTTATTTTTTAGAAGAGGTATATGTAACATGGTTTATCAGGATATATGGCTCAGATTTTCAGAAAATGTTGGTCTGGAAACTGTACGCTTGGAAGTGATTGCATGAGTAGTTGTATTTACTCCTTAGCTGTCCTCTACAGCTCACTTCTGAATTCAGGTTACAGCCTCCACTGACATTATAAAACTAGTGGCTTTCCTCGGGGAGATGGGAGAGTTAGTTATAATATAGTTTCAGTGAGAAATGCAGGGGAATAAAGACTCAGCTCCATTGTTTGAACTCTGCAGAAAGTGCCCCTGTATACAGGGAAGAAATCTGGCTTTGATCAGTGTAGAGCATTGATGTGACACGGTTCACATGCCACTTCACAAAAACTTCCTAATCACTTAGATCAGAAATTTTCAAAGAAACAAATGCCTGTGTCTTGGTGCTTTGAGACTGCTTGTAGAAATTAACAGGCATTCTTGGGCTTGGGTAACATTTTTCAAGGCAAACTACTTTAATCTTTGACCATGGTTTCACATTCTGTTGTATTTCATTTTTCAACTGGACCCCAGCTGTCCCCTACAGGCATTCTCTATAAGGGAAGTCCTGTTATCCTATAGCAGGAGCAGGATTTCTCACTCTGTTCTCCTTTTATGCAGAAAGAAATACAGAATAACTATTGAAAGACGAACTCGACAGGAGGACTGTAATATGGGGAAACATCGGCAGTTGCGTGAAGACTCCATTAGATCTCATTTTTCTGCTGCCTAAAGGAGAAGAAAAATAATCCCATTCCTCCTGGAAAAGAGAAATTAGGGAAATGGACACAACCAAAGACATCAGCGTATAAAGAAGAGGCTTTCAAAGAACTCACTCTTTTAAGCAGTAATTTTATCTTAATTTCTTTCAGAAGCTCAGGAATAATTTACTAATCACATTATGCCACATGGCCTTTCATCTCATGAAAAAAAAGAAAATGCCACAGTTTGATCTTATAAAATGTACTTAATATGTAAAGGCAATATTTCTTAAGGTATATGCTAACAGCAGCAGACTTGAGCTTGGTTGATGGGGATACCTTTTTCTCTTCCTTTTTTTTTTTAATCTTCTACTGCCTCCTCCCTTAAATACACCTCACTTATGGGTATTGAATGTGATTTCACAGACACAGGTGCTGATTTGCTGTCACAGTGAAAAGAGGGGTTAATCTGGGGTAGCATCCTGCATACCTGGATGACTGCAGTGGTTACAGGGGCTGCAGGGTTGGTCATGGGAGGGCACCAGCGCTCGGGTGTAATTAACCCTGCTGAGAGAGTCAGACAGTGGCAACACACACAGATCATCCCTTCCCGGTGTGCGCAACACCGCAGCCGAAAGCACCGGTTCTCCCTCGGACACACTGGGAGCCAGGAACAGCTCCAGTGAAGGCCATGGAGTTTCATTAGTGTAAAGTAGCATGGGAGCGGACAATCAAAGCCTCTGGAGAGGGCCTGCTAATTCTTCAGTCTTATATATGTTTTATCATTATATTTTCTCTCTCAGAGGGGCAAACAGTCCATGAAGAGCCTGCTCCTGTCCCCAGTGAAGTCAATGGCAAAGTCCCATTAACTTCAGTGAGTACAGGATCACAGCCAGAATGTGTAAATATGAAAGATACAGGAGTGTTTGTATAGCAGAGGCAATTCAAAAGAAGGTCTTTTAAAAATAACATTCCATGCTAACATTTTATCTTTAGGATATTTTTATCTTGTATTTTTCTATTAAAATATCTATTTTTTGCTTTGGTAGGATTAAAAAATAAGAGGAGTGAACATTTGAAGACGTATATTTTATGATTGCGGCAATATGCAGAGAAAATAAATAGATGTAAATACATTCTAAAATCAGTATGGTGAGGAGAAGGGAGTTTATGGATAATAACTAGCTTTCTGCCCTACTCTGTTCTCCAGGCACGTGAAACATGCAAATAGTTATTTAACCTATACAATGTACTTATACAATTGTCCATATGATTGCCCTGATCCTGAAAATGATTAATTTTTCCTGTGTTGGATAGGCTCACACTAATCAGTGAGACTAGTTATTCATGTATGTACAATTAAACACAGAAAGAACTACCTTCATGATTGGGATGGTAAAACACTACTCTAGGGCTGATTTTAATCTTACTGCCGTGAGCAGTCCTGGGAATTTTGCCATTAACTTTACTGGGAGCAAGACTGAATCTGTGATGAATTAGCTACTGATAGCTACTGATAGGTTCTTTTATACTAGACAGAGAAGAGCTCTGTACTTTCTAGACAACAAATGGAAGCAAAAAGTACATACTATAAATGTGATGAAGAAGAACCATAAAAATATTGTCTGAGAAAACCCAACTATGAATATTATTCTAAGGTGTGGAATCTGTTTATCTTACTCTGATTTCAAAAACTGAACTTTCGGGTCTCAGAGTTACACTGTATACAAATGTTATCCTCAAACCTGGCACTGAAGCCCCGTGTTCTACGAAACTCTTACACTCTGAGAAGCTAGAGGGCAAATTCATAGAAAACATTTCAGGGTAGCTGGAAGTCAGTGAACAGCAAAAGTTGTCTTTATATTCCCTGTGCTGCCTTTTATCTGGTCCCAGGGGTGTTTCCTTGGGCTGGTTTCACTGTTTCTTACACTGTGCTCTTTAGCATAGGTAGTGGTCCATTGCCTGCCTTCTGAAATACTCCTCCAGGGCAGGGCTTCCTGCATCCCAGGGCAGCTCCGGAGTAGGCAATGGCTGTAGAGCAGGTAGAGGTGACATCTTTAGGCCTCGCGGTTACAGAGCTGCCCTTCACGTGGCAGATTCACATCATCCCGTTTCCTTGGCTACGAACAGCCTGTGACTTCTACAAAGGTGCCCTGGCCCAAGAGCACTTAGTCCAGCGGACACGGTTTTCTGGAGCGGCCTCCTGAGCTCGTGGGCAGCTGAGAAGGACACAGTTTAAAGCAGTAGTCACACCACTGAAGTGCTAGAATAGAGAAATAAAAGACTTTCTAACTGTTTTGGTTCATTTTTATTTTATTTTTTTCAAGCAGTTGACTTGGGAGAGGGAGGGGCATGATTGTTTTTTATAGCTAACTTTAAAAAGTTTTATGTTTTGATTTGAAAATATGCCTTTCAGTGTTACTTTCTTTTATCCATTTGACTACCACTGAAAAAGGGAAATTTTTCAAAATGCAGAGAAAAGAGAGTATGATTTCAAGAATATTTTCAGAAATGTTTGCTTTGATTTACCTTGCACTTTCAACTCGTACTTCACCAGTCCCTAGTTAGGGAGCATTGCAGTAGTGTAGATTTGCTTCTTTTCCTGTTCCAAGTACTGTTAAATCAGAGTCGAAGATCTGGACCAGGATAGATCTGGCTGGGACAAAAAATTGTTAAGATAGGGTTTTTTTGTGCCACTCTTAATTAAGAATAAGAAATAAACAGAAAAAGCGTAATTAAAGGTCACTCTAAAATAAAATTCTAATAACTCTGATCTCCAGTTATATGAAATGTTTTTAATCATGACCTCAGGATTTGTTATGTTTGCTGGTGGAGTGCAGTCAGAGGTCTGGCCACAGGTTTGCATCCCAGCAACTCCCACCATCCTCCATAGGGGAACCACAGTTGCATATTTGAACATTTTAGATTAATGGGTTGTAATTTTCCTGAATTTGGAAATACCTGTACATTTTGCCCATGGAGGTGTAGAGATCATTTAAGACTTTTCATCTAAGTAGATTCCTGTATAGCCTAAATAAACTTGCTCTTCCTAGCTGCCTTTCTCAGGTCTCTTGCTAATAGTTCCCAGATCTTCCAGGAACTATAGATCACAAACTGCTTTAAGTTTACATCATTCAACAGGGAGATTCTTTACAATCTAACACACTTTTCCTTTCTGGCTCATCTGCATTAATTCAATGCCACAATGTTTAGGCTTCAGCTTCTGTAAGGGAATGTCTAATCAAAATAATAGTAATGGATTCCCCAAAGGATTTTCAAAACACACATTTTTGGCTGTGACAAATTGCCCATATTGCAAACATACATCTGTATTACAGAGCAGCACAAGGAGGGTCTTGACTCAACCCAGTACTTTAGAACACACTTAAAATACGCTCAACTTCAGCTTCTAAGTGCTTTGCTCCCATGGGGCCAAATGATCCTGATCCAGTTGAGCAGAAGGGAATTTCACCATGTATTTGAAGCAGAGAAAGATTGGCCCAGTACGTTTAATGCCAAGTCTTACAGTTGTGGCTGTTAATTAAAACTATACTTGTAGCTTTGTGGGTTTTTTGTTTGTCAAAGTGACATATTCTGCTAATTCAGATAATTCTTTAAATTGCTTAATACTGTTCAGTGTAATAGGGTCTCTTCTTGAGCATTTTAGAGCCAAGTTATCTGGTGTCCATCTCTGTATCCTTTATGTGCAGACGTCCATTGCAAGTTGGCTACTACAGACTGCTCTCCAAAGACAAAGATGAAGCAGAACTTTGAACAGTGCCCCTGGTTTAGTACGCTGAGACTCACAGCTTTAGAGTGGCATGTCCAGATGCCTTCATTTGGCCTTCATCCCGGTGTTTCTGGAAGTTCTGCTTATGGATTTTTTTTTTTTTTTTTGTCCTGAGTTTTCTCAGCAGTTTATAAGCAGTTTCTTCTGGAACTGAAGTCCAAATCCAGCTAAGTTCTGAGAACATTCAGCCACTGCTAAAAGTTAAATCGAAGGTGCTGTGCCCCTGACAGGATTGTGTCCAGAATTCAGTTTATTAAAAAGGTATATTCATTCACTTCCAAAAATAAAAGAAATATTAATGATCTATTTCAGGTTGTTTTTAAGAATTGCTTTACATTTTTGGAAGCCTTTTGTATTTTTTAGTTGAGAATTATTAAGATGGGGCTAATACTTCGAAAATCCTGGAAGGATGAAAGTTGTGCAGGATGGAATAAGAATGTTCTCTGACAGGATGCTTTATTAAGAGGTTAATTTCTAATTAATTTTTGGACTTGGAGATAGGAGTCATACTCCTATTAAGCCGATTTAAAAAAAAAAAAAAAAAAAAGCCCTCTCATCGGCATTGGCTTATGACTGAAGCACATGCGTCCTCATTAATGGAAGCATGTGCAGGCCCTTAGTGAAGTGTTTGCAGGCTTTAACTCAGCATCTTGTAGCAGTTCGGAGTGAATTCCTTAGCTTTGCAATAGAACAGGCTGCATCAGCCTTAGCTGACCTTGGCTCTGGAGTGATTTTCACCTCATGAATGTCATAATGCTCCTGGAAAGCCAAGAATAGACATCAAAGACAGGAAGCTAATAGTCCTGGTCATAAATTTCTTGGCAACTCAGGCCACCTTTTCCGGAGCTCAAGACAGTTCCATATCCTTCACTACCCTGCTTTACACTTCAGAGTAGCTGTGTAACCATTCTGTTTCTACAAATAATGCAGATGAGATTTTTCTCTCAATTTCTCCCAGAATAGAATGAAACCTGTTGAATTCCCTGTTTTTTCATGCTTTTTTTCTGTAGCTTCAGAGGTCCTCTGCAGAGAGACAACTATTTTCCATCAATTACTCAGAACTGCTCCCTCTTCACTGACTTGTAGCTTTTATATCACTTCAGCCCTCGATGGTGCCTGCCATGCTGTTGAGCTGCTGACGCAGCCTGCGTTGGCTCTCTTCCACACCAGCCATTTTCTGACATCTAGACCCAAAATTGCCAGGAGTTACCTGTCTTTGTAAATGACCAAGTAAGGGCAAAAAATTGGCTTGACCAAAAGCTTTCTGCACTTTGACCTGAAATTTGCAGCTAGTGACCTTTTAAGAACATCCAAGACTAGTGCTGCATATTGTGAGCATTGGAGCAGTCCCATTAAAGCCAGTGTGATTACGGGGCAGGACTGGGCTGTAGCTCAGCCATGGCAGTGATGTCAATCGATGTCTGTTGGTTTTGCCCTAACTGTTGATGCTGTCTAATGATACCAAATTTAGTGACCCTTAAAGCAGGGGTCACAAAGCACAGACAGCAACATCTCATTAAGTTCTAATGGTCATTACTTATTCTGCTGGTTGGGGTCATGTCCTAGTAACTCCTGTCACAGCAATGACCAATCAAGGGACAAATTTCAGCAAGGTGCATGTTTTGTAGGAGGTGACTTTTTTCTAGAAACAAAGACACATAAAGGTTACTTTTTGGAATCTATTTCTAAAGACATGCTGAAGAAAGTTTTGCTTTCAGGTATGTGCTGCACATACTCCCAATCCCTCCCTCCCTACTTTCTTGCTTGGAAAGCACAGGAAGGTTTGTGAGGATGTGAAATCTTTCAGATGGAAGAATGGAAGTTTTTTCACTGTACACATCCCTGCTTAGAAGCAGAAATGAGTTCAGATGGCAAAAGGCCTGTTTGTTTGTTTGTTTTTCCATTCACAGATTCCTTTTAACATTGTAACTCTGAGACTTATGGAAAATGATTGTTGAAATTAAAACAAATAGCTAATGTGAGAGACCTCAAGCTGGCTGTCTATAAGATCAACAAGCTGTGTAGGAGACTTTGATAGTGTCTTTTTCCTCTAGGGAATGACAGGAAGCCTAAAGCACTTTGGTTTGACCCACTGGAGCCTTAAATCCCTTCTAGATGCAGCTCTCTCTTTTTCTCATCCATAGAAAAAGAAAGGGTGATGGTTGTGGCTGCTCTTTTTACAAGGCTATTGATGTTTTTGATCAAGAAGATAATGTTGCCATGCTTTGAGGCTTTCTTGGACTGGTGTTCAATTATGTCCAGTGTATCATTACATAGTTGGGTTTTTTTTTTTTGTGCTATTACTTCTTACAGCATATACATTTCTGAGTGCCTCTTAACTGATGTACATCAGATTTATAGCATACAAAACTTGCTTTCAAAAGGTGAGGCTAGAGTTCATTCAAAATCTCTCACTAACCACTAAGTTAATTTTCTACATCAAAGCCAAAATATTCTAAATAATCTGACACTCTTAAAGTTTGTATATTAAGCTATAGTGCTTCTGAAATCTTATGTGGATTCATTAGGTGTTAAATCTTTGAAAGGTTAAAATCCACTCTCTGTGAACTGTTG
Organism: Tinamus guttatus; assembly: GCF_059628265.1. NCBI lineage: Eukaryota > Metazoa > Chordata > Aves > Tinamiformes > Tinamidae > Tinamus > Tinamus guttatus. Next base: position 162 of record NW_028288989.1, on the reverse strand, counting down.
TTTGGTGTTTTTGTCTTGTGAATGTTTCTAGAAGACACTTGAGCAAGCAAAGGAAACATACCAAAAAGCTTTTTCTTTTTCTTTCTTTTCTTTTCTTTTCTTTTCTTTTCTTTTCTTTTCTTTTCTTTTCTTTTCTTTTTCTTTTCTTTTCTTTTCTTCTCT